>NC_072734.1:143080562-143426508 GCF_026930045.1 Uloborus diversus | reverse complement strand
AATGGTGAACGACTAAGTAAAGTTACATTCGTTTATATCATCTAAGAGTTGCACAACTATTTAATTATTATTTACTAAAGATCAACTATGTAATTCATTAAATAAAACGAATATTATTTGTAAGTTTACGTGTACTATACTGATTCAGAATCCATATATTCCTCGATAATTGATAATAATTCCAAGTTTAATCGGATGTGCGGAACCTTATGGAGATCTGTCGCTAACAATTGAAACAGTGGTGTCCAACTTTTTTTTTTACACGAGGGCCGCATTTTATATTAAAGTGGATGTATAACGGAAGATATAAAATTTGAATATTTTTCCAGATAACACGGGAAAGGTAGGAAATTACAAACCAAGTTATTTTATCTCTACTTGATGTGTATTATTTATTTAAGCAAAATATGCATCTGTTTTTTAGAAAACAAATTCTAAACATGTGGCTCCAAATTTGTAATTCCGAACATTTACTGCTTTTATCATTTTAGTGAATAGCAGTAGTATGCTGCGGAAGCAATTTGACTGGTTGTGCTTCAGTGAAGGTTGCTACCGAATTATTTAGCACTATTTCGTGATTGTTTTGGACGGTATTCGATTCAAATTACTGATCCAAGCAGGCTATTCCATTACTTGACCAAAGAGGCCAAACATGGGTTATTTTTGCTGGTTGAATACGTCCCGCGGGCAATGGGTTAGCCACCTCTGTATTAAAAGATGATCAGCAAACTCATTTTATTCAATAAGAAACTTTTATTGCACGAAACAAATGAATACAATAAACACTGCATTACGGAAGGAAATCCCTTTTTTGTAGTTAGTTAAAAATTAAACTGTAGCAAATCCGAAATTTGATATTGAAATTGTCAATATCCTATGTATTATTAATTTTGTTTTAAAGACAAAGAAATTAATATCACCTGATCTGCAGAAGATATGGGTTTTTCTGGAGATGTCATGGGGTTACATTTAGCATAATAGGCGTACAGTACAACACCTATGAAGCAGTTAAGTACTGCAAAGACTGCCATAAGCGGAATGTTCAAATAAATTGCTCTAGAAAGAGAAAAGAAAAACACGATACACGTTAAATACCTTTTAAATCCTTGAAGTGAGAAACAAAAGAAGCAACATTAAATAGCATAATTTCACTGTAAAAAAATGAGCAAACTTTCTCGATAAAATCGGTGGCAGCTTAAATGTTTCCACTGCTCTGGGGTAACTTAACTGATATAACTGGAATAAAGTTACACATCGCTTGTGGAATGTTACACCATGGTAATGTAACTATAACGTAACGTCTCACTCATTTCTACGCAAGGTTACAACCGTATTTTCTGTAAGTGCACGAAAGGTTACACAGTAGCACAAATAAAGCTTTCATCTGACTTTCTTGAACGGGTACTCATTTTCATTGTAAGTAGACTTATACTTCATGTTCACTATTCGATGGTTTAAATTATCCAGATATATTAAATGGGCAAGTAATAATTTCTTTATAAAGTACAAAAATAAATTAATAGGTTACAATTCATGAAACTTCGTTAAAACAATAAAAAAACAAAAATTGATCTAGGGGATTAGATTTACAGCTCACTTTTAATTATTCGTTTATTCAGTACTAGTGGTACCCGCACGGCTTTGTCCGTAATAGAAAAATTAAAAGATCTTTTGGTTCGCCTGTATATTTACAAATAATGTATGGTGAATTTTCTCATCAGTTGGCTTGTACCCATGTCACAGTCACACGTTATGATAATTTCGTATCTCGCCAATTGGCTTGTGCCCAATTTACAGTTCCACGTTATGATAATTTCGTAATTTACTCGTCCATTTTATAAAAATTTTGTTCTTATAATTTGAATATAAAAAGAACCACATCGAATTTGCGAAAAATCGCTTTGAGGTACACACCCCCATGCTACAAACTAACTTTGTGCCAAATTCTATGAAAATCGGCCGAACGGTCTAGGCGCTTTGCGCGTCACAGAGATCCAGACATCCAGACATCCTACAGACAGAGGGACTTTGAGCTTTATTATTAGTAAAGATTTACCAAGTTTATGCTTTTTCACAATGTATGTACATCTATTATTTTAAAGTTATTTCAATATAAAAACAAGACAGTTTCATTGAACTAAGAAATGAAATAACCTAAATGGTGTGCAAACCCACACCGCGAATCTCACAGACAGGTCGCAAAGCAAGAAATTTTACCGCTCGGCCACAAAGGCCAATTTTCTTTTTTTTTTCGCTGATAAGAGATTTCTTGCTCTGCGTCGATTCGGATCTTTACAGCTGCACTTTGAATTCTACTGAAACCATTGTGCAAGGTCCCTCCAACAATTTGAGTTTTTTAAACAATGATACTACACACTTCAGAATTTGTTTAACGTTACACCCGTTAATACTGGTAACCTTGCACATTTTTTTACAGTGTTGAAATATGTAACGAAATTTCAAAAAAGTTGCTCCTGAGGGCAATAAGAGCAGTAGAATTAAATACATATGCAATAAAATATAATTTATCGTAAGTTACTGTAACTTAACTCAATTAAAGTCGTGGTGACCTGATCGATAAGGCATCGGACTTGTAACCAAAGGTTCGATGCCAGCCGGCCCAAGATCCTCCGTGTTCGCCATTGGTTAATGGGTTACGTTAAATATGTCTTGGTCAGAAAGTCCTCCAAGTGAAACGATGCCTCTGGGGGTCCTGGATCAGGGATTATTCGGGTTCTGATTTTCGATTAGGAAATCAAAGCTGTCTTCTAAGCCCCATCCAATTAATTAAACCACAAAATAGTGGTAGGTACGACGATCCCCGGAGTGTTAAGTATTAAGTAGATGAGCATAAGCAATGAAAACTAATACTTGTATAATGCTTTTGGATGGAGCTCCCGTCTCTGGAATTTTTTTCAAGTAGTTCTTAATTTTTACTTTACAGAACAAAGTACGTATTTACATCTGAAAAAACTACGCATTTAGAATAAGGTAATATTTTGAAGTGGTACTTACTTTCTAGATCTTGAAAGATTTTGAATTGTCAGTAGTCTTTGCACTTGAATTTGACTTGTTCCATAAATCGATAAAGAATTAATCATTCCGTATAGAAACAAGTTGATCATAGTATAGCGAATAACAGGATCAAATTTCATTCTGTAAATAAAAAAACAATAATAAATAGATTCGTATTGGGTTTTATTTGTTTTTCAGAAAACTCACTTTATTTGACGATTTTGATTCCAGAAATTAATGTTCTCTTCGCTTAAAAGCAGTAGATTAACTGCTTAAGTTTACGAACTATACCTGGTAGTGAGTAACTCCACCGTCACGTGTGGGGACAATTTGAACTCAATTTTACCTCATATTTTATATACAACCGCTGACAATAAATTCGGCGAATAATCCTTTAACATTTACGTTGCTGAATTAGTAACCTCCCATAGTATACCGCTGAGATTTGTTGTAAACTTTGCAAGAAGCCTTATTCATGAATGAGTTTAAAAGCCTAGCCCCTTTTCATAGGACAACAGTCATATTATCAAATCTTTTTCCTTTCAAAGCCAGTTTGAGTCGTGGGAATAAGAAGAAGTCAGGATGATTGAGATCTGGTGAGTACGGTGGCTGTTGAATTTGCCGCACTCTCGTTTTTTTGCCAGGAACTGTTTAGATAGATTTTAAATGAATCTTTTCTTTATTTATTATAATTTTCTCAGTTGAGAACCAACGCTCTAAGCAATGAACAAGTCTTACATGGAACCCAAACGACGCAAAACTGAGCAATGGTGGATGGGGCGGATGGTCAATACTTGCCGCTACGTCAGTACAGCCTTTTGTTTCGCTAGTGTTGCCAGTTCGGCTGTTCTGACTTCATTCACTGCACTTTAATGTTAGAAGCTGTATAATACAAATTAGTAATAAAGACTGAACTTTAAGGTTATTCCTTAACTTTAAGGAATAAAGTTTAAAGTTAAAAAATAAATGTATAAAAGTTAACCAAGTAAAAGGACTTCACTTATGTGACTTGTTCAGCAAAAAATGTTTTTTGAATACATCTTGTATTTTTTACATTTTGAATGAAAGTTCATTTCTCACGAGCACTCACACAATTTTGGATAGCTTTAGAATTCTCAATTTTAGCAATATGCCCTCCAAATACAGGGGAGACTGTTGTACCTTGACCAATGGTGTACCTTGCGCCAAACCAAAAAATTTTAGAAGCGGTCCAAGGTACAACAGTCTCCCCTACTGTTGTAAATTGTGTTTTTACTTATTTTGCTTCCCTAAATAATTATTTTTTAGTTCTAGTTTTAAGAAAAAACACATAGTGAACGTACCACAGAAAATTAAATTTGTCTTGCTCTTGATAAATACGTATTTCGTTTGGAAATCTTCAGACAAAATGTCTGCTTTTTCTTAGAATGGTCCGAAAAATAAACCTTGTGTCTTAAGGGGAAACCTTAGTTCCTGTGGGGACCAGAGATTTTTTTTTTTTTTGTGGACCCTTATTTTAAGACACAAAAAATGTTGAACTGATTTATAATAATTATTGCTAAAATGATCTGTGTCTAACGCATATTAAAATAATTTAATCATATTTAACACCTAATTAAAATTGATAATAAATTTTTCCATGTTGAAGTTCTGCATCTTTTTTTTTTTTTTTTTGCAATAATTTCAACATGCCCCTCCTAAGGTTTTAGAAAAATACAAGAGAAGAGGAGCGAAATGTATGCAATTCAAATGGTTTCGCCGTAGATTTACAAAAAAAAGGGGGGGGGGTTAGTTTTTCAATCCATTTTGTTCTTTTTTATTTACAATTTAAGGTTAAAATTTTCTAATAAAATTCCTGTTTTGGAGCCAAAAACGCCTCGCACGTTTTTAATTTTCATTCCAATAGATAGAACTGATTTTTTAAAGCATCATGATTTTCATTCGAAATTTCTTGGTTGATTAAAAAGTTTTTAATTTAAGTTAAAACAAGAAAAAAATTGTTCTTATATCTTGATGTTCTTTTGCTTGTTAACAACCATTTTGTACCGTTTTTGCTCGTATGAGTTATTTATACACTTCTGAAGGAAAAATAGTTTTTTTTTTCTTTTTCAACTTTTAAGAATTTCTCGTTTTTTCACTTTCTTTTCCCCTTTAAGCACATTTTTGATTGCAGGTTCCGAGTTTTTTTCTTTTCAAAAATTTGTTTTGCTCATTTATTTTATTTTTAGCGATATTTTCACAGGAGTCCCATGTTTCGAAGATAAAATATTAGCACGAGCTGACTCACTGATCGTTTTTTAGTTTAAGTATACTTTTTATTGCTGAATTGGATGCTTGTAAAACCATATAGAGTTGGATAAATAAATACCTTTGTGCTGAACAGTAATGTCTGCTGTAATTTGCAAATTTGTGCTTCTTTTAACGTTGTTCGTCTTACATTACATATCGAGTTGGGTCAGATTTTAAAAATATAGCTGGAATGTAATGGTGATGGTTTAGAAATGTAGTACAGTAAAACCTGTGTAAGTTGACCACTTGCGCTGCACTACTTTAGTGGTCATCCGGTTCATTGATGGCAACCTTACCCTACATTTTTATGAAAAAACAAAGCTAACTTAACTTAAAAAATACGATAAATTTTGTCTTTTTGTGTGAAAGTGAAACTAAACATAAACTAAAAGAAAAACATAACATCACAGACCCCGGCACTGAAAGTCTTTCTCCTTCATCAGCGATTTTAAAAACGGATTTGAGGCCTCCAACTTCAATGCAGCCTTTAATTACAACTGCAATAACGCACAAAAACATAAGAAAAACTTGAAAAACATCTGTCCACAGCACAGCTTTCATTCCCCCCTAAAATTCAAAGAAAATACAGTTAACTTTTTTGTTCTCAATTTTATGCATTTAGTTGTATGAAAAATTTTATGCAAAGATTCCTCAAAAGAAATTTTTGCATATTACATTTACAGCATGTCGCACTAGTATTGTATATTTAGTGTGAAGAGTACTTACTAAAGCGCAGTAGAAGGTGCAAACAGCAGTTATGGATACAACAGACACCCACATGGACAGATTCGTTACTGCATTTAAAGCAAGACCTGGAGCATAAATTACTACGGCCATAAAAAGTACCTGAAATAGCAAATGTTTTGAAACAACATATAGAATGCAGAATTAATGATACATTAAACGCTTTTTTAATTTCCGTTATTATGGGTTAACATTTTATAAAACTCAAACCGACGTATAGTAGCAGCTAATGTTAGTTTTTTAATTGTTCAAAAAATACTTTTAAAAATGTATCTTTTAGTACTTAGGTCAAAAGATACCTCCAATAAAATGTGTTAAAAACAAATCCTCCTGGGAGTTCAGGCATTATACGTGCTTTAACTGTTAGTAAGAAACAAGTGGTAATTTTTTTTTGAAACCGACCAAAAGTTTGCACAATGCCTTAGAAAAAAAAAATAATTGGAAAGTGTTTTTGTAATTTTTTTACGTCAAATATTCTTTTCCATGAATTTTATTATAGATACGAATTCTCCTTCAACTTCTTCATTTATACATTGCTAAAGAAATTCATACTAATTTCTCGAATGTTTCAGTCGCACTAAATATTTACCGAAAAGAACTACTAACTCCAAACACTGGTTTGAACCGTAAGTCATAACCATTCTCGAAGAGACACAATAAAAAAACGACACAAGTTATGTACTTATTTAAAGAATGGGTTTAAAAAAGACGCGAACGTCAGTTACGGTAGATGATCAGGGAAAACCGGCTCCAGGTGATACACTAGCTTCATTTCTTTAGTGTATATGCACACAGAACTAAGAGTCTTATGAGAAAGTAACAGACAAATGGTTGAGAAAAACTCAACCTGTCAGCGTTGTGAAGACTACGCAGTTCCTAATCACACCATTATAATGATGCTAGGTTAGGTTTGCCCACACTATAGACTGTTTTGACCTACTTCAGTCTTCTTTTGTCTGAGATTTATTCTAAAGAAGTCATTTCTTGTGCACCAAAGTAAATTCTTTTGATTGGATTTCAACCGTCGTACAGGGTGTTTAAGTAATTTTATCATGTTAAGCAATGTACCACTGTGTTCCTTGGTTCGGAGGTATGATTTTACCCTAGAGAAGTTGTTTATATTCACAGCTGTCTTTTAACCTTTTCTGAGTTAGCCTAACTGCGATTTTTGGGTTAAATTGATTTTGCGCGTTTGGATCAAGTTGACAGGGGGGGGGGGATTCCACTCCACAATTTAAGCGTTTTTTCTTTCAGAATTGCTGAGAAATTACCAAAAAAAAAAAAAAACCCTTGAAGATAGGAACTATTTCTAAAGTCATTGAAAGAGCGTAATGCTAAGAATGTATCCGTTTTTTTTTTTTTTTTTTTTTTGTTTGAGTTAGCTGTAAATCAGATTTACAATTTTCATCTATCTCGGATTAACACTTCAAACATCTCATGCGATTTCTCTTTATGAACAACTCTTAAAAACTTCATCTTGTAGCTTATTACGTGAGTATAACAGTTTATTAATGTGTATAACTTGACCCGCGTTGGTCAAGTTGATACAGTCGAAAAAAATTGTTAACAATTTCGTATATGAAAAAATTATGTCTAGAAAGGTTTTGATTTCATTATTTGATTTAAAAATAGTAAGAATATTACATAAAGTTTTGTATTGGTGCTTAATATAAGTGAAAAAAATAAGAAAAATGGAAATATAAAATACATAAGATTTTATAGAAAAAGCCCGTCTTTCAGTGATCACCGTAACTGCTTTTATGTTTAACAATTTACTTGTCACTGTACCCAGTCTCTGGTACTGTGAAAATAATCAGCACAATTGATTGCTCAAACAAAAAGGGAAGTGAGATGCTATGTTTTGTGTGTAATGTAAAAAATATATGTTTCAATGTATTGAATTGTAAGTTTTTTTAGAATCGTAAAGAATAAGAATTTATAGTAGTTATTTTATTGTAATACTTACCGATTGTACAACAAAAGCAAAAGAGCACAATTTTCGGGCTAATTTTCCAAACCGTCTTTCAAGGTACTAAAAAAGAGAATAAAGATTTGTTTTTGTATTAAATATATATACTAGAAGAACCTGGCAGATGTTTGCCTATCTATAGATACATATTTTATTTCTTTATGGTGGGTTTGGATGTTTTAATCTATAATGCGTTTCACAAAATGTGGCAAGATGAGGAATTAATCATAATAATAGACTTTCTCTTGCTGGTAGAAATTGATGAATAATAAACAATTAAAATATAATTTTCATGAATGAACAACTATTGAGACTATTTTTATGCAATCGAAAGAAATTTAAATGGTTTAATATAATACTTACAGTTAGCTTAACTTATGAGGATAAACAATATTTTTGGTGTCCTGATTCGGCGTACAAATGTACAGAGTTTTTGATGTTCCTACTCTGAAGCTATAGCAACATAGACGTTTTCTAAGATGGCAAGGTCCTAATACCAAATATTTTTTCCTCCAATACATAATTTAAGTTTTCTTCATTCACCCCTCCCCTTCTCTCCTAGGTCCAATGGTGAATTTCTAAATAAACTAGCTAGCAAGCCCGTCATTTAGGGGGGGGGGGGGTCAATTGCCCCTCTCCCCGGCTTTTGAAAAACTACTGTTTTTGCATATAATTTATTCAAAAATACTCGGTGCTACTTGCACTAGTAATAATTATGAAAAACAATAGTTATTTGCGTTTGTTTCCTTTCTCAATGAAAAGAACTCATAACACATCGCACTTACGCGATAAAAAAAAAATAGAGCTCCATCCTTACCATAAAACTAAAACAGCAATAAGTTAATTTATCACTTAGGAAAATTCCAAGCAGCAATAGTTTACTTTAGCCGAAATGTTAGGTGGAAATTTAATGATAACATTATGTAAATGGATTTTTTTGAGTGGGATTTTGGAAATCTTTGCGAGCATTGAGCAATTCCACTTTTTAATGTGAATCCTAAGTAAGTTTGAAAGAGCCAAATAATAGTCGTTGAAAAGTGAAAGCACGACATTTATACGACATTTATTTATTTATGCATGGACTCGTATTAAAGAATTTTCAAAATATGAAATTAAAATTCCTTGTTTAAAATGATTACGTATTTATAATTGTTATTAATATTTATTTATTTATTTTATTTTATTTATTTATTTATTGCACATTGTATCTAACTTTTCTTATGTGGTCTTTGAGTAGGAACTGTTAAAAACGTAGCGGTATGTAATCCCGCGATATTTCTCTTAATCATTTTGGAAAACTTCATTTATTCTGGGTTCTTGCATTGAAAATGTGACTTAATTTGCTACAATCGTTTTGGGATGCTTTGCATAGTGCCCCATCTACCCTACTTTGAAAAAGGTACTTACATATTATTTTGGCACTAATTTTAGTCCAAAAGAATATGTCACCGATTGCGGAGTTCAGAAAATGGAGCTAAAAATTGTTGTTCGAACTATTTTTAAAAGGCGGAGTACTTTATATATTGACTAAAGCTTTTAGGTTCTTTTGTTGGTGGTTAAGGAATCAGTCAAAAAAGAAAAAAAAAATAATAATAATAATACTAAATAAATAAATAAATAAACAACTAAAAGTATATGTTTTGCACTTTAGGCAATGTTGTTTCGGTTACTAAGATTTTGGCGCTACCGGCAAATTTCAAACACTAATTGTTTTATTTTGTTTACGTTGTCAAAGTCGAGAAACATTAATATGTAGTCGTTGGCATCAAAAAACGGTGACAATTAAAAAAATTGCCTAGAGTTCAGTTATTGAAATCCTTCAGCAATTTGTTTTCTTAAAATCCATTGACGTTTGTGTAATAAATAAGTGTAAAAACCGCCAAAAAATTAAAAAGTCATTAACTTGTATTACAAGGAAAGGGAAGACACATATAAATATTTTTCCCTTTCTTTATATTTCAAAAAACATTATCAAATTGTCAGCATGAAAATGTCCCCATGATTGAATAATCTTTTTTTTGTGACATGGAATTACTGAGACATTTTTAAAAATTATTTTTTTACTTTCTGATATTTCTAAAAAAGTTTTCAACCGTTCACGTGTGTACCTATAGAGGGTTGATGTTTAAAATTGTGCTGCATAAAGTAGTTTTATGATATCTCTCCATTAAAACGAATGAGCAGGCTCGCTCCCTCATTTGTACTTTTTTTCTTCTTTTTTCAAGCATTTATGGGCCCATCCTGAGGTTTTGTATCATATGTATATAGCATTCCACAAAAAAGCAAATGGTGGTAAATTAAAAAATAATGCATTCATGAGAATTATCGAAACGGAATACTTACTTCATATGTTGTTGGTGCTTGAATTTGAAAAAATACTGGTAGGAAGATAACTGATGCCAGAAACGTGCCAACCACAGCACCGATAATAATAAAACTAAAAGCAGTTCCAAACCGGTAAATCTCAGCTGGTAAACCAAGTACTACAACACCTGATATATAAGAAGCCATGAGAGAAAATGCTACAGGAAAGATGGTCATATTCTTCCCTGCCAACAGATATTCATCAATTGTTCTTTGCTTTTGTCCTGCAAAGCGGAAATAAATACCAATGCCTACTGAAACGAGAAGCATGAATACGATAATGATGTAATCCAATGTTCCCAGGATAACTTTATGATGTTCCATAATTTTCTGAAACATAAGAAATTAATAAAAATTACCAAATGAGATCTATCTCTACATATTGCATAGGTAATAAATACAAGGTGCGGTAAACTTTGCAACATTAAATGGAAGTAAGCTAATTTCTTTTCAATGAGTGTGTTTTTTTCTCTTTGTCTCTCACTTCAGTTAGAAATCAATTTATAATCAATCTCCTAGATTTTTATTTGGGGGAGGGGGTGATTTTTACAATGTCAAGCAAAATATCTGTTATTTTAAAGCTGTTTTACCAAGGACAACGACAGTTTGTTTGCTTGATGTACCTCAGAAAATGGGGTTCGATGCAATATGCTGTTTCAAGGAGCCTGGAAATGATAGTCGGCGTCCAGAAAGGGCACAAAAACGAAGAGTGAACACTTATGTTCATTGTGAGGCCAACAAAAAGCAACAATGAAATCCCTGAGTTTCCATGAGAGCGGTCTATGGTGAAACGGGAATATATGACCGATCAGTGCGGCTAAGGGCAAAAATGGAGCTCAGACAAACATTTTACAGATTCCAAAAGTTCAGTCTTTATATTAAAACAACAAACTCGTGCTGCTCCTAAGATGCCAGAAAATTTTGAGACGGACCGCAAGTCACCGCTGGGAGATATTCCTTTCATTGCTGAGAAAACTCTTTACTGTTCAACCAGCTCATAACTCTCAAAACGATAGAAGTTGGTATACAGACACTCCATGCACCTTGGCAAATGCTGAATATCACCAAAATTCGAAATTGGTCGTGGTGTGTGGCGGAATTTGTACAAGCGGCAAAACAAAAATCTGGTTTTTGTGGATGAATTCGTCAAAATGAATCAAAAAGTGCACCCGCGGGGCATTTTAGAACTTGTTGTACTTCTGTGAGCCAATAAGTACTTAAGCAATGTAGACTGAACGTTCCTTTTAAAAACTTTTCACCAGCTCACTACCCCAAACATACCAGAGTGGTGTAAGGTGCATTTTCTTGATAATATATCTGTAGAGAAGGGATTCTACTGTATAGACCTCAATCTCATGGATTACAGTGTATGGCCTGTTTTCGAGTCTAGGATCTAGCCTAAATGACACAAAAGCATGGACTCTCTAAATCAATTGCTTTGGCAGGAATAGGACAGATTAAGGTAAAAGACTTGAGACCAAAGTCTGAAAATTTCAATAAGCGATTGCGCATCTGTATAACTGTAAACGTCGGCCAGTTAGAAAAGAATTGCATTTATTGATTACTTAAGATCTACTCATATTACTACTGTTTTTTTAAATTTATTTATTTTTAATAAAAACAAATGAAAAATTGCTTGTCCGGTTTTTTTTTTTTTTTTTTTGCCGAACCCTGAATATTAATTATAAATAAGATTCTTGTATGTTTGTTTGTCTACGTGTGAGCTCCGGGAAAACGGTAAGACCATTGAATATAAAATTTGTTTCATAGATGTGGTTTTTGCCTATTATTTATTCCTCTTTACCCTATTTCCGATAAACGTGTATCGTTTATTAGAGTATTGTGAATAGCGAAATTCGTTTAAGTAGAAAATAAAGATGCATTGGTGTAATTTATGCTACATATCTATGCAGTATTTTTTTTTTTTTTTTTTGAACGAAAGCAAATACAGTGAAACCTGTGTAAGTTGACCACTTGCGGTGCAATACTTTGGTGGTCAACTTAGACAGGTGGTCAACTTATAAAGGGGGTAACGATGATGATTATTATTATTTATTTATTTATTTATTTATTTATTTTTTTGTAAGTCTTGCACCATGCATTCATTTTTTGCCTAATTGACACTTACTCTTTCTGTTCAACTCACTTTCATTGTTTAGCATTACTTTGAATCAATAATATAAAATGTTATTCGAATATTTTTAGAGATTATTTTCCCAGAATGATGTATAGTATGTTATGAAAATTTAAAATTTCAGTAAATTGATCAAAAAAAAGTCTTATTGTTTATGAAAAGTTAATCATTTTATATTAATAGTTCCTAAAAAATTATAGTTAATCAAAAAATAAATTTTTTTTCGTTTAACAACAAAAGGAAAACAAGTTTGGAGAATAAAAGGGTTCTTAGTAGTTTTCCCATGTGGTTAAACTCAAAAGGAGGTTTAGTTATGCTGCTGTTTCATTAGTTGGTAAAATGCTGGTCTGGCATCAAAAATATTCTTGGAAAGTTATAAAAAAAATAATAAAAATAATAATTTGTTGAATAAAATTTTTAAAAATAAACCAAGTGGTCAACTTACAAAGGGTTTTTTACAATACTCCAAACCAAACTTGGGGTTTATTAGTGGTCAAGATAGACAGGTGGTCAAGATAGAGAGGTGGTCAAGTTACAGAGGTTTTCTTTCATTATATAAGATAGGACTAATTCCGTTCCTGACAAAAGCGGTCAACATAGACGGGTGGTCAACTTACAAAGGTGGTCAACTTTACAGGTTTTACTGTAGTATATATATGTGTATATGGCGCACTAGATACAGACTAATTAGAGAAAGTGGTCGAATTTTGCGCATTAATGTAATTATGTGCCCTTATATTTTCTTGCCCCCGTAATACAATTGGCCATGTGGACGATATTGCCCATATTCAGCACAGCTTGAAAACAAAGGGCCTTGTGTGATTAGTTTTGCGTAATAATAGGAAATATACTCCAACCGAACACCCATTAAGTAGAATATCAGCATTTACAAATGCCTGTCTTAGCAGAAAATTCTCCGCAATCCTTGTGGCTTAATTCTGTACCACAGCAATAAATTGCCAGATATTTAACTGTTACTGGCACTAATATTTCGACGTTGTGTTTGTATTTTTATAATTCAATTACCAATTAATGTATAGTATATTTTCTCAAAAATCATCAATGACGTGCTCTTAAACAACAACTTGGTTCCAAAGCAGTTCGGCCTTCCTAAAATTATCTTCTCGAGCTTGAGAAAATCTCCTCAGTGTCAACATGGAAGTCCAATCAGAGCAGTATGTAACTGTTCTACAATTGAACGATGGACGAGGTTTAATATTTGATTGGCAACAATACTTCAATATGCAGGTATAGAGTCATTCCACGTCAACTGATTTTTAACATTGTCAGCAACCAACCATCTCCAATTTAGATGAAATTTTACAGAGATGTAGACATGCTATAGAAACGAAACTAACATACGATAGTTTTCAACTTTCAAGATCCAAATCTTGGGGATCTGAGATCCCTCAAATAAATTGCACCAAAATTGGGAATTAGCTTATAGTAACGAATTGTCATGCTTAGAAGCTTGCAGAACATTTTATTAAATTAGATGCCTGAAATCTAGAGAGCTTACAATAATTTTGTTTGTTAATATGTTATAGTATTTTTGTGTGAGTTTCAGCTTATTAACTTTTAGGTAGTGCGCATGAACAAATCGCAGTGGAGATTTTTTTCTTGTATTATAGTTTGTCATAAACTCTAAACAAAAATAACTCAAAATCACATTTTTCGTAATTCAGTTTTCAAAACACTCGCTGTCAATGCGTTGCAGTTGCCGAGCGTAAATGCTCCTATCGGGATACAATTTTTTTTCAATGGTGTTCTTTCATATTATGAGAGAAAAAAATGTCTGCCGTTTACGAGAAAATCTAGTTTTACAGTAAAGTGGATGAATCAAATAACGCCAATGTAGACCAATAAGGCTCCTCTCCCCATTTTTCTATATTGGTTAGCAAAAATTCATTAGGTCGTGATTTTATCGTTATCAGAAAACTAAACTGATGATACAGCGTTCAAGAAGTTATTTGTTATCAACAGACAACAGTTTAGCAACCGTTATTACAAAAGGGTCTTGTTGAAATTGCCTGATCTTATTTTATAGTAAATTCTGTTTCTTCTTATTACACTGTAGTTTACTGGATTTAAAAAAAAGTTGATTGTTCTAGAAAGCCTTATTTATTTAGTAGACAGATTCAAAAAGAAAAATGTCGCCGATTTGATAAACCTAAAAAAGTAGACTGTAGCCTCACTGTTAAAACTACAGGATGCATTCGGCACCTTTCAGGGGAGAAACGCTTGTTCACCAGCGGCACCCAATACGGAGCCGAAATCGCACCTCTAAATAGGGTGAAAAACAGGCACCTTTTAAAAACTAGACAGCCGGAGTGAAAAAAAGGATCCTTCGGAGAGAGAAATGGCACCCTTACTATAGATCCTCCTCCCCCCTCCCCCGTATTGTGTGCGTTTTTAAATACAGTTGTGTACCTTTTTTTTTTTTAGTTTTGTTTTGATTTATGATATTCTACGTTTTGGACATTTTTCACATTGAACTCGGTATTGGAAATGATTAAAACATGTAATTACAGCATTTGATCATATTTCAGAGTTTTCAACATAGTTAAGAAGTGCTCATAGCGTTAATTCATCTGATCGTGCTCTAACTCAGTGTTTCTCAACCTCTTTTGACCCACGGGCGCGGTAAAAGCAAATGAAAAACTTTGCGGACCGGTGAAATCTTTATCGTTTTCTTAAAGAATCATAAAATAAATAATATGAATAATAACTCTGGGGTCGTTAAAAAACATGTGAAAAAATTCAGGGTTCTGATGTTTTTTTTTTTTTTTTTTTTTTTTTACAAAAAGTAATGTTAAAAATTAATAAAACAATAAATATCTACCCCTTCACTTGTATCAAAGATCTGTCACAAATACGTTATAATTTAAAAACGAGTAATTATTTAAAACATGTGAGAAATTATACATTTACTAAAACTTGACGTATTCCGAAAATGAAGCATAGCTGTACTTATGGATTATTTAAATGATGAGCCAAAAATATTCAGGGATATTACAATTACGGAAAAACAAAATCGTTTCATAAACGTTAATCAAGAGTAACAAAAGAAACTGCACATAAAGTTTTTCAACAGTTAAATAAAAAACCAAAAGAAAGTTCTAACGCTCTCGAGGACTGCTAACAGGAAATAATTCTAACACTTGAATGAAAAAGCAAAAAAAAGAAAAAAAGAGCTAGACTGAGAGAGATTTTTTTTTTTCGCTATCTTTATGTTATAATCTACGAAGCACAAGAAACATTTTTATTAAGGTTCTTTTGGTGACTAATAAAAGCTGCTTATCGAGTATTCAAGAAAATAATGACAGATATTTTTAGT
This sequence comes from Uloborus diversus, assembly GCF_026930045.1. NCBI lineage: Eukaryota > Metazoa > Arthropoda > Arachnida > Araneae > Uloboridae > Uloborus > Uloborus diversus. The sequence goes on along the minus strand of NC_072734.1, from coordinate 143,410,677 downwards.
AGCGTTTTGAATGATGGAAATTTCACGATAGTAACGGTAAACGAGAACTAGAAGACTAACGGTTACTGTGAAAAGCAATAAATGCACTTTTAAACACTTAACTATGTTTGAAAGCCCTAAAAGCTACAAAGTGATCAAAAGCTGTACTTACTTGTAATTTCGGATAATTAATCCTAGAAAAGTTGGGTTTTAATCCAATAGTGTACTTCATTCAATGTGGAAGACACACAAACGCAATCATCATTTGTCCGCCATATTGAGGTGGTTGAATGTATGTCTAAGGCAAAAAGCGCATGCGCAATGAGTCTTTCTGCGATTGCATGATGTTCTGGCTCCTCTGCTCTATTTTCTAGCCTGTGATGCACCTTCAGGCACTATGCTTTCACCTTAGAGGGAATATTTTCACTCGTCTGGAACCCCTGCTTTTAACAGTTTAATAAGGCCATGGTTGACACTATTAGGACTCTGGTGTCTGGTCTCCTTATTAAGACACTTAAGGGTCCGGTCAAGGATATGATCTAGTGCTGAATATGCTGCACATATGTACACGAACTGTGTGCAGGAGTGACCAAAAAAACCAAAGAATTTGTTATCAGCGCCCCGAATGTGAGCAATGATTTTCTCCTTTCCATTGAAGGCACTATGAAACTTTCAATATTATTTTTGATTTTATCAAATGTGATTTAATATGTTTTCGTGTTGACAACAGATATTTTTAGTGAAGAATATGATAAAACTACAAACTCGTTTTCATAGCAATCATCATCTGTTATACAAAGATTAACGGTTTTTCAAGCTCATTTTTTTTAATTCTTTTCTGAAAGAATACCATAAAAAAATTCTCATAGGATAAAATCTGTTTTTTTTTTCTGATGGTGCTGAAAAAAAAAAGAAGGTGGCCATTTTGCGCTACAGCGTTTTGAAGCAGACCATATTGCATGTGAAGGATTTTGTTAGCCACTTTGGATGACAATATAATTGCGAAATTAATAGTTACCCTCCCCAATTGTAGCCATTAAAAGCTTATTTTGACCTTAGAATTACAAACTACAAGTCTTTGAAGCATTTTTGCTTACAGTTCATAGGAACCCAAAATCCGGGGGGAAATCTCTCAACCAGATTTTGTCGAAAGTTTATATGCGTGCTACACTAGGGTGGTGGGGAAAAATCATATCGTTTTTCTTGCCTTCTTTCTAAAACATGCTTTACATGTGTTCTACACAAAAGCTAATGAGGATAAATTTACAAAATTACTGAAAAGTATTAATAGCCAAAAGTACCTCAAGCTTCCAAAATTTCAAACCTGCAGTGAAATAAAAATTTCTGCTAGCTTAGCTTAAATCTTGAAAATTCGTTTCCCAAAGCTGTCGGGCTATTTTGTAGCCCTGTTTTTCTAACTAATCCTTGGTTCTTAGAACTTAGATTTTGGAAACTGAAAAATTATTTCAGGTAAATTTCAAAGACATGTCTACTTGCTGTAAAATTTCTTCCAAATCGGAGATGGTGAGGCGGGGAAGTTTTGAAAAACCATGTCAGTTCACATGGAATGACCCGATAAGAATGCTAAAATATTTCATCATTTTTAAAATTGAAAAAATCAAAGTATGCTATAGTTTTTACGGAAAAAGCGGGGAAAGTATGATAAAACTTATAGCATGACATTTTTTTGGGGGATATCTTTCATTAATTCATTTTCCAGCTACATTATTAGATCAATATCTGTTTTGAATAGTTAATGTCTCATTTCTTAAACATTATAGTTAGGTTATTCATTTTATAATACTTAAACGTTTATTATTTAGAGAAAAAATCTTTACGTAATTTAATGTATAACGGGAAACATAAAATTACAAGTACCAGGTACTCTTTAAATTTTATTTCGACCTCAACAATGTAGTTTAAACTTAAAGTTTGAACTTAATGGGTCTTTAATATTTGCCTTTTGTTGGCATCGAAAATACTCTGCGAATTGTTGCTGTATAAAGACTACTGAATAATCAATGTCAAAAACCCAGCAGCATTCCAAGTTCAGGTAAAAAAAAATAATAATAATTGAACGTGACATAAACTAAAATACAATTAAATATGAAATTCATGCATCAGTAAAGCAATGGTGTATGAAAATTCTTCACTCATATGCTATTAAAAAACTTGATCACAAATGAAATTTAAAAAAAAATAATAATTTAGTCATAAAATAGTTTCAGTTGCAGTAGTTTTTTTTTTCTTTTTCTTTTTTTCTGTCACTTAGCAAGTTTTCTGTTGAAATTTTCAAACACATTTTTGAAAGTTATAATTTCCTGTGATGCAGTAGTAAAATAAGAATAGTTCTGAAATATTGAGAACATGAAACACTAGCTTACCTTTAAGTTCAATCTCGCAAACTTTTCGGCTACTAAAGGTTATACAAGGTCTAAGAGCGCGCAAACAGTGTTTGTTAGTCTCTAATAAAAAAAAAAGTGCACTAGCTTCTTGCTTAAGTTAGAAGAGATGTCTTCATTGTTCATTTTCTCTTACTCTAAATGTAAACGCATCAATGTATGATAAGATCAACCTTAAACAAAAAATACTAACGGGGAAGAAATTCCTTAGCTATAACCTCATGTTTAGTTCAGAAGACTATTTCTTTTAACTTAACAGCACAAGGGAGAAAGGAGAGAAAAAAAACTAGTTATTTAATCAGAATGTGCGTATGGATATGTTTCTAATTGAGATATATGACTGATGTGTTCACGAAAAAGGACTTAGATACATTCTCCGTTATTCATGTATCCTCGATTCTAGTTCCTAATTTGCTTTAATTATCAGCTAAAGCCTTGGACTGTAACAATTTTCTCGAAAACTTCTGAATTAATTTCCGGTGATCTATCATGTCATGACGCTTTTGCTAGCACTGTTTTCAAAAATGCACTGACAGCTCCTTTTGCTTTTTAGCCGACTTCAAAAATATGAGGTTATGATTTCGTCATGAGGCTTTTTACGAATGTTTTCGAATTGTTCCAAGACTAGTGGACCGATTTGAAAAATTATTTTTTTGTTTGGAAGGGTATACTTTCCAGATTGTCCTATTGTCATTTGTTCTGGATCTGATTAGGAGTCCCGGAGAAATCCAAGAAAGTTTGAATTTCACACGTTGTCGATACGTAATCCAGCTTACGTCAACGGGCGGAATGCATCAGAGGTCACGTGGTTTTCCCGTGACCAGTGTATTTTCACAGCAAAGGTTTTGCCTTCGTCTTGAACGAGAATTCTCGCGGCATATGGATGATTAATTTTTGCCGCTTAATTTTTACTTATATGTGTTACTAATGTTTTACTGCAGCAAATTAAATATATTTTGCTACTTTAACAGCTGAATCAATTACCTTAATATTATTTTAAATTAAAATAGCTTAATTTATGCACTAAAATGTTTTTTTTTCGATATTTCAGTTTTTAAACATATATAGTGTTCAATCCAAGGGGAATTGAATACAGAACACTCTTCCCTTGATGATTTAACTTATATTCTTTAATAATATGTTGTAACTGGTGACTGATTTCTCAAGTTTGACCAGTATTCCTGATTTACTCTTTCACATACCGACAGTTTAATTTGAAGTTAGGGCTATACTAATTAGCAGGCTTCAAAAAAGGAGGAAGTTCTGAACTCGTCGCATTTGTTTTTGCTTTGTACAATGTTCCATAAATACTCAAAGGCACCTATACCGATTAAGAAAATTCTTATTTTGTTCGAAACGGTATTCTTCCCCGGCGATCTAATGGTAATTAAGTCCAGGTTCTGAACTCGTCGGATTAGTTTTTTCTTTGTACAATGCTCTATAAATACTGTACGACAGCTGTATCCAGGAGCGTGCACAAGGGAGGGGGGGGGGCTTGAGAAAGAGCTCCTGTTGGTCTGGTCCTGAGAATGAAGGGAGCACAACATTTTTAAAACTAGGGATGAACTACAGGGGTAAACAATATGGAGAGGATTGGATTTGGATTTTTTTTTTTCTTGTTTGAAACGTTATACTTCCCCGGCGGTCTAATGGTAATCAAGTTCGGGTTTGATGAAATTGTGAAAACTCTTCAAATAACATACTTAGATTTAATGCGATTTGTACTTCATTAACTTAGTATATCGTCTCTCTTAGTTAATTTTGACTAATGATTTTTTTTTTTTTTTTTGTTTAGTGGATAGGGGGTGGTCTAACGTTACTCTGAGGTTCCAAATCTTTGATTTACCCTATTTGTTCTTAAGAGAAAAGTTATGGGTAACAAACCATAAATTTCATGTAATTTCCCTAACGAACGATTAAATATAAAACCCATTGTTAAAAACAAATGCCATAAAACAAAGGTAGGTGTTTTCTTTACCAATAGTAAAATCATTATTATTAAGAGTAATCATAATAAAAATTTTGAATTAAGGATTCTCTGAAGCAAACATAAAATTCATACTAGCGGATTTTTTTATCTTCATCTATATTGGGGTGCTTGAAGAACCATCTTTTATCACGAGTTACGTGACAAGTATTCTTTTGAAACACAAATTACAAATTACAATTTTACAAGTTACAATGTTACAATTTATGATTTAGTTTTACGACTTGCAATTTACAGTTTCTTTGTAGTTTGGGAAACCGCAAACATTTAAATGGTTCTAACCAAATACTGAATCCAGTCTATACTTTTCATCAGGAATAAGATGTATCAATTGTTGCATTTCTGATAACGCTCGTTCATCGGGAGGTTTAGTTAAAAGTTTAAAGGGTTCTAAATCAGATCGAGCTATCACTTCAAGTTTTGACTATGCTGAGAGCTAAGTATACTCGTCCTTTCGCAACGTTCTATTTTCCTAATTCTATGACAGCTTTATCGAGAGTTGTGTGATACGTAATGTTGTGAAATACAATTTACAATGTTACAATTTTAAATTTTACACTTTACAATTTTACACTTAAAGCGATTTCTGTTGTTTTTTAGTGACTCGTGCATTCGTTTTCAGAAAGTGTTCTATCGTGTTAGTTGTTTTCAGACTCATGTGCTCGATGTTTTCTTACTCGACATGCGCGTAAGAAAAGCGTTAACGCCATGTACCACATATTCTATCTTACGAACTTATTTTATATTTGCACCACTAAAAAGCAAAAAAGTGACTCAGCACGACTGAGTAGGTTTAGTTTTCGTCTATAGTTAAATTAGAGTTTAATGCAGGATTCAATGGGTTGTTAGTTACGTTAGGTAGTAGTTTATAAGAGGCCCCGACTTCAAAAGGTTATTAAAAATTAAGAGATCGTATATAATTAAAAAGGTATTTAAAATAATTCATCGTGTAGTAGTTAAAATCAGTGTTTATTTTATGATTGAGTGTTTAGTTTAGTTGATTTTTGTGCTGGAATTGTAAAATAAATTTGATTTCTTGTTTTGGATAGGAAATAGTATGTAAGTGAAATCAGTTATATTTTGCTTTTAAGTTCCTTGGTGTTTTTTGAAGGCGATTTTGTTTTTATTTAAAAGTAATTTATGTGGTAAACTTGTTCTGTATTGACAATTTTTTTATGAACTTTTACATTTATTTCTTTTTTAAAATTGAAGAAGAGACTTTTCGCGGAAGAAGGGCATGGCTAGACAAGTTGATTTAAATATTATGCATTTAGGTCTGCACTTCTATACTTGATCAATTTACTAATACAATAGTGGACTTATTATATTTTTGCATAATGTATAACTCAAGAAACGTACTCTTACTCTTGCTGAAAATGAAACACTTCTTCTTCAATCACTAAACAAATGTTTCCTTGTCTAAAAGGTTTTGTTACATGTTCATGTAACAAAACTTTTGTTTACCAGTGTTATCAAAAGAGGAAGATGATACTTCTTTGTTTTCTTTGGCTAGTGCTCATTGTTTTACATTTGTAGCTAAGTTATTTCTCAAATTTCAAAATCGGTTAATTTTATTTTTTTCTATTTCCTACGTTTCTAATTTCTGAATTATGATTTAATTCTGTCATGCTATGCAAATCATCAATAAAATTCTCACGGTGGTAGTTTTCTTTTTAATTGATCTACCTAAACTTATCAAATTCTGTAATCTTTCTATAATTTTAATTCACACATGATAAAAAATAAAAATGGTTTATAACTGACATACAAAATCTTGCCAAGGGTTTTTAGCTCGTACAATACTAAAACTATAACCAAACACTTTTTGCGAAACTCTTCAGATGATAATGTAAGCAATAAAGTGAAGTTGGTGCACTATTTTGGCGATGAAAATTCTCAGCGTTAAACATTTTTCATTTCATTCTACGATAATATATTCAAGAAAATATTTTGCATAGTGTCTATTCCAACTAAATGCAGCAGTAAAATAAGATTAGTTAAATTACTTATTTTTGAACTAGGCAAGGATGAAATCCCTAATTCTTCTGCTAATGTTATCATATCCTTCTTTTGATATTAAGATTTTAAAAAATCCATATTGTTACAAATTCACACAAAACAATAAAAATAAATCTACCTGGTATAATGCTATCCTCTTTCAAAAAAAAAAGAAAAATGCATCGAACAAGCGAGCATATTCGTTGATAATGCGAAGTTTGTTAATCTAGAGTTTTCTTTGTGTTTACGCTTTCGCCATTTACGAAAATCAACTCGCTTTTTAGAGGGAAATAATTCAAACTAACATTATTTTCCGACTCTCGAGAATACCATTACGGGACGAAACAATTTCATTTTCTGAAAGCAATCTAAGATACATCGAATGCGTTTATAGCTACTCATAACAAACTGCAACAAACTGCCTATGTGTACCAACAGACACACGTGGAACGCAATGTTTTACCTTTTTATTTAATTTTGTAAATCACCGCAAGGTAGCGTATTCGAGAGCTGGAGTTGCGAATTACATTCTTCTGTAAATAGTTGTAAAAATTTTACGAGAACATAACGAGAGCATTCGACGCATTTTACGAGAACATTCGACAAATGAGATGTTTTGATACTTGATTTTTTTTTTCAAAGTCATGTACATAATAAACACAAAAATTGAAACACCTTTTACATACAAACTTAAAGCTTGACCACCGAGTGATGGCGTATGACCTTCATGTGGAAACATTATTTGTTGTATGCTGTTGGTTATTATTTTGGAATAGATAGGATCAGCGAGAACATCCCTCCAAGTTTTAGGTGCCTTCTGGCTGAATCTACCCATTACAAATAATACAAATGATGTTTCCGCTCCAAAGTCATACGCCATCTCTCCGTGGACAAGCTTTACCAGCTCGTTGGTAGGATCTGTAAGCAAAACCACAGTTGTTATGCCTGGCTCAGCAAACATGTTTTTAAATTGTTGGCAGCCAGCTTAAGTTTGATTGTAATTTTTATAAGATTAAAGATAAAATGTTATACCTGTAAAATCCTTGCATTATTAAAAAACTTTTTACGGGTCAAATGCAATTTTTGTAATTGAAATAACGGTATTGTTCTTCAGGACAAAATTACTCTTGAAATAATGCAATTTGCAAAAAAAAAAATCTAAATAAGAACTTTTGTAGAATATTATAGATTTCATATGATTTAGTATTTTGACTCATAACTGCTCTAACCTCATAAAGAAAAGCACACGATTTAATTACAGTTACATTTTCATCTACAAAACGGATTTTTCAGATACATGTATCCAAAATACATTTCTTTTCCTAAGTAATAAAAATATAACATGAAAAAATTTGATAACTATCCAGTATACATTTGGATATCGAACACTGAATAACTGAAAAGTGGATACACATATGAGAGAGTGAAAAGCAAAGGGATATAAGCGGCAACATTAAAAATTTTTAGAAAGCCAGTTAGGTGAACTGCTTGTCTGTATTAGGGCAAGAGATAGGACTAGTAGCCCTAGTAGTTGCTGCTATACAGCATGGTTAAGAAAAACTTTTCGACGAAAGCCTACCCAGGGTTTTATTCTTAAAACCCGTGTTACTCAAAACTTGAAAATGTCCGCTTACATCCCTTTGCTTCTCAATGCCTCATATGAGCTTAAATTGTAACTACTATATCTCAGGAAGTAATACGAGGATTCAAATAATAATAATAATAATAAATAAATAAATAAAATCATATAATAGGAACCTGAATGGAAATAGACGCTGATCTGTTTTTGGCACCAATTTCTTCAAGGGGTTAAATTTAAGTCGATCGCTGTGCGAGTTGTAATTAATTTTAAAGCTTAGGGGTGGTAACTTACTGTTTAGTTAACCAGATACGCTCTACGAGAGATAAATATGAAGAAAAGGCAAGCTAAAGATTGATGCGACAAAAACCAAGCTTTTTTTTCCCTATGACTAAACAGCAATATTTGGGAAATGTTAATTCCTTTAAAGTATTTTCACCTAAGCAATACTAAATACACAAATAAATATTTACCACTTAATAGACTGCATACAATGCTTGACAAATAACCAACGACTAAACAGGTGAGCACTCCAACAGTAGCTGTCCACATGTATGAAACTTTGTACAAGTAAAAGATATATCTGCAAAAAAAAATTAAATAATAGGGGAAGGTAGGGTAAGATGACTAACTTAAGCTTGAAAATTTTTTCTCGTGTTAGAATATAAATTAAAAACCAAAAATTTAAATCCATGACTTTTATACATCATTTTATTTATTCAAAAAATTAAACCCTAATTATCTTCTTTTATAAGGGGAAAAATATGTCATTAAAAAACAAAAAGTATTTTCTTCATCTTACCCCCACCTAACGGGTAAGATGATGATGGGAGGTGGGCCTGATGATGAGTGCTTAAAAGCAAACATTATGAGTAGAAATTACATTTTAAAGCTTTATACAAAGGAATTAAATAGCTGCCTAGTGGAAAAAACGAAGAAGTCGGAAATAAAAAAAATAAAGTAATGGACTTCTTATAATGAAACCATTTTTCTTTTTAATGAAGTGAGAAAATTTAGAAGAACAAAATAAATTAATGCATTTAAGTCATAAAACATTGACTCATCTGCTGACAAATAATGTAGTCGCCTAGGGATTTTCAGTTTTTTTTTTTTTTTTTTGCTTTTTTTTTAAAAAGAAAATTTTTTGAGCGTTTCTTTTCTTTTTTGCCTTTTAAGCTTAGGCGATTCTTTTTCTTTCTCTTTTTTCTTGTAAAGAATGTTTGACCGAGTTTAGATAAAATATCTGTAGAAACCCCTCTTTTTCGGCACCAGATGAAATTTGTTCCAGTGTTCCGAGGCAATTAAAACAGTAGTTATAATTGTTTTCAACTAATTTTATGCTAAACTGTGTAGGAGCCTTCGAATGGAAATTCTTTTTGATCAGTATCATTGTCTAACAGTGCATTTATTAATATGTACCCAACTTTTAAAGCAATACAAAAATGGTTCCCACACACACGCGAGGCTTGGGGTGGGGGGAGGGAATCAAGCTATATATATAATATATATATATAGTATATATGTATACTAGCTGACTCAGCCACGCGTGCTGTGGCAAAAAAGTTGGATTAAAATAAATTTTTACTCATTATTTTGATAGAATCAAATAAATATTTTTATTAGAGCTTAAAATAGTATAGCCGATTTTAAAACATATGAGATTGATAATGGGCGTGATTCAATGTAAAAAGGATTCCTAAATGCTCCTGGAAAATTATGGGCAGCTGATGTGGCCAATTTCTGCCAATAACATGTCATGCCAAAACCCGGAAAGTTTTCCGATAAAAGTTCCCTTCCTGACCATTCCTTCACCTTCCTGAAATCATCTCGGAAGCCTCTTGAAAAATTCGAAGATCTTCCCGTTTTGAAGTTAGTCGTGTTTCTGGAACTTTAGTGTAAACTTAGAAAGGGATACAAAAAAAAAAAAGCTTAGCACCTTTCTGATTTACTAAGGAACTTCTATAAGCAGTAATGCAAACATAGTCCAAGCTTAGCCAGAACTGCAAGTAAGTATCGAAACTTTTTACTTAGTAACGTTTCGGTTTTTTTTTTTTTTTTTTTGTACAGTGCAGGCTGAAGAAAGTACTTATTGAATTCAGTAAGTACTAACTAAATTTTCTATGGAAAAAGCACTATACTTACGCTTAGTAAATTTTGTAAGTATGACTTCCGCAAAAAAAAAAAAAAAAAAACTTGAAAGTGATAGTAAATATCGAAACTGATTGTAAAATACCAAATGTAGAAACTAAGCGTAAACCACCATACACTTTTAGATTCTACACTACATTTTATTCACCTCAGCTTTCTCTATAGTTTGTAATCAAAAACTTCTTTACAAAATACACTAACTAAATTAAAAACTTATAAAAATTAAATTTTTTTCAATGAAGTAGATAACATTGACTTCGAACTATTGTTTCTATTATTTGAAAACTGAAAACTGTCTAAGCACTAAGTTGTGCATAATGTTCTTGCTTAACCAGTCTTTTACTAATACGAAAAGTATGATACCTTTCCACGTGTGAGTAGGCGATATATGGTTGCCCATAAGAGAAATATTTATGTTTCATGTCCAAACCGAAAGAAGACATTGTTTGTTCTTGAAATCTATTTATGGTCTTTGCAAAAGCTAAACGAATCAGAAATTGAAGCCTTTCAAATGTGTTTGAAAATTATGACGCTATTAATGGATTACGTGGCAACACAAACATTTCTCCTTTAAACTTTCCCGACAAAATTGCTGACTTTTGATGAAGAAACGTGTACCGTTGCGTAATTTAGGTGGGTTTAAATTGCGAAAAAGAATAAATTGTTGAGCCAATTTTCAACCGGAAACCGTAGTCGCAACCGTAGTAGTAAAGCTTCATATTCATCTCTGGTGTAAAAATCTGGATTTGGATATTTGTGTGTTTGTTAAACTTTATGAAATACGTCTTCAAACGTGAAAGTTATATAGTTTCTCCTTAAAAAATGATGATTGTGTTGGATAGTATGTCGTCAAAATTGTTTTAAACAGTTGTAGAAAACTGTTTCTCCTTATGTCAAACCTGCATTAGAAAGCGTCAACTCCCAATGACTTTGTGCGACCAATAAATACAATGTGACATGCATCGGGATATGTATTTGACAGTCGACCAATTGACGATCCACAAATATTCCTGTCTGTTCGGGAATGTTTACCGAAAACAAAACTGCTACACAACCAGCGCGATTACAGAGGCAATTATGATTTTTAAAAAAATTAAATTTATCTGGGAATAGACTCTCAATTAGTTCACTTTTCGTCCCAACGGCAGTGTAGAAATTGCCTGGCTGTTTGTTGTACTGTATATTTTGATACAGTTCAGTTTCACCGTTTCCAATACCCAGCAATTGCTTAGAAAATACTTGTGGGATTAGATTATTTTGCGTTTATACTCGCATGTTCATGGCCAATCACATTATCTTGAGATTACGCTATAAAAATGATTGTTTCAAACATGCGTTGATTTCATCGGAATAACTAGTAAAAGTCTCCCGGAAATCCCCAATAAGTATTCAGACAATTTCATTGAAAATTTATCGTTGCCGTTCAAATCTTGCATCCTCTGATGTGCTTCGAATGCTCATCGCCATAGATGAGATGTTTTAGAACCAAACAATAAATTCACACTATTAGTGTATAATTAATATTTAATTTGCAATAAAAAATTATTAAATTATACTATCTTTTAAGTTGGCTATAAAAACGATTGTTTTAAACATGTGTTGATTTCATCGGAATAACTGGTAATGTCTGCCGGAAGTCCCCAGAGAGTGTTCAGACAATTTCGCCTAAAAGTTTATCGTTGCCGTTCAAATCTTGCACAATCCTATGATGTGCTTCGAATGAATGCTTTTACTCATGAGCCATAGTACACTTATCCCAAATTATAACTTTACTCTCTTGCAACACAAAAGCCATTCCAAGTTTTTTTTTCTTTAATGTTACACATTGCGTTTAGTTTCTTATGAATATCTAATAGGTAACTTTAAAGCTGAATGTGCTGTTCGTCTATCATCTAAAAAAAGTAGCAGCAATGCCTGACGATGCAACTGTCACTGCAATTTTCTGTTGCGAACGTATCTTTGCAAGAATTAATGATATTAAAAATTTCTTGGGGAACAAAATAAAGAAAATAATTGTTTTCCGCTTAAATTCACTAACCTTCCCGAAATTAACCTGGACTATTTTTGAAGAATTTAGTAGTCTTCTTGGTTAAAGGCAGTTATGATTCTGGCACCTTCAGAAAGCCTAACGCAGGTTTAATATTATAGCCTAGAAACTCCCTGCTTTTCTAAGAAAGCTCTCAAAGCATTAATGCACGCATTGCCAACGCGAAGACAAACTTTTAAGCACGTTGCTCGAATGTAACTCCTCGTGATCCAGATATCTTTTCGCACTCATTGGGTGTTGAGTCAATCTGGACGAACCGTAATCGCCCCGAAACCGATACACCTATTAAATACGTTTAGTTAATCTTGATACTGGTGGAGAAAAATATTTTTCACAAAGGTGTGAAATCTGCAATTTGTAGCAATTCAAGGAAACGTTTTGAAAAATATAGTTGGTTTTCTCAGGAAGTGAATAATAACCTGTAATATCCCGAAACGTTATATGGAAATTCTAAGCAACATTTCCGAGATTTTTTATCATGGTGTTTTTAGCAGTAAGTCATACGATGCTAGAATTATATCGATTAATTAACTTACAACGCCATCTATTAAGAAATTTTAGAACTAAACAATTAATTCACACTATTATTGCATAATTAATATGAAATTTGCAATAAAAAAATTATGAAAACTATCCTACCTTTTAAGTTGGACCAAATGACACATAGATATGAAATTTGAAAAAAATCGGTTGAGTAGTTTCGGAGTTTACCCCGAACAAACATCGTGACACGAGATTTTTATATATATATATATATATATATATATATATTTGAAAATAGTGTACGTACTGGTCGTCTACCTAAAAAATAAGCTTAGGTCCTCTAATTGCATTTAAACATAAATTCTAAAATGCAAACATCACTGCCAAAGAAAAACTTTGTGCAATGCTTTTAAAAAGCAATTTTTAATAAGAAATTACTTTGATGGAGAATTTGTTGGAAATGTAGCTGGGTTACTGTGGGCATTCCATGTAAAGTTTTGATCGTATTTGTTAGAAAAAAGGAATGGAGTTTCCATAATATTCAACACACTTGAACTCAAAGATTCAAACGAACTGCACCCTGCTGTTGAAACTGCCCATGATACAGCTTTGTTTCAAAGGTTTTGACCTGTGGCTTACAAAGCCACTGATCTGAAGACTAGCCTTTATTTTTAAATTATCAACTTTGAAACCATTTATTTTGACAAGTTGTTTAGATGTCGTGAGTTTCTGATCTGAGTCTAAAACTGCACCACGCAGAGTATAACTACATCTCTTGCTCCTAGTTATTGACTCCGGTCTTTTAGAGTAATTTACCTAAAACCTTGAATCTTTTAATTTCAAATTACAAGCCTTGAGATCGTATAATTAAAAAAGTGAGATATCATGAGTTTCGATCCTACCCCTTAAACTACACATCATCGACTTAACATACAGCTGTGCCTCAAAGTTTTTGAAGTTGCAAGTCTGAAGCCTTTCAGATACGGCTTCAAAGATTTTTTCAAAGGTTAAAAGGAAATACGTGGGTTAAACATAATTCCTTGTATCAAACGGGTAGAGTTTGAAATTCGTAAAATAAATTCACCCTTTAATCCAAGAACTTGAGATACTAAATGTAACTCCAGATTATGTTACTTCATTTAAAGTAAAATGAGGCTGAAAGGATTACTAACTGTTCTAAAACAGCATATGGTATTTTGGTTTTAAAATGAATGATAATTATTTTAAATGTAATTTCAGCTGATAAAAATAATAAAAATCGAGAATTTTGTGGTGCTAATTTCGTACCAATGCATAGAAATAGTAAAATAATCATTTTATTACAAGATAAATGTTATTTTTTAAAGATACTAACATTAATGCGTTTAAAAGATAATAATAATTTAGCAGTGATTATGAATTACAAACATAAAAAAATAAGCACATTTATTAGTCCATACAAATCAATAGTACAAAGAATAGTGATCGGTTCCATATTCTAAAATTCGTCCAAGTTAATTGGCTTAAAATATTCAGCTGATTCTGTAATCAACTTATGCAGATCAGTTGATTCCTAAACATAAAGATAAATAAATTATACACATTTTTAATACGAAAAATTCTAGTTAGTATAAAAAAAAAAGAAAAAAAGAGAAAAAAAAACATGGTACAAAATGTAAACAAAAAATTAAGAAATTCACACAAAAAAAAGTTTTTGAGCAGTTTTATTTACTCCGAAAAACTAAAGACAGCATTAGAAATCCCGCTCCATTATTGCATTCTGAAGATATAGTGATATGTTTGAAATACAAATCTTTGAGCGAAATGTATAAGGTAAATTGAAAGTATTAGTGTGTTTTTACATTTTTATTTACATTTCATTAACATTATATTGTAACTACAGAATTGGTTTACATCAGACGATAGTTTTTTTTTTTGGGGGGGGGGGGAGGGTTGGATGTTCAAAAAAGCTTTTATTTTGGGAAAAGATACTTTTGGTTATAAATTAAAATAAAAAGCATGGTAATTGAACATGTACTACGTTGCCTTACTTAAGTACAAACTGTAAAAGCACTCAGTTTCATAAAAATGAAGATATCGGTGAAATCTTGCGTTTTGAAAATTTCTCGAATTTTGAATAAACAGCAACGAAAGTGAAAGAAAAAAAATATTTTACGAGGCTTAAGTTTTCGCGATTACAACAGACTAGTGAAAATTGTGAACATTAAAGCCTCGTGGAAGTAAGTGTTTTAACAGTTTACATTTCCCCTACAACTGACAAAATAGTTGTCACTATCTGAAGTATGATGATAAGCGGAGAAAAATACACCGTTTTAACAGTACAGTTAACTAGAGCCACAACAAGCAATTACCATGTTATTATTTATCCGTTGAAAAGATATGTTATTTTGTTTAAACGTAAGATAAAATCATTATGGATCTTTATACGAAGAGGGTGTGGCAAAGTTTTACAAAATTAAAAAAATTATAGTATCTATCCCAAACTATTGAAATTTTGAAACAACGATATTCTCAAACATCGAACTTTTACATGCCTTTTTCCACAAAATAAGCTCCAATAAATGTTTTAATGCTGTAACTGAATTCAAAACCTGTATTTATTAATTTGAAAATAAGATTTTTTATTTAAACAAAAAAATTAACAGTAAGAATGATGATAAACTATCAGCATTTCAAAATTAAAACACTAAGTAATACTAAGAAAATAAGTTATATAATATTTCATGCAAATCAATTTAAGGAATTTTTAATATTTTTCAAAAGAGATAACACACACACACACAGACAAAGAAAGAAAATAAATACTGCAATAAATAGTTGTTCAAGCTTATGTACCCAATTAATTTCTCAGAAATGCACAAATTACATTTTAAACACAAAATATTTTGCAAAATTATAAAATTTGCATGGCGATTTGAAATATGTACTAGTAGTAAAAGTGTAGTAAATATTTAAATATGAAATTGAACTTTTAAGTGAAGGATTAATTGAAAAGATGTCGCTATAATATATGTTCATTCTCATACGTATATATTGAAGAAAAACTATACACTGTAAAAACGATTCAGAAACGTTCCTGGAAGATAATAGGCAGCTGATGTGCCCAATTTCTGCCAGTAACATATCTCGCAAAAACCAGGAAAGTTTTCCGATAGAATCCAGTAATCTTCCTAAAAATTCAGAAATCTTCGCATTTAAAGCCAGTTGTGCCTCCAGAACTTCCGAGTAATCTTAAGTAGTGATAATATACAGCTTGGCCCCTTCCTGATTAATGAAGACAGTTGCAAAAGCAGTATTGCCAACGCTAAGCCAAATTACAAGTTAAGCATCTCGCTTAGCTGCAATTCTTGCAAAGCTACGTAGTCCATACTTATTTGCTCCTTTTGGAGTTAATCAGCATGGACGAGCCATAATTGAATTGAAGTCGATACACCTTATAAATACTCTTAGTTAATCTTTAAACTGGGAGCTTAAAATATTTTTTGCAAGTGAGAGAAGTCTGCATTTGGACAACTTGTAGCAATTCAGGAAACTTTCTGACAATGATACTTGATATTTCCAGGAAGTGGATAAAAACCATTGAAATCCCGAAACGTTACACGGAAACACTCAGGAACGTTTCGGAATTTTTTTACAGTGTAGTATAAATTTGCGTACATTGGGGAAAAACATGTAACAATCAATATTCCCGCTAATAGTGTGAGAGATAAAAGTATTATTGATTACGTTGAAAAACGTATTGTTTGACAAAGAACGTACTATTCTAGAACCTAAGAAAAAAGGAAAGTATATAATCTTTGTTTTCAAATTTTTTTCCTACCACTGTTTCGACACACTGGTGGTTCGAAGCAGAGCCTTTACCCTTTTTTCTCATGAAGTATTTTACAACTGGACTCAGTAACTCTTCAGGAACATTTTTGGATTCTCCTATAAATAGTTATAAAAGCACAATTCTTTTCAAAAAAAGGTCAAAAGGTACAATTGCAAGATAGTTCAGCTTATTTTCAATACATAAATAAATAAATAAATAAATAAATAAATAAATATATATATATATATATATATATATATATATATATATATATATCCTTATATATTATTTCTGTAGCCTGTTTTTGGTTTCTACGCCAGATTTTCCTCAATTCTTGATCGAATTCTTTGATTTAAGCCTTATGGTGCTGACTACTGACGAAAAATAGACCCACAGTCTAAAAATTGTGTTTTTCAGCCGAAAAAACCTGTTTTAAAGAACCAGAAGGGTGAGGTTTTCAGTTAAACTTATAACTTTAATTTGCGCTATGACCGACAGAGCTGAATAGCTTGATCGGCAGAGCGTTCTCTTCGGAACCAGGAGAATGCGTGTTCGGGCCCACGTCCGGACAATCTGCATCAAAAAATTAGAAAAATATCGCGCATTACATGAATAATAAATATGAGGGAATACATGAGGTAGAAACGCTCCTAGCTGTTATGAAAACTTGATGCAACACGGAGCTAAGTTAATACTCAATTGTAAGGGTTTTTTTTTAAGCTTTTGCTCCGGGAGGGAAATTAAAGCATAATGTAAGAGAAAATATAAGTATCAGGTTTAAGATTTCAGACTACATTGGAATTGTTTTTTGTTCAGTAAAATATAATAAATTGTATGTTGAAACATAGATTCTTCTAATGGGTTTTTGACTCCTTGTACAAATAAAAAAAATACTACCTCAATTTAAAGGGTAATATATATATATTTCTTCTTTTTGCAAAAAAAAAAAAACAAATAGCGTATCACATTTTTACTACATTTGAAAAGCTACGCTTAAAAAAGAACTTATTTCAAATTATTTTGTATTTTAACCGTGGTGTTAAATGATGAACACGTGCTGCCATCTAAGTCATAACGGTTCAAACAGCCTGCGATAACAAATTGTAAAAAAAATAAATAAATAAATAAATAAATAAAAACACTTCTCGGCAAGAAAAAAAATTTAAAATTACCTGTGGTTATTTTTTTTTTTTTTTTTGGTAGAGCGTTCGGCTATAAACTGTATGAACTTCGCGCCAGTTCGGACTGTCTGACATAATAGCAAATTTACAGTAATATTACGCATTGCATGTACTCATAACATACAACAGATAACACATGTAATAAAATAAATTGCAGTGGGAATGCTATTTGGAGTTTCGATTCCTTTATGCAGGCTACAGTTATCATTCAGATAAGTTGACTGCTAATCGAAGGGTGTTCTTCCCTTTATTTCTTTAAGCTTTGACTCCGTCCAGACCACTGAGCATAATGTAAGCATAAAAAAAGAATTAGATATACCTCAAGGTAATTCTTTTTGTGCAGAAAAACATTTTCATTGTATGCTGAAATGTAGATTTTTCTAATAGCAGTGTTCGAACTTTTGTACAAATGAAAAAATACTATGCCAAATTAAAACTACGAGTTTCAACCAGTAAATCTTCAATTATTTATTCTAATACGATATAAAACATTAAAATTATTATCAACTTCATTAGTAAGAAATCACTTTCTACTCCTCTGCTTTCGGCTGAAAAAAAAAAAAAAACACTTTGTCTACGTTCGAAAAATTACACTTAAAAAACGGACTCAGTTCAACTGGTTCTGGTTTTGAATTTTAAGTGTTCGATTGAAAGAAAAACAAGTGCGGGCTTTTAAGCCGTACAGGTAAAAGATGCCTGCTATGGGAAAGTGTTGAATATTCAAAAATAAAATCACTTATTTTTTCAACCGAAATTATTACTTCTCTAGAATGTTTTTTTCAATCGCTACGTGAGATCTTCTTCATTCTTTAATCAAATTCTATGTTTTACGAATAATTTTAAATCGTATCATGCTGGCTAATGACGAAACATAGACGCATAATCTTATTATTTTTTTCGGCGAAAAACTTTTTTACTGTGTTTTATTACGCATTACTTCAATGAATAGCATTCAAAAAGGAAGGCACAGTTGCTAGGTTTGTTGGAGCGTCGTACTGTTCATCAGAATGGCGCCAGTTCGAATCCGTGCTACTAAATATCTCTTTAATGTTTCTTTTTTTTCCGTCAGATGCTCACATGGGCAGGACTGTATTTGCCACAACCTGTTTTTTCACATCTGATTCTTCACGTGTCACTCAGCCACACTTTTAATGATATTTATATTTGCATTGAAAATACGTACAACCAAAAGGGGAGCGATGATCAAATTATCACAACGTTGTATTTAACGAGGTTTTGTTACTGATGTCTTCAAATTACATGCCTTCTCTTTTGCGCTTACTTTTTTCGGTTTTTCTTCATAATATTCTTTCTTTGAAATTTTTAAAGAGCGAAATGCCTTATGAAACGATTCGAAGTACAGTGCGGAGTTCCGCACGGGTCGACTAGTATATATATATATATATATATATATATTTTAGAAAATAGCGTGTCAAGGTATGAACGGTGAAAATTGCTTCTACAATTGAAGGAAACAATTGCGTGTTGGTTAATATTTTGGAATTTTAACCCTAACTCCAGTGAATTAATCCTAAACTCCAGTAGATAGCGTTCATTGTTGATCACTTGTTAGTTTCTTAATTTTCTTTAAATTACAGTCTTACCAGTAAAACAGTTAAGTTGCCGAATCTAGTTCAGCTTTGTCAAAATAAAGCATATTTCCCTGCATGTCAAATATGACAAAAAATATTATCAAATTATAAAAAAACTTACTGACTTTTTGGTGCTTCAACAATGAAATAATGTCATTACGCATGCTATGGCGCGTGTTTCATTGTTGATGACGTCAGAGCATTACTCAATCGGCGAATTGGCTATTAAATGTTATGAGGATGTATATCTATCTATCTATATATATATATATATATATATATATATATATATATATATATATATATATATATATATATATATATATATATATATATATATATATATATATATATATATATATATATATATATATATATATATATAAATGGATGTTGGTAATTGTGTGGGTATGTTTGTTCCCTAAGATCTCAGATACTACCCGGCAGATTTGGTTGAAACTTTCACCGTTTGTTCTTTTTGGTACTGGAAAGGTTTATAGACCAGTTCAAAAAAAAAAATTGATAAGCAGATCCATAAACAGCACAAAAACTTCCATTAATTTTTATGTTTGCGCACTTTCAAACAATCGCCAAATTTTACAACTTATTTTGGAAAAAATTTGGAGGAAACTGTTTAGCGCCATTTTATGGTGACCAAAAGTATCTCAGCATCTGGCGACAATATCTCTGTAACGAAAATTAGTAACATATCGTTTTACAAAGCAAGGAGAGGGAGCATTATCGAAGCAAAATCCCCGCAAATTTGGGAAAATCGCACCAAGAGCCCACAATGATTGAAATTTTCCAAAATAACCAAAAGAAGTATAAGGAGATTACGGGCGGCTACATTTTTTTAAACAGTTCGTACTGCAATAGCCAAATAGAGAAGGTTTTAGACTCCATGTTAAAAAAAAAGATATTAACAGATAAATCTTTCTAAACATGTGAAGATTAATTTCAAATTTTGGAAATTCTTCGAATTTGTATATGCTTAAATGTCGTGCTATCGTTTCTAAATAAATACTATTTTGTTCTTTATACTTATTGCTATTTTATTGGGTTGTTCGGAAAGTAATTTCGTTTTTTCCCGTCAGAGGACTTAATTACGTTTTTTCGAAACCAACTTCACACTTAAGCCGCATAACCATTATATGTCTTGAGAGCTGATATTGCAAGGCTTGTGTGTGAAAAAGTTCTATTAATTCTACGCAGTAGTTTTTGGTTGGTGCCCTTTTAAATATGGAGAGCAATAAGCAGCATTTTCGTCATATTTTACTTTTTTGCTTCAGAAAAGGTAAAAATGCTGTCCAAGCGAGAAAAAAATTGACGGATGTGTATGGAGAAGGCGTGTTAACAGTACGCCGGTGCCAGAACTGGTTTGCAAAATTTCGATCCGGCAATTTTGATGTCGAAGATGCACCACGGTCTGGAAGGCCGGTCGAAGCTGACAAAGATGCGATAAAGGCATTAGTTGATGCAAATCGGCGAATAACCACACGAGAGATCGGTGAGAGATTAAATTTGTCGAATTCGACTGTTTATGGTCATTTGAAAGGCATGGGCTTAACTTCGAAGCTCGATGTGTGGGTGCCCCATGTCCTTACGGAGCCTCACACAGGTTTGGTCACTCGCCAAAAACTTTTACAGCTTGAATGGGACGTACTGCAACAACCACCATATTCTCCAGATCTGGCGCCTTCCGACTACTATTTGTTCCGGTCCCTGCAAAATTTTTTCAATGGCAAAACCTTTACCTCAAATGAAGATGTCAAAAACCACCTAAACCAGTTTTTTGCCAGCAAGGACCAAAACTTTTATGAGAGGAGAATTATGTTACTGCTAGAAAGATGGCAAAAGGTGTTGGACCAGAATGGCCAATATATAATTTAATAAAATATTTATTCATTATACGAAAACTGTCTTTCATGTTCCCCAAAAAAAAACGAAATGACTTTCCGAACAACCCAATAGTTTCATGAGTAAGGAAGAAGCCGATTTTATATCACGTAAAAAAGGTGTGTTTTGAATTCTTGCACTGAAAACAGAAAACAAATACAAGTAATTATTGTTTCTCATAATTATTACTGACCCAGGCAACGCCGGGTTTTTTTGCTAGTATATATGTAATAATACAAAAAGTGGATCAGTCTTTAATATACAAATTGAGCATTAAAAATTTTGTAGACAGTGTCGAACTATGGTTAATGGTGCGGCGCATTGGGTAGGGTCTGGTGGGGTAAATTGGTCATAAAATCGCAGGTTTTCAACTTACGTGGACAATAAATACAACAAATTTTTTAAACACTTAAATTTTTTTATTGTTATTTTACATTGCATTATTAAAGAACACGGTACATTGAATTTTAGGAAGAAAAACATTGATTTTATTAGTTTTATAGCATTTTCCTTTCCCTATGGTTTTATGACCACTTTACCCCATGGGGTGGGGGAAAGTGGTCATAGCATGGGGTAAAGTGGTCATAGTTAAAAATAGATGCAAAACCATTTTAAATAACCCTAAAACTTGTATATTTCGGATGTTTTTATAGTTACAAGTATATTTACGAGTACATGCGTGTATACACGAATATATTCGTTTCGTGGTTATACACGAGTAAACACGTTCCTATATGAGCAGATACATGTATACATCCGATATATGCATGCACTTGCCTACTCAAGTATATACGTGTATATAAGCATATATACGAGTACATAATTACGTATACGTGATTACCTACAGGAGTGTATACATGTCTACATGAGTACATACGTGTCACGTGTCTATACGTGTCATGTGTATACGAGTATATACGCGTATAAACGAACATCATATGCGCGTATGCACTTGTATCTCGAGAAAATACGTTCATACTTGAGTATATATGTGTATAGTAGGCGTATATACGCATATATGTGTACATACATACATATACGGGTATACACTAGTTAATTCGTGGATACATCCAGTGCGTCTTTGGTATGTATCTACTCACATATATATAATATGGAAGCACAAGTATTTTTGCATGTAAACGCGTAAACACGATCATATACCTGTATAGACGTATAACGTACATTTACATGCATACACCAGTACATGTATGTATACACGAGAATATACGCTTATATACATGTCGGCCTACAGAGTGAATTTAAGCTCTTGGGCAAAAATCAAAGGGGTGTGAGAGGGAAGGATAAGAAGCTAAGAATCATAAGGAAGTTATAATCACTGACGCACTACATGCACAAAAAGCCAGAAACTGATGGATGCAAAGCAGGGCAGAAATTTGTTGCACAAATTTTAATTTACCTAATATTTTAGTTTTTAAGAATATTTAGAGCAGTTGTTAAAAGTTACGGCCTGTAGTAGCATCGCAACAAAGGCGCAGCGGCTGATGAAAGTTTTTCAAAAGTCTCGTTATTGCAACAGAGAGTGCTTTGTGATTGCGACGCGCATGTATTACAGCTGCAGGCCGCAAATTTCATCAATCTCTTGAAAACTTTCTTGAGACCTAAAATGTTGTGTAAAATTGTCTTTGTGTAATAAATTTGTGACTTTTTTTGCATCCATCAGTTTCTGGCACGACCATATGTTCCTTATGATTTTTGCTTCTTATCCTCCCTTCTAACACCTTTTAATAATTTGCTCAAGAGTTTAAACTCACCCTGTATACTTGTATTTCTTATGCTTGTAGATAAGTGTCTACTAGAGTACGACTGCGTGTATTACATGTCTACCTGAGTATATAAGTTTTCATGTACATACGAGTATAAGCGAACATATACGTGTAAAGTAGAATGTATAGCTGTAAAAAAATACTTGGACATACCCATATACGTATTTATTGGCGCATTTATGTGAATACGCCTATGTACGTGCCTACACGAGTATTTATGCGTATATATACGCATATACTCGTATATTTAACCCCGCTTACTGTAAAAGCAATAAATATTAAGTAAAACTAATATTTAATCTGTATCTGCTTCATACTTAAAGATTAAGTGACATTAGAAGAACAATATTCGTTAAGCCTAATATTATGACCACTTTACCCCATCTTACTTAAATTGTTCTAAAAAATTACCTAAAATAGATTCAGCTAATTACTAATGAGTAAGAGTTCTTGAGACATGTAGGAAGCTTCCTGTGCAGTCAATCTGTTCCTAATTCTAACAAACAAAATTTCTTAAGAAAGTTAAAATAGGTGTTTAGATTTAAAAAAATTTCATATTCACGCAAAATATTTTTTTAAACGAAATAAAATTTTGCAAGTTGTAAAATTTTGTATTCAAAATGTAGTTTTTGATTGCCCTACTCTAAAATAAAATTTTTACATTCATTCGAACATTTATTTCCAAGCTATAGCCATTTATTTGACGTATGGTCACTTTACCCCATTGACCACTTTCCCCCACCAGACCCTATCATCTGTTAGCAAGCATTTAGGTTGTTGAGCTTAGTTTCGCTAGTATGTTTTCTAAATATTGTCCGTTTGCCAGCATTTTAATGTTATATAATGAGAGAATAGATGATTATAATTTGCTTGCTAAGTTCTAAAAATTATAAGATTCGTTTTACTGTGCCAATCCAGTTGTGTTTGTTGTTGTTGTTTTTGTATGATTACCAATCTAGTTTTTCTACTTATTGAACGAGTGTAATCATAAATTCTTCAAATTCGTTATCATATTCTTCTTTGTTTTTAAACTTTTGCTGCAGCCTCAATTTACGTACCAGTATATAGTTTTAAACTTAATTTCTCTGATGTCCACAAAATTTATTTTTCTACGTGGCTCAAAAAAAAAAGAAAAAAAAAAAAAAAACGAGGGATTCAATATCGTACTATATTTTAATTAAGTACATTTCGAAAACGAGAGAGCTGCGAAAATTTAAACCTCCATCAACAAAAACAGCCCTCAATGTACACAAGAACCACGTTTCAAATTTCTTTCCGGAAAAACAAGTTCATACTATCTTCTCGTGAGACCACCTCTAAATTTTTATCCAGTATTCTGCTTACGTCTTCATCCGATGTTTCTATAGTGTATACGAAGCTGACGTGAACACTTACAAATTTTTGAATTGATAACTGCTGCAACTGGCACTGTGAGAAGTTATTTAATGATATTTCATTTTTATGAAAGTTCCACGAATTTTACAATAGAAGTGAACGCAATTATATTCCTTCGCAGAAATTAAATGGGCTTCTGGAATATTGGATATTGCCTTGAAAAATCATGCTTACAGATAAATGAAACCTAGAATCAGCTGTAATTATTTTGCAATACTTCTCTCAAAACTGGAGCTGACACAACATAAAAATTTGAAACGTAAGCACAAGAAATAAACATCTATAAATGTTAAAGTGCGATAACCATTTTTCGCTTGTCTTCATCAAATTCAAGTTTTTAATACATATAAGTCACGTTTAAAAGAGAAAAAAAATGAATTGCGTCAGATGCTTTGATAGATCTTGGATTCCAGGCAGAGGAAAAAGTTATGTTTAATTCTTGGCATCCTGTCAGAAAATTAATCTAAAAAAGTTGTACTGATCGATTTCATTTTATAGCAAGTAACACAAGTAAAGCCCGTTCGAAGATTCTGACTAGTTTAACGATGCGTTCTCTTAGTTATCTTTCATTTTTTGTTATCTTTATTGCGAAGGGCTAAGACCATTGACAGTGGTAAGACACGTCTTTTTCATTCAAGTAAAATTTTAATTAAAAATTATTTTATGCACATGATAATTGAAAACTTTTATAGATACAGAGTCGGTGTACAAATTAATGAGAATAAATCCGCAAATCAAAATGTTTCACAGATATCGTTACAAATTTCAGTAATCTTAGCATTATACTCCTTAAGTATTAGTAAACTTCTTTATACACTTTCTGATAATCAACAAATGACACATTCTTCAGAATACTTGTGCAAGACACTTAAACAGCAATTATTCTGTGGTTGCGTTCTTTAAGATCTTTTTTACTCGGAGAAAAAGGGCAATATCTTTGGAGCAGCGTTGGCCCTGAAGGAGGGAAGAGGAATCGTTGTGATTCCATTATTCGTCAGGTACTCTGAAATCACAAAGCAGGTGTGGCACGGACATTATGAAGCTTTCCATCATCGGCAATTTCTGACTGCACTCGGTTTTGGCACGTCTCTTTAATCTTTTGCACAAAACTTTACTGCTTAACTTTGTTCAATGCTTTGCTGCATTTTGAGTTTGCACGCGCATACTTTTTCCAGAGAAGTTTTGCAACGGCATTCCTAAAACATTTTGATTTCTGGACAGTGTATATTTCACGTCGATAACCATTAACCAAGGCTTTCTTCGCGTAAAGGATAAATGTGCGAGAACAATGTTGAGTGTGTGTGATGCACAAACTGCAAAATATATTGCAAACTTTGTGCTTAAAAAGATCATCCTTTCTATTCCAAAAAGTAATGAGATTTCTGAAACCAATCAATTTTTCTTCTTAAAGTTCAAAATTTCTTAGAACTGAAAAATGTTTTCCATGTAACCTTAATAGAAATGTATCTTCTAATCCATGGTGCGCTGCAATAATATACTTGAAAAATTTGACCGTTTACACCTGTAACTATTTTAAACATAGAAGTAAATTTGTAAGTATTTTAATGAGTATCAATTTTTATATAAAATTCTATATTTTAAAAGAAAACGTGTATATGTGAAAGGATAAAATAAGACGAATTTAAGGATTCGATATTACCGTAAAATAGGCTGTGATTTTTTTTTGAGCAATGACATTACTTATTGTTCTCATTTGACTGTTTTGATGTCCTATGATTTTATTCCCCCCCCCCCCGCCTCCCTCTGAAGCACCACCGTCGACCGGCCTCACGATGAGGCTGCTCCTCTAGCGAAAACTGTCTCCAGGTTGCGTCCATATCATACACACACACACACACTCACGCATACATACACAATCCCTACACACTCACACACACACTCATGCCTGCACACAGACACAAACACACAGGCCTACATACACACACACTCGTGATTGCGAAAAACATAATTTGATTTCCAAATGTCAAAATTCAATTTTTTTTTTGCTTAAGGTTTTGCAATTTGAGCGGTGAGATGCACATATTCTTGTGTACATTTTTATAACTGTTTGGGTTCTGCAACTTGATACATGTGGTTTAAAATGTATCGTTTATTTCTCCATTGAATAAATAACAATGTTCTGAATACGTTTTACCATTAGCTTTATGTTATGGATTTTAATTTTTTACAGTACAATGTGTATTAAGTGTGTAAATATTTACCTGTTATAAGACTACATACAATGCTTGCCAAATAACCTGCGACTAGAGAGATGAACAATCCCACAGGAGCAATCCACATATAAGACACGTTATACAAGTAAAAGATGTGTCTGGAAAAAAAAAAAAACTAGGGTTAGTTGGGGTAAACAGAAACATGAGGTAGATGGTAACAAACTGTATTACCAGAACTGTGGTGGTTTTTGGGGAAAATTAACTATTGATGAGTGAAAGTCAAGAAACATTAAAGAAGCGTTCTCGGAGTGTTGCATATTTCCTAACAATTTTAGAAATAGACAAAATGGATCAAAACTATCTGATTACCGATTTGATGGAAAGGCAAACATCCGATACATAGGCGGAAATGAACGCATCGATTAGTATTCATTGATGCTAGATTTTGAAGACGTATGCTAGCCTCTAAATTAAAGGCTAACATACGTCTTCAAAATTAACAACAATTAAACGTCTTCAAAATTCTAAACTTATACTTTTTAACCAGCTTAGACGGGTCAAAAATCTATTTTTTTTAAATGTTATAAAATGTTAGTAGCGCTATTCAAGGATATGTTGCCAAAATTTCAATTCAAAATTCTGTTTAGTTCCAATGTTATGACCACTTTAAAAACTGTGAAGATTGGAAAATATTCGCAGCAGTTTTTTTCAATCGCGTTTGTCTCGAAACGACTTATTTTCAACTAGTAGGCATTCTAGCGCAAAATGCTATTGGCCAATCGCTCTGAAATTTTGTGTGAATATTTTTTACTGAATTACACTCAGTATGAACCTAATTCTGGGATGAAATTATTCTTAAAAATATTTTTCAATGCGAAAAAGGTGAACAAAAATGGTAGAGAAACATGAATTTTGTGATCAAACACCTCAAAAACCTGAAACGTTTAATTTTTTTTAACCAGAATTAGGTTTATAGTCTGAGGAAATATGTTGTTAACAATAGAAAAAATATTTGCAATGATTACAGGTAAAAATTGTGACTTCAGGAATGCACACCAGCAACAAGCTCCTCTGATGGCGTCCATCCATGGACATCAGCTTCTAACTCTTCTACATTTGGCAGAAATGACTTGAAAAAAATTGCAAAGTGTACTTCAAAATATGAATAAAATATCCTATACGTTTGAACAAATTCTGATTACTCCTTTCCTGTTGAAAAAATCCCGAAAAACACTAACATTTCTTCCTCATAAACTGGTTTCCCATCTTTAGCAGTTTCACATTCAAATGAGCGGAATACGCTCATCAAATTCTTTCCTTTCCCCCTCATTCAGGTAGATTCGTCTTAACTGGACGTTTGCCAATTCCACATAATCCATGAACAGACTGTACTTCTCGAACACGGCACAAAAAAAATAAGTAAAAGTTTTGAATGTGCCTGAGCATGAACTCCAAAGCATGAATTTTATTGTTAAACACGTTATTCTAGATCAAATAGCTACTAAAATTCCTCACAAAAGCAATTTTTAAGAACTCACTTTTCTGGAGTCTCTGTTGAAGGCAATGTAAAGTTACCGACGTTAACTGTAAAACTTTGTTTGTATTTATCAGAAACATATAATGGAGCTTCACCAATATTCAGCATACTTGAATTCAGCGACTCACTGCACCCTTTCGTTGATACTGGAATAAACTTAGGGGCGGGTCCATGAGCAACTGATCCAAAATTTATCCATCCAGTAAGAATAAGTGAGATCAGCAATCCTATAATAACACCCTATATTTATCTAATTCAACCCTATATTTTATCTAATTCAAATAATTTATAAATACATTTCTAAACTAGATTTATTCTGATAGCATACAAAATTGTACATGCACATTTAACGATTAGTATTTTTTAACAGTTGTTTGACTGAGAGAAAAAAAGAAAAATCTGATTCTTAAATTTATCTTTTTACCACCATTTATTAACTAAATATCTCCCCCCCCCCCTTTTATCTGGGGTAACCCATGCGCATGTTGTGAATAACATAGGATTAATGTTCTTAACCCTGTAGAGTACTTACCTTTTCATTTGCTCGTCGTGTCAACATTCCCAAAAGGAACACTCCCAATATTGGAGCATTGAACATTCCAAATATAACCAAGGTAATCTGGACGAGGTTTAAAAATTTTGAAACTAGAAATGTCAGAGCTATGCATAGTATACCATAGCACAGTGCTGAGTAAAAGAGAAAAGAAAAATGAGGAAAATTCCACGCAAAGAGAAAGATTTTTACAAAACATGATAAATTCCAGCATTTCAGAAAACATTTTATCGAGGAAAAATTTGCCAAAACAATTCAATTTAAGTAAACAAAACAATCTAAACATTACCTCCAGCAATCATCTACTTTTAAAGTTGTAATATTTGTGTTAGAGTTTCTTCAAATTCAGGGGTGCCCACAGAGAGGGAAGAGGGGATTATGGTGCAAGTTGCACCCTCAAGATTTTTTTTTGGGGGGGGGGAGGGTAAAGTTTTCATTTAAATTTATTTGTTAATTAATTTTTAGTTTAAATTTTTTTTTAATTTTATTTTAAGGGGTCACAGTACCTCAAAAATGATGAAACGATCAAAAAAAAAAAAAAACTTTTATTGCTTATTTCAAAACTAAAAACTATTCTGAACACAGGGGAAAAGTTTCATTGCTTTTGTTCAAATATTTAAAAAGTTATGAGTGGTTTTAGGCCATGCTCGCTATGTGTTCTTATGCAAAAAAAAAAACTTTAATTTACTTTTTCTCGATGA
Source organism: Uloborus diversus (assembly GCF_026930045.1). Lineage (NCBI taxonomy): Eukaryota > Metazoa > Arthropoda > Arachnida > Araneae > Uloboridae > Uloborus > Uloborus diversus. Next base: position 143,381,430 of record NC_072734.1, on the reverse strand, counting down.
TGGTTTTTTTGTGTTTTCGTGTCATTAGAATCCCTAAGGATTTTTTTCTATTAAAGATACAGCTTTAAAGTAATACTTTTTGCAATTGAGATAACATATTTGACAAAACTATGCATTGGATAAGCATTTTATAAATTACTCAAATTTTTAAAGCATGTTAAACCTTTGAAAACGAAATTTAAAAAAAAATTATGATTTTTTACATAATTAATCACAGAAAATTTTCTAATAAACTCATAACCAAAAGAATGCACAGATTTTTAGAGATGATTATAGTGATAGTTTAGCAAAAAACTTTTATTTAATTAGTGCGAAAATAAAAAAGCCTTAGGGATTTTAAAAATTTGAAGTTTTCCACAATTTTTTGAATTTTTGAAAAAAGTAGGCAATATTTTTAAATTTAAAAAAAAAAAAAAATATTGATTATGAAATAAGTATGCATGTTATGGTTTCAAAGAAATATTAAATTTGCTTAAATTTAAAAAAAATGTTTGAAAGGTACTGTGACCCCTTAATTAAATTTTATTTATTTAATTATTTTGTGTGCGTATGTGTGTGTGTGTGTGTGTGTGCTTGTGTGTGTGTGTGCTTGTGTGTGTGTGTGCTTGTGTGTGTGTGTGTTTGCGTGTGAGTATGTTACGGGTGTAGCATGAAACCAAGAATAATAATAATTTAATATGAATAAATAAATAAATAATTAAAAAATATCTTTTTTTAAACTAATACAATGAAAAAGGGCTCAAAATAAATAATGAATAAGGGAAAACTGGATGAGAAAAAATAGGGGGGAGGGAGAATTGCGCCATAAAACTTAGGAGGATGGGCACCCTTGTTCAAATTAATACGTTATTGAAAAAAATCAACTAGTGTTAATAATCTAACGACAAAACGTTCTAAAAAATAATAAAATAGTTTAAAGTTTACAATTTTAAAACACAAAATAATATTAGCGAGAACTAAAGCTTCATAACACTTTTAGAAACCTAATTCAAAAATTACAAAGTGGCTAGATTCTATACTTTTGACGTGCACATTTAATTACGACAGAAAAACGAAATATCTGAATTTCTCATCCACTAGAGACACAACATCTGTACTTTATCATTTCATTTTTATTGCAATGAAAATAGTTAAGAATTTTACTTACTGATAAATTTGGCACTAGCGGCTATTTTCCTTTCAGAAAAACCCCAAGCAATGAAATATGGTTTGATTAAATCTTGCGTCGTTACAGCAGTGAGCGAGTTAATTGCAGATGATACGGTGCTCAAAGAAGCACTAAAAATACCACAAATACACAAACCAGCCACACCGGGATACTTGCTCAAAGTAAGTATGATAAAGTATGGAAGCAACTGTAATTAATTTTAAAAAACCTTTAAAATTAAATTAAAACATTTGGACAAATGTGACATGAAAAGCAATGCATTCAATTTGTATGCTATGTTAAAACAGCTGGAGAATTTTTTCTTCTTGTTAGAAACTTTCTTTTCTTTAGTGATGAAATCAATGTTGTTAAATCACTCAATTGCATAACGTATTTTGGGGTCACAAGAAATCATTTTCTCTTCGATTCGAACTCCCGGAAGCTAATTAACAGTCACAAAATCAACAATGATTTTTTTTTCAACGATGAATTGAAATTCAATTAAATGACTCTTTGTTGAAAGCTGAAAATTTCCCTTATTGGAGAAAGTTTTCCCAGGACTTTGAACTCATCTGATCTTATCCTTATTTGTACTTTAACAGCGTTGATTTTTTTTTCAATCATAATGTGAGTAAAAAAAATGAATGTTTTTATTTTTCTCTTTTCATTGTTTATTTTTACTTCGTACTAACAACACTTAGATAATGGCATTGAACAAACTATTCTAAAATTTTGGCAGCTGCAATAACTCCCTCACTTTTTCAGACAGATTTACATCTTTGGAAGTATTATTTCATTATCTTATTTCCTTCCTAATCGCTCTGAACTGAAGCTCTTAACCAATCTCTTAAAACTCTTACCCATTCAGAAAAATGTTGATTCACGAGAGGGCACCGTAACACAACTATTAAGGTATCCAAACAATGTTCAGGAGCCCCCCTCCTCCGAGTTTTTTCTTTTTTTTTTTTTAGCTATGTGTATAAAAGATGTAGTTACATTTTCTGACGGAGTTTTAGAAAAACAACACAAGTATCTAGCAAAATGCTTGTATAATGCTTGTATAATTGCTTGCATAATCGTCATAAACAATGTAATTACTTATAGAATACGAGAAAATTCTAAAAACTTGAAAAACCCAACAAATTGAGGTTTTGAACTTATTTGTGTAAAACTACTGCCAAAATAACTTGTAGCCTTAGAAATCGATCAAAAGGTTTTGGAATATATTTCGAAAATAAAGGTTTTTCGAGCTCATTTAAGTTTTGTGATATTTTTGGCAAATTTATTGCATTCATATTCTAAGATCTCTTCCTAACCAATATAATATTGTGATTATGTTGAATACTTTAGCTTATCTCCTAGCAACCAGTAGAGAAGCGGAAACCACGAAGTTTCATAAAAATGGGTTAAGAGTATTTCGAGATTCATTTTTTAAGCGAGAAGATATTATACAAAACTTCTCTCAATTAAATTGTATTTTTAGTTTAAACTTTCTTATTTTTACCATGCATTATGCACATAAAAAGGCCAATATTGCCAATATTTCTGCTTTTAATACACGCAGAGACAAAGACTGACCAGTTTGGTAAAGCTAAAACGAGTTGATCTGTGCATCACATGACTTCCTTTTACTGCAATTTAATGTCATTTTCTCATTATTGGCAGTTTTAATGTGATTCAATAGTTTACCCTCTAAATATCACCAACAGCAGCCAAATTAAAACCAGATTTAAAAAAAAAACCCGGCAAATTTATCGTCAAGTTGGCGACAAAACTTGACGACCAAAAAACTAGCGATTTATCGCCAATTGTCCGCCAAATTATAACACCACTTGTATTTACATCGAAATAAACAATGATTTCCCCACAAAAGGGGGCAAAAGACCCCCTTTGGGACATCCGAATGCAACCAAAAAGAGTGGTGCACAACTACACCCCACTAGGAGTCTAAGTACCAAATTTCAACGTTCTAGGACCTTCCGTTCTTGAGTTATGCGACATACATACACATATACACACATACGCACATACATACGTACATACAGACGTCACGAGAAAACTCGTTGTAATTAATTCGAGGATCGTCAAAATGGATATTTCGGGTATCTGTACGTGCCTAGGCATATATCCACGCGTTGTCGGGTTGAAAAATAAACTCAACATTCATTCGGGGGTGAGCAAAATGGAAATTACGGCCGATTTTTGAGTGAAAATATTTTCACGAATACAATACTTCCTTCTTTGTAAAAGGAAGTAAAAAGGTTAATAGGATAAAATCATTAAAGCATGAGAATTAGCCGTTGAAAGATAAAGTTTTTAAATAAAATAAGTGGAAGATTGAAGCAGATAAACAAGATTTATAAATTTTTGAAAGTTTAGTACTTTTAATTCAATGCATAATATGATTTTTACGTCCTTTTACAAAACGAGCTGATGTGTGCATCACATGACTTCCTTTTACTCCAATTTCCCCATTATTGGCAATTTTAATGTGATTCAATTGTTTATTCTCTAAACATCACCAACAGTGGAAAAATTGAAACCAAAATGAAAAAAAAAGAAAAAGAAAAAAAGTCGCCAAATTTGTCACCTAGTTGGCGACAAAACTTGGCGACCGAAGGACTGGTGATATATCACCAAGTGTCCGACAAATTATAACACAACTTGAGTTTACATCGAAATTAACAACGATTTCCCCCCAAAAAGGGGCAAAACAAAACCCTCAGGAACATCCGAATGCAACCAAAATGGAAGGTGCACAACTAGACTTTACTAGGAGTCTACGTACCAAATTTCAACTTTCTAGGACATACCGTTTTTGAGTTATGCGAGATACATACACACATACGCACATACATACGTCACGAACGGACGTCACGAGAAAATTCGTTGTAATTAACTCGGGGGTCGTCAAAATAGATATTTTAGGTGTCTGTACGTTCCTAAGCATATATCCACGGGTGATCGGGTCGAAAAAAACCCTCAAATCATTGTTAATCTCCAGGTAAACTGAAGTGGTGTTACAATTTGGCGGACACTTTGCGATATATCGCCAGTCTTTTGGTTGCTGTTTTGTCGCCATGTTGGCGACAAATTTGGCAATTTTTTTAAAAAAAATCTGGTTTTAATTTGGTCACTGTTGGTGATGTTTAGGGAGTAAACTATTGAATCACATTAAAATTACCAATAATGGGAAAACGACATTAAATTGGAGTAAAAGGAAGTCATATGAGGCACACATCAACTCGTTTTAAATATATTTCATAGCATGGAATATTATAATGCAGTATTTGATTATAGAATGATATTTGTAGTGTTGCCAACTCATGATGTTAAAAAAGTAGAAAACTGATATTTTTGCCCTGCCTGCTATTTTAGTGCAGTATTAAGCCTTTTACGTGCAGCATTAAGCCAGTCTGATTTGCTAGCTATATACTTCTTTAATTTAATTTTTTCGTGTGAAATTACTTGCAATGAGGCTACAATTTGAAGAGAACTGATGGAAATCATTTGTACTAACAATACTAGTACCTACAAATAAAACCTTTTGCTTTTCACAATTATTAAGGTTTTTTTCACATTAACTATACATTCTTAAACTCCGACTAAGCCAACAGTCACTGTATTTTTACTTCCATTTACAAAAAAGGAAGTATTGTATTCGCAAAAAAATTTTCACTCAAAAATCGGCCTTAATTTCCATTTTGCTCGCCCCCGAATGAATATTGATTTTTTTTTTCATCCCGACCACACGTGGATACATGCCTAAGAACGTATAGACACCTGAAGAGTTCGTTTTGACGATCCTCGAGTTAATTACAACGAGTTTTCTCATGACATCCGTATGTACGTATGTATGTGCGTATGTGCGTATGTGTGTATGTATCTCACATAACTCAAGAACGGTTTGTCCTAGAAAGTTGAAATTTGGCGCATAGACTCCAAGTGGAGACTAGTTGAGCACCTTCTCTTTTGGTTGCATTCGGGTTTTCCGAAGGAGGTCTTTTACACCTTTTTGAGGTAAAATTTAAACTCAAGCGGTTCAATAATTTGGCAAACATTTGGCAATATATCACCAAGCTTTTGGTCGAAAAGTTTTGTCGCCAAGTTTTGGCGACGAAGTTGTTGTTGTGTTTCTGCCAATATTGGAAAAATTTATCCGTATAAAAAGTTTTCTTTGCTTCGGTTCGCAACAGACTTGGAATGAAAGTATTTAAAGTGTTTTTTTGCTCACTCCGAGGCACTATTATCTTTAAATTGTGTTCTTACCTCTAGGTAAGATTATCCTTTTCTATTAGCTGGTTTCTTGCGGTTGGCTCTACTCTGCAACGCAACACAACCATTGAACTACAACAAAAGTGGACTGTATAACTTTTAATATGATTAATTTCATACACTTGAGAACAGCATTCTTTCAGCCGCTCTGACCTTAAACTCTCTGAATTGGTTGCAGCCAGAGGTTTTTAACTAAACATAGGTGGCACTTTAACATATCGGGCCACGTTGAAACATATATGGTTTCAAAAATTATATGATAAACTATAGAAAAACAAACCATTGAGAACTAACTACTATCAAGTATACATTACTGGCAACAAATATGAAATACACATTATTAATGTTTGTAGAATAATAAAACAGATGTAAAGAAGCCTTTTTACAAAACATAATTATTTACCAATCCATTAGTAACAGTCACCTAAAGTTCATCAGTCCATATTAGGCAAAACTGCTAATTTATGAATTGGTCGGCGAAAAAATCCAGTATCGGTCTTTATGTTAACAACTCGCACATTCTGATCCGAACCAGGGAAAATTTCCATTACTCTACCTAACCTCCACCTCAGAGGAGGAACGTTGTCCTCTTTAATTAAAACTAAATCATTTACTTTAATATTTGGTTGTTCTCGTACCCATTTGGATCGCTGTTGCAACGCGGAAACATATTCATGTAACCATCGTTTCCAGAAACTCTGAAAAATCTGTTGAGTTAATTTCCAGCGATAAGAAGGGGGAATTTTTTCGTTGAGAAGATTTTCTTCTGGTATTGAAGAAAGCGATGTACCAACCAAGAAATGCCCATGAGTAAGAGCAGACATTTCGGATGGATCCTCTGACAAAGGGCTCAACGGTCGGGAATTTAAACAAGATTCAATTTGTGTCGTTAGCGTTGAAAATTCTTCCAAAGTCAATTTTTGGTCTCCTATTGTACGTTTTAGGAGAGATTTAGCGGATTTGACAGCTGCCACCCAAATTCCTCCAAAATGAGGGGCGGAAGGAGGATTAAAGTTCCATTTAATTCCCTCGTTGGCGAAATAATTATGAACGGGTTCTTCCTTCTGGAGAAGTGCAATAACTCTATTCAATTCTTTATTTGCAGCTACAAAATTTGACCCACAATCCGAAAATACTTCACTTGGTTTTCCTCGTCTCGCCACAAATCGTTTTAGTGCAGCTATAAAACAGTCTGCAGATAAGTTGCCAACAATTTCAATGTGCACAGCCTTTACGGCTAAACACACAAAAATACAAATGTAAACTTTTAAGGTTCTAACCCCGCGGCCAGATCGCGATTTTACTAGAAAGGGTCCTGCAAAGTCTAGACCGGTTTTTGAAAACACTCGTGATGGAATTACTCTAGCACGCGGCAAATCAGCCATCACCTGGGTTGCTGTTTTTCCCTTGAGTTTGAAACACTTAATGCATTTCCAAATTTCCTTTTTAATGACCGACTTAGCGTTAATTATCCAAAACTCCTTACGTATAACAGATAACAAAAGAATAGTACCCGCATGTAAATATGTTTCATGATAGGAGCGAATGATAATGGTAGTTAAGTGGTGATTCTTTGGCAGGAGAATGGGATGTTTTCTTGCATTTGAAAAAGGAGCATTTTCCAGTCTACCACCAACACGTATTACACCATCTTCATTTATAAATGGCTTTAAGGAAAGTAATTTACTATTGGCAGGAAGTGGTTTTTTATTCTCCAAATGAAGATACTCAGTGGAAAACTCTTGCTTTTGAACTATCTTCACCAAAATATTTCTAGCGGCTTTCATTTCATCACTAGTCAGATAGCCAATGTTTCGATTTTTGGAATATCGAGCATTTTTAATGAAACGTAGGCACCATGCTATCATGCGGCGTAATTTAACATATGATGAAACTTTAACAATTATTGGAAAATCAACAGACGATGTTCCATATAAACACGAAGCCTTTTTTCGCTCTTCTTTTAGAGCGTCCGTTGACAATGGTACTTCTACATGTGGAATTTCCTCGTGTCTAAGCCAAGGAGGACCAGACCACCATAAGTCAAACTTAAGCAGTTCAGAGGGTAAAAGTCCTCTACTTGCACAGTCTGCTGGATTTTGGTCTGAAGGAATCCAGCGCCAGTGTTGAATAGGAAGGATCCCTTGTATTTCAGAAACCCGGTTAGCAACAAATATTTGCCAACGTGACGGCTCAGATCTTAACCATGCTAAAACGATTGTGGAATCTGTGAAGACGTGTATTGCATCAATTTGAATATGTAATGACGAAAGAACGATTTGTAGTAAATGCACTAACAACACAGCTGAGCAAAGTTCAAGGCGCGGAATCGATATTGTTTTCAATGGCGAAACACGAGTCTTCGATGTCAACAGGCTAACTTGATGACTGGACGTATCAGAAGATTTTAAGTAAATTACTGCAGCGTATGCCTTCTCACCAGGAAACATCACGAGTTCAGTAATCATGAAAAAAGTTAAAAATGGTCGCATTCGAAAGAGTATCTTTAGAAAAAAATTTGACCCAAATATTGTGTGCCCTCGTTCTTTTGTTTTTGAGATATGGGGGGTCAAAGTCTGTCGAAATCTTACGAAAATTCGCCGAATTTAAAGACTTGGCAAGAAATGGAAAATACCACGTGATTTCATCGCCTGCGTCTAGCAAGACTCATTTCCATTTCTGGTCATCTGCAAAGCGCGTAAACGATGTTTCGAATTAACCCTTTACTTGTGTGAGTAAAATTAAAAAGTAACTATGAAGCCTGTGAAATGGAAACTAGAGAGCTTTATCCAGAGGAGCTAAAACTTTATAACGACATTGAACGTAGGATTTAACTTTGTAATCGTGATAATAATGCATTTCAGAATTTAAGTGCATTTCAAGTGTGTTTTACTTAACTAATTTAAGTTTGTACTCTTGTAATGAAGTGTGTTGTAAGTAATTAATAATTATGTACGAGAATTAATATGAATAAGTAAAAAAAAAAACATGCTTATTAAAGCTTATATATTGAAAATAAAATGGATAGTTTTTGATGTTGAAAGAACATGATCATGGATTGTAGTATCCCAGCTCTTATTTATTTTTTCAAAATTTATTATCATTCATGAAGTTTTATTGTCTGACCATTGCTAGCGAAAATGTTTAATTTAAAATCGAAAAAATTAATAATTAAAAAAAAGAAAACAACGGATAGTAAATGTCAAAAATTTGCACAGCAAAACTAACGATGTCGGAAATTACTTCATAACAGATTCTTATCAAAAATTTTATAGTCGACGTTCATTATGACAACCCCTGTAGTTCGAAAAAGTCTGTCACTGCAACTGAAAGTCGCTATAACGTAAATGCACATCATATTGCATGTTATTTAGTCATTTTTAAAAATACTGAAGTCACTTTTACCAACTATGTTTCACGTTAAAAGGGAATTCAAATACGAGCAAAACAAAAATTAATACAGTTTTTTTTTTTTATTTGACTTGTTAGGGGGTTTACACATAACTTGAAAACGATACACATAACGAAAAACACACTGGAAATAACTGACAGAAATCGTTTTTTTTTAATTTGAGAACAGGGTTTGAAATCTTTAAAAATGTCGTTTTCTTCGTATTTAGATACTGTTGAAGACTTCAGATTTACGACTTTTCAAAAAAAAAGAAAAAGAACCTTAAATTGTGTTTACCGTTTCCCTATGGTTATCATATTTTTTTCAAAACAGTTTCATCATCGAAAAAACTCTTTCAGTGGAAATATTTCACCCGCAGAAGCATAAGAGTTTTAAACATCAGTTTTTTTAGCAGTCTTAAGAATAACAAAAAATTCCATTGTTTTTACAATAAAATAAAACAAATATTTCGGGTTGTGGCGTTTTCCCCTATACAGTTGCACGTTAATATCCCGGAACACAAGCCCCTAAAAATTTCAATGCCGCAGTCTGTGCCACGACACCCCGCGCCATATTAGTCACCCCGAGTAAAGAATTAAAATGCGATATTTCTCACGCGCTTTGGTGGTGACCAAATATGGAAGTGAAATGTCTTGTCAGATGCAGATGTAGAATTCGCGCCGTACCTTCCATTTCTGAACAAAACTCGCTAAATTTGGCGACTTAACTAAAAATTTCGGCAATTTTTAAGACATCATATTTCGATAACGTGGTCACGAGGGCACGTAGTTTCAGTGCCATAAACATGTTTTCCAATGCTCTTTCGAATGCCACAAATTTGGAATTTTTTTGAATTTCCTTGATCGTGATGTTTCCTGGTCAGAGGCATCACAAAAACAATACAGTTCAATATTAGACGCTTCGTGCAAAAGAACTCTTCGAGGCACAGTTACAGGTTCAAGTTGAGAAATATCGTTGCTATAGTTAATCCATCGCTCCTTAAGCTCCGGAGGCACAGGATCATCCCACGATAACTGACATTTCCACAAATCTTGAATTAAAATTTTTGCAGTTATAATAAATGGCGACAACCACCCAAGGGGGTCGAAAATGCTTGACACACTAGACAAAATAGATCTTTTTGTAGGGAAGGCTCTGTGCTTATCCGGAAAATGAATGTTATACGTAAAGTCGTCGAGCGTTGGGTTCCATCTCAATCCCAATACTTTAATAAATTTAGAATCAGCGGTACTAGAAGAACATGCGGACAAGCCCTCTGATTTGCGTAGTCTTTCCAACACAAACGAATTGTTATTACACCACTTGTGCAATTTAAATTGTCCTCTTCTAAGGAGATCATTCAGTTCATGGATAAGATCAATCGCCTCCTTTTGCGTTTTAGCGCCAAACAGGCAGTCATAAACGTAAAAATTATGCATGATTAGATCAACTGCCTTCGGAAATCTCGCTGCCTCATCAATTGCCAGCTGTTTAAGTACTCGCGTAGCTAAATAGCTAGCAGATGCGGTACCATACGTGACAGTACACGACCTATAAGTCGAAATTGGTTTAGTAGGGTCATCCCTCCACAGAATTTTTTGAAAATCTCTATCTGCATCATGAATCTCTATCTGGCGATACATTTTTTGTAAATCACCTGTAATTGCAATGTTATGACATCTAAACCTCAATAAAATAGCGAAAAGATCGTCCTGCACCTTTGGACCATTCATAAGCGTATCATTTAATGATACACCAGATGTAGTTTTTGCACTAGCATTAAAAACAACTCTTAATTTTGTGGTGGAACTAGACTCATTAATTACATGATGGTGCGGAATACAATAATGAGCATTTTCTTTGCATACCGTATTGTCGATTTCCATATGCCCAAGATCGAGATACTCTGTCATGAACTTTTTGTATTGCAAATAAATGTCAGGCATTTTTAGAAGTCTTTTTTCTAGACTATGAAACATTTTAAATGCGGTGGCCTTGGAGTTACCTAACGGTTTTCTATTAGGTTTAAACGGAAGTCTAACAGAATACCTTCCTACTTTATTGCGCGTATAATTTTCTAAGAAATGCGTTTCACAAAGCCTTTCTTCCCTTGTAAGCGACTGTGTTGACGGAATTTGTTCTAATTCCCAAAACGACTTAACTAGCTCATCTGTACTAACACTAAAAACTATTAACAGAACTAGATTATAAGTCACAACAGCTGAGTGTTGTGGCTCCTGCGATTATCCACCCTAATCTAGAACATACTGCCAACGGAAGATTTTCACCCCGTTTTATTACCTCTCCGTTTACAAGCGAAAAAAATACATTTACCCCAAATAGAATGTCTATGCTTTCTTTCTTAAAATAAGAGGGATCTGCTAACAATAAATCCTTATACTCATTAAAACACTTCACAGGCGTAGTTGAATTGGGCAATTCCCCAAAAATTTTATCAATGACGTAAGCGGAGGTTACTATCTTAAATTCAGTGTCAAAATGAGAGGAAAATACTAACTCGACTGCTCCCTTGCTTAGCGTATTATAACTTCCTAAACAGGAAACTGAAATTTGAGCAGGGTTACTTTTCAATCCCAATTGCTTGGCACATTCTTTCCTAATGAAATTTTTTTCTGAGCCCGTATCCAGCAAACATTTACAACTTATCCACTCATTTTTAGAATTTCTAATCTTAATTACAGCAGTGCATAAAAGAACAGATGAATTGCTATTATTCATACTAGTTCCCAATTGATTACCATATGAACTATTTTCACATACTATAGACGTAACTTCATTTTTGCGATTTAAATCTAAACTCGTTTCTACTGAACAAGGAATAAATTCTTTAGCACTTACAGAAGGAAACCTAGGTATCGACCTATTTTCATTTTCTTGATGTAACATACTGTGGTGCCTCTTCCCACATTTGAAACAAGTATTACCGCTTTTACATTTTCTAATTAGATGCATATTAGAGAGGCAATTAAAACACAGTTTATTTCGTTTTACGAAATCAAATCTTTGCGGTACGGATAGACTGCGAAATTTTACACACTTTGATAAGTAATGATTATCTTTACAATATGAACATACAGAAACCGCAACCAAAGCGTTAACTTTAGAACTTGTGGGCTTTTGAACTTTACCGACTGAACCCTTACTGTTTTGAATTGTTCTAGCGTAACTTTTTAGAAACTCTATTAAATCCCTAAGTTTCGGAATTTCAGAATTCTTTGACTGGCGTTCCCACCATAATTTAGTGGAAGTATCTAATTTTTGTAATATTAAATACAACATTAAGGTATCCCCAAATTTATCAACCGATTGACCCAGCGTTTCTAATGAACGAATTATTTCATTGACATTATCTACTAAAGTCAACAAAGCAGAAGCGGATTCATTTTGAATGCTTTGAAGATCCAAAAAGCGTTTAATGTGAGCAAAAGTTTGCTCTCATGTATTTGAGTATCGTTCATCTAACAAATTATACGCAATTTTAAAATTACTATCAGATATTGGAATAGAATTTACAATTTTTGCAGCATCACCTTTTAACGAGGTTTTTAAATATTGAAGCTTTTGAGCATCAGATAGAGATTCATTTTTTGTTACTGTTGCATTAAAAAGATCTTTAAACGTTAGCCAGTCGATAATATTGCCACTGAAATTGGGCAAGGAAAGTTTCGGCAGCTTTATTGTTTCACTTCCGTAATTTGTTTTATCTGCGCTATTTAAACTGGAGACGTTTAACTCTGGTTTCTTCTGCTCGTTCAGTTTTTTCTCAGCACGAAATTTAATTAGTATTACTTTTTCGTTATACGCAAAAACACTTTCTAACTCGCTATCTAATTCTTCAAGATTTTCAATTAGCGCTTCAACCTTATAGTCAATATCTTTCAATTCAGCCTCTTTTTGCTTTAACAGTTCTAAATTTTCAGATATTTCCTCAAAGTTAACGTCTTGTTCTTTTAGATTGCCTTCAATTTTCTTTACGTAATTTGTCACTGCTCTTCTTACGATAGAACGTTTTGCTTTCACGCGTGTCAACTCAATTTCACTTTCCTTCGCGTCTTTAGACATTTTCTGGTTATTTAGCAGTCACTAATTTCAAACTTGAAATTGCTACTCACCTCCTTTCATGTACAGGATTCGAATCGTAATGCGTAAGTTATTTCACTCCATGCGTCTTCAACTTGCGTTACATTTCTTCACGAGCCATTCTTTTTAATGTCCGGTTCGACGGACCATGTTCTTACCTCTAGGTAAGATTATCCTTTTCTATTAGCTGGTTTCTTGCGGTTGGCTCTACTCTGCAACGCAACACAACCATTGAACTACAACAAAAGTGGACTGTATAACTTTTATTATGATTAATTTCATACACTTGCGAGCAGCATTCTTTCAGCCGCTCTGACCTTAAACTCTCTGAATTGGTTGCAGCCAGAGGTTTTTAACTAAACATAGGTGGCGCTTTAACAAATTGGAGTAAGAGGAAATCATGTGATGCACACATCAGCTCATTTAGTTAAAAAGTCTCTTCCAATATGATAAATGATAAAGAATACAGTCCTGATTTGTAGATAAATTAAAAGAATTGAACGAAACGTTGCTCCTCTTTTTTCATACATCATACCTTTTAAATTGTAAAATAACCAAGTAGGGAACGGCGGGGCTAGTTGAGCATTTTTTCACTTGAGCGGATATAGCTTCTCGACGGTAAGTCTTAATCGATTGTTATGCAACCTGATGGATTAGTAATGTATCCCTTTTCAAAAGTGTCCATAGTAACTTGTTGCTAATAGCACACGTTTAAGAGCTACAGCTGTCGGAATGCAAAAAGAACTTGCTTAACGTACCCCATAAATGGGGTACGTTGAGCAAGGGTATGGGGCAAGTTGAGCAATTATAATGTCTAACCAAACCATAAGACAAATGATAACTAGAGATCAAATAAAATTTCTGTTTGACAAATAACTCTTTATGTAGTATGTATAGTCTTTTAGTGACAAATTAACAAGACTTAAAGTTTTTTTTTTCAAATTAACTGAAATGGTACTGTTTTCGGATGGATAGTTTCGGATTTCCTTTTAAAAGCTTTGTAAGGCAATCTTTTCCGGACATCTTATTTGGAGTCCAGGTGGATGGAATTTTAATGCTAAATTTAACAGAACATTTGTAGGCAAGTTGACGAACGTCTTTTGGGGAATATCCATAATAGATTAATGCCATTTGCGGCAGTTATTTTTTTATAGAGTCCTCTTGTTGGGAAGAAAAAATTTGCCTCGGTTTTGCATAACCCGTGGAGGAATCACCAACTTTTAATTTCTTTAAAAAATCTTGTCAGAGCTATCCTTATTGATACCGAATTATTTTGAGGCGTCATTCACACTTTTTCCCTCATCATTTACAGCCTTTGCAGCATTATTAATGTCACCAGTAGTGTAAGAACATCGTGCAGATTTCCTTTTATAAATCCGCATCTTAACAAAAGCAAAAATTATAACTTTGCTTGCTCAAACTAACCCCAAGCCAAAGTCTTAAAATAAAAGTGAGATTACGAAAAAACGATACGAATTATGCCCAGAATCTCTATACATATCAAGAATACAGTAAATTTATGAAAGAATAAAACTTCCATGACAGAAAACATATAACATTAGACTAATACAGACGAAAACTTGCGGGAAATGAAGTTTTTACTTTTTTGTCACAAAGTAAAACAGCGCTACTAATCTCCTGGGAGTTTGTAATGAAAAAAAGTCGAAAAAATAAAGGTAAAAATGATGAAGAAAAGATAACCTTACCTGATCTGGTGAAGTTATTGGTTTGGAAGGAGAAGTCATTGGATCGCAGTCGGCAAAGTAAGCAAATATAATGAGTCCTATGAAACAGTTCAGCAAGACGAAAGATGCACTTATGGGAAGACTTAAATAAATTGCCCTGCGTAGTCATAAAAGTAAAAAAGGACAAGTTATTTCTCGTAACATCAGCAGTGCAAAACACATGGATAATATATTAACAAAGTACTAACAAACACAAATGATTTTTTTTTTTCATGATTTAAGTATATATTTATTTATTTATTTAGAAGCTAAACAGATTCACATACATAGAGGACTGCTTAAAAAACGCTTGACCTCCAGACATACAAAGGAGAGAATTACAACACAAGAGAAGGAAATAACACCCAGGGCACGACCGGCGGGGATCGAACCCACGACCTCCGTCTTAGAGGACGAAGCTCATACCACAGAACCACGGAGGCGCCAAGTACTTTTTATGACGCGAAGGATGAAAGATGACGTGGACTCAAATTCAAATCACAGAACATTTAATACAGAACAAAAAAGATGCAGTTTAAAACATATACAACTACCTACTTGTGGTGAGTTCTGGGTTGTTTATGTAATAAAATATGATTGCATTTTAAACAAAGTGCACATTCAAACTAAATATATATATATATATATATATATATATATATATATATATATATATATATATATATATATATATATATATATATATATATATATATAATACTCTTTTCTGAATATGCATTGTTTTTTCGCTATATCCAATGTTCTATAATTTATATTTGAGCCATTCCTCGTCAACTGACTTCATTTTTCAAATCGAAATCGGTCTTAACAAAATTAAATGTTTAAAAACAGACTTAAAAAGCATTCAAAAGCTTTTGGTGATTATTGTGACGAATATATGTTAATTATCCAGCTGCTTGACCTGAGTTTTCATTTCTGTATATTAATATTTTTGGGTGTTGAGATTTAATTCTACTGCAAGTTCTGTTGTATTAAAAAAAATCATTGAATTTGAATATAAAGTATACTAAAACTTACTTCCTTGATCGCGAGAGACTTTTAACTGTTAGTAATCTCTGGACTTGTACTTGATTTGCGCTGCCAATGGACATACAAATCACTGCACCCTGAAGTAAAACATTCCAGATGGAATAACGAACTTCTGGATCTATTGAAGGCCTGTAAAAATATGTTTTAAAATACGTAGATTCTTTCGTAAAATACCATGTGAGTCACTCCATGTCAAGTTACCTAGTGGTCACCATTCGACCATCTCCGATTTGGATAAAATTTTATAGAGTAGAGATGCCTTTGAAACTAATCTATGCAAATTTTCAGCTTCCTAGATGCAAATCCTGAAGATCTAGGATCTCGGGAAAATGTGATCCAAGATGGCGGATTAGCTTTTGGTGCCAAATTGCCAAGTTTACAGGAAATTTTATTACACTGGAAACCTGAAATTTTCGACGCTTAAAGTATGTTTGACCGTTAGGATGTACGGGTTAAGTGGTCGTGCACAAAATTAGAAGTCATGTTAATGAAATAAATGGAAGAATGGGTTAACTTTAGTTTTAAACATGCATGAATTAAGTTTTAAATTCAAAATTTCTGGCCTTTCAGCTCTAATGAGATGACACCTGCCTCCAGCTCGGTTATTGACTATTCCAGACTGATGAGTTCTGACAAGATCGAAACTAGTCTCTTGCTGTGATAACCGAGATGTTTGGTATATTGCATGTAACTTTGTAACTCCCTTCCTTGTTGCGTCGCGGGTTAAAAAGTAATTTAAAAGGCACTTAATTGTAGCTCTAATACTTTAAATACATATTTGAAGTACGTGAACCACTAACTTTTATAAAATAGAATCTTGATATAAGGAACTGTTTTCAAGAAAATATTTTCTCATTAGCCTCTTGCTTTAATCATGTTAATCATTTGCTTAAGCAAGGGCTGCTAGTAGCATTGTTGAAACATTCTAATTTTTTTGTTGTATTCTTACTATTTTGCCAATTTTAACACCAACCAAATTACGCGTTAAGCATGTTTGCTGAACGTTAATTAGGTCATTATAAGATAAATCGAAAATTTAACTCCAATTCATTCGAATATGAGAATATAACTTAGAATAGAGTGAAGGAGCATAGAAGAAACACAAGGAAGAGTAGTAATGTTACAAAATAAAAAAGAAATGCAAAACGGAACAAATCTACAAAAAAAAAAAAAAAAAAAAAAAAACATAAAAAATATCACATTAAATTATTATGTAATTTTCCATTATTTGAAAAATTTAAAATCAATTATGTCAATGCAGTTTGAATGCTGATTTTATATTGAAGAACAATATATGGATGCTTCACTTGCCAAATCGATTAACTCCATAAAACAAAAAGTTGAGAAAAGTGATGAAGAAGATAGTGTTATCTATAGGAGTGAAGGGGCCCTCGTGTTACATTTTCTACCATCGCGG
This sequence comes from Uloborus diversus, assembly GCF_026930045.1. NCBI lineage: Eukaryota > Metazoa > Arthropoda > Arachnida > Araneae > Uloboridae > Uloborus > Uloborus diversus. Next base: position 143,364,325 of record NC_072734.1, on the reverse strand, counting down.
GATCAGAAATGTACTGAACCAAAAGTTTAATAGAAATTCACATTCTAAGCATTGACTATTAAAGCAAAAATGAGGATTTTTTTAAAAAGTGGAGTTAATCAATTTGGCAACTGAGGCACCCATATCTATCTTTTACACACAACGATTATTTTAAAGATTAGATTACCCGGGTAAAAGAAGCCGTCCTCTTTCACTCGCTATTCTAAAAACAGCTGCAACGCCACCTAACTCAATGCAACCTTTTATGATAACAGCAAACATTCCAATAAACATCAATAGACTTTAGAAAAGATCTGTCCATAACACTGCTTTCATGCCTCCCTGCAGAAAAGAAGTTTTACACAAGATGGATTTGTGAAACCATTTATTTTTAGTGGCATGAAAAATAACTTAAACAAAATATAAAACCTCCAACCTTTCTTTACTAATAATAAAGCTGGAAGTCTATGTGTCTGGATCTCTGGATGTCTGGATATCTGTATCTCTGGATGTCTGGATATCTGTGTCTCTGTATGTCTGTTACGCGCATAGCGCATAGACCGTTCGACCGATTTTCATGAAATTTGGCACAAAATTAGTTCGTAGCATAGGGACCATAACGTGGACGAGCAAATTACTATAACGTGAACGAGCAAATTACCATAACATGGGCGAGCAAATGAACATAGCAAATTGGCGAGAAATTCGATCAATGTCATTTTTTTGTAAATATACAGCCGAACCAATGACCTTTAAATTTTTTACTACGGGCAAAGTGTACCACTAGTAATCTATAAAACAAAATGACATTCTGGTCTATAAACATGTTTAGCATAATAATTTAAGAACATTTTTATTAAATATTCTCAAATTATTGATTTCACGAGAATAGCTTTTAAAATGTTTACCTGTTCATTATTGAAATGTTAAGCTCTTACAACAGTTGACCATAGTATAAAAAGTCTTGTATGGTTAATTTATTTGAAACATCTCATAATTTCTCTGACCTATTCATTATTTTACTTTTAATTTGCTTCTTGTTAAATGAACTACAAACTTACTTCTTTATGTGCTTATTCTGAAAAGACGACAAACTGCGAATGCATTGATTCAGATAATAATACACATGTTACTCAATGGCGTAGCTTGGGATGGGCGGAGGGAGCAGTCCGCCCCACGCGGCACTTTTCTAGGGGCAGAAAACTAACCCTTTTGTTGTGGAAAAAAGGCGCATTTTCCATAATGGTTTTAATCTGCTACTACAAGCAAAAAGAAAATCTTTGAAATTTAAGATTTTTGTATCACTACCGGATTAAAATTACTTTGATACAAAATAAGTCTTTCTTGAGAGCATATCAATATAATTCTTGTTTTTCTCTGAGGGGACGGCAGTGGAAAGCTCATGCGACCAATGTTTTTTTAGACTGTAGAAGTTAACTCCAGGAGGGAGAACACAATGAAGTTTTCTAATTTTCGTTATAAAAAAAAAGTTAACATTGGATTTTAAGAGAGTTTCTTAAAAACCTCTTCGTCGAATAAAAACCTCTTTTTTTTAGAAGTAAGAAGGGGAGAAGAGGTGAAAAATGGTACACGAAACAATTTATTGCTTATCACAGGGGTGGCTTTATATGTTTCAGAGTTTGCGTTGATTTCTCATTCATTACAAGAGTTCTCTAATTCAAAAGAAGTAAAAGGATCTCTGTTTTTGCACTTTTGAGAGTAGAAAATCTGTCCCACAACTTTGTATCACATGTTAGTCTATTCCTTGTGGAAGGTAAGCGAATTTCATTTTTCAACATTTGGTTTGGTCATTGGTCCCTCAACTTGGACAAACATAGCCTAAAACTGCGTTCTAGCGTATTTAGTTTCAAATAATTCCGGTTGGGAACTTCTCCCACCTCCACTCTGAAGTCTAACAGCATGAAAGATTGCTTCAAAATGTTTTTAGGCAGGAGAGCTCTCGAGTATTTGATTCTTTTTCCTAATATCACCAAAGATCAGGACCTTCCAATTCTGAAAATTTTTCTAGAGAAAACTCCCACCCTCCCTTCTAAAGTCTCAGTATATAGCCTAAAATAACATTTTTGCAACTTTGATGCTTCAATACTAATTTCTGAAAACAGCATTTGAACTTTGACTATCGTTGATATCCTAACGTGACTAAAGATAACCTAAAATACGTTTTAAGGACTTCAATTTCGTATTTTTTCTAAGAGAGATTTTTTAAAACCCCAGCTCCCTTCTCTTACCTAACGTCTCCAAAGATTAAAACTGTATTTAGAAAACTTCAATTTTGAAAATTTTCCGAGGAAGGAAACCGAACTATTCAATCTTTTTCCTAACGTCGTCAAAGATAGGCCAAGTTTTCTTTCTCAGAAATTTGCGTAGGTGGGAGAGCTCGCTGACCCTTCCTTCTCAAAGATACCTAAAATGAACTTCAGCTTTAAGAAAGATTTTGAGTGGGAGGCCTAACTCTGCCCCTCTTGCTCCTAACATTATCAAACAAAGCCTAAAGTCAGTCGTCAATTACGAAAATTTTCCATGAGAGAGCCGCCTGGCTTCACATTTTTGGTGCCGTTAGGTGTTATGGAACCCTTTAACGTCACCAAAGATAGCCTAGAATTGCACTTTTGAGACTTCGATGCCGAAAAATTTCCAAAGAAAGAACCCGAACCTTCCCCATTCCACCAAAACACCAAAAAAAAACCCTTAAAATTGATTTCCCTTTTTAATATATTTCAGTAAGAAACTTTAGCGACAATCTCTCTCCTTACGACTACAATTGAGTTTCAACACATGCAATTGCGTTGCAAAAAATAGCCTAAAATTTCATATTTCAGAGCTAAAAGTTTTTGAATTGTCTTAAGCTCTCCAAAGTAGCTTACTAGTAAGCTGCATTTTAAAACTTTGATTTCGGAAAATTGTCTTTCGGTGCACACCGATCCTCTAACATCAACAAACAAACACTTGTGTCTCCTTCTTTTTTTTTTCTTTTGCAAGTATGTAAAAATTAATTACGTCTTTTGTTCTTCACGCAAATTTAAACACCTCTGACAATTTAATGCACCAGCTATTTCACAACGAAAGGGCGGCAAGCACTGTAGCTACGCCACTGATTTTACTTGCATTTTAAAGTTTTGATTTCCTGGAAACAATTAGTGTTCCATTTGATAATTTTTGATTTTGTATTGATATTTTCTGTCGTTCTAGTTAATACTAAATTATTGAATCTAGCTCTTAATATGAAATAGGCAATTATTCTGTTCATATTCAGAGTGATTCAAAAAGAACTGTGGGGTTCCAAACCAGGGCACAGTGCGGCGCTCTTACTGTCGAAGTAGACGAAAGTCGTTCTTAACGGCATTTTTTAATGTATGTTATTATAGCATAGTTAAAGTAAGTTTTCTCTATTTTTCTCTTAATAAGTTCTTAACAAAGAGTAAATATACATTTTTTTCGGTTTTTTTTTTATTATTTTTCTTTAGCATTTTTAATTTAAAAACAAATATTGGAGAATTTTAGGTTTTTGCAGAATCACCCAGAACTATTCAAAGCAGTTTAAAGTAAGAAATATTTGTATGTTTATGATGTATGATAGTTATTAAATCAAAATATTTCAGAAACTCAGATTTTTTTTTGGGGGGGGGGGGGGGGGTCAAAATTGAAAAATATTTATTCGAAGTTTTTTTTTAAACATTATTTAATGATATTAACTAAAATGTTTCATTCAAAGATATTAACGAAAGAATGGATCTTACTCACTTCTTTGATGCCTTTCATTCTAAATGGAATATAAATATAATAAAATTTATAAAAATTGCCGATGTGTATTCAACACGAAAGAAGAGTCAACTAAATTAAACTTGTTTCACTGATAGAGAAATGCCATCTGCCACTTTTTTAAACACGATTTCTATCCTTTGTGTTTAGGACATCGGATTAAAAGCTCAAATTCCATTTCACTAAGGTCACTATGAAAGTATTAGTAAAATAAAACAATTTGGGAAAAAAAGTCACATTTTCCACTTTTGTCCATAGAGAGTGCCGCACAGTGCAGGAGTGCAGAGTTAGAGTCGGACTAATTTGAGAGTAAAGATGTCGGAATCGGGAGTCAAAGGTCTAATATCCCTGGAGCCAGAGTCAGGGTCGGTCTTTTTTTTTTTACGACTCCGCAGCCCTGTTTCAAACGCAATTATAATGTTTCTAAGAGTAAAAATATAACAAAAACTAAATTTTGCGTGCATGCTTAAATCATCCCAAAGATTCCCAATTTGACCAACTCTTGCTGTCTGAGCAATATCCCACGAGTAGTACTCAAACTCCCTTCACATCCTTTCAAACATGCAAGGATACACAGCGCAGTAATCTACTTTTTCAGTTCATCAAGATTAAAAGGTAAGGGAAGTATACACACAGTATTATTTGCGTATTCCCACAGGAAAAAACCGCACGGTGTTAGTCTGGTTACCAAGGTGAGCAATCATAAAGCATTTGACCACTTCTATTTTAATCACCATTTTGACGAGATGAATAATAAATAACATGTGAAACACATAGAGTAACACGCAAAAACATCTAGGGGTAGCAAAATTAAACTTTAAAACTATGTTTCATTCAAACTTCCCCAGAGAGCTTTAAGTCCAATATTCCGAAAATAGTAGCTAATTGAAAATTCACAACTCGATTTCAATCAAATTCCACCGGAGAGTTGTGAGCCGAATATTCTTAAATCGGTAGCGTCATGAAACATCAGCAATCTTTTTGAATCACCCTGTAATTCTAACAATCAAAGCATTTAAAAAGGACACATCAATAATTTTCGTATCACCGAAGGAACAAACATAAATATGTCTTACCAATGTGCAATAGAAAGTGCAAACAGCGCCAATGGAAATAACGGACAGCCAAGTAGAAAGATTAGTCACAGCGCTCAGCGCTAGAGCAGGCGCATAAATTACCACGGACATAAAAAGCATCTGCAAAAATGTAAATGTTATTCTACGACTTTACATAAATACGCAATTACCACAATGTTAGCGGGAAATGTATAAAGACTGCATAGACTATGTCAAAATTAGGTATTCTATTAAATGTCTTGGAGAGATGAATTTCAGAGGTAATTTTCATTATTAGAAACGATATTCTGCCTCAAACTAAGTATCGATACCGGTGATATATTTTCTAGTTGCACTCAAGATTATTATTCATTTATGGGACTTTAATGAATATAGTCCGCTGTGTTGTCTTAGGAAGCACTTTTTCTCATTTTTGAAAACTTGGTTTAACTTAATACTGTTCGTAAATGCTCTTTTGAATTTCATCCCCAACCAAGATTTGAGTAAAAACTTTGATGCAGATATCCTATGCGCCAAAAACGGCTTATGTGAAGCACCCTGTATAGAAACATAACATTCAATAGTATTTCACATACGAGGCGTGTTTTTGAAGTCAGGTCCGTTTTGTTATAGACACCAGTAGTTCGCAAGCATACTGCAACGAACACGTGCGTCGTGTACCGGCATTACTCGGGAACAACTGTGTTCACTTTCAGCTCTGTAGTTAACCTGTACAGTTCTGTTCTATGCTTTCATAATGTTTAAGGCTATCAACTCGCCCGCCGCATGTGAGATTCACTCAGTGATACGCTTTTTGTCAGCAGGGAACCTGTATGCTGCAGAAATTCATGGACAGTATTGCGAACCGTACGGTGGTACTGTTATGAGTGAAAGCAAAGTGCGTAAATAGTTAAAAGAATTCAAAGATAGTTTTGACAATGTCCATGATGAGGAGCGCTCCGGTCGCCCTTCAATTCAGGCAATCATATATTGAAAATATTTCCTGATTTGTTCTTGTTTTTTTACATATTCGTGCTCGAGTTGCCAACTACCGGTTGGTGGTCAAACGCTGGCGAATCACCCTACGTACGATTTATCATATTGGTAAAGAGGCCGCGACCGCTTTTAGATAAAAAAACCCGATAGTGAGGAATTTTAAATCTAGATACTTAAGCTAAAACGGCACAAATAGTATTGTTCATCGATTCTTTAGGCTAACTAATCTCGTACAGAAGACGGAGGAGTTAATTCCTTTTAAAAATTAATTTATTCTTACTTGAAAACGCATATAGCTTTTTTATAGCTAATTTAGGTTCTTCGAAGCATTGAGAAAATTTCCTAAGGGTTTTCACGGACTTTTTAACGATACTAAATGCGAGAAGATTGGCAATTTTTTCGGCAGAGACGTACGTTCACCTGAACGCAAAAATTAGTTTTTACTTCATATATCCGTTAATTTGTTCCAGCGCAGATGAGACAGTACTATTAGTGATCCTCGTAAAATTATGAATAGTTTTAAACCCTGTTCGACCCGCAGCTCTTGCCTGTCCTCGGGGATTTTATACATAGGTCTGCAAGGAGACTTATTCCATACCACATCCCCTTTCTTTTTTAAATATATTTTTTTTAATTTATTTTCAGTGGGTGCTTAGTGCTTACTTTGTATCATAATCCTATGTTTCAAATTTCAGCTTTCTAGGCGTAATAGTTTTGGTAATGCGTTGATAGATCAGCAAGGAAAAGTTTTTTTTATATGTATAGATATACTTATACATCCTTAATCAGTTTTTTTTAAAGAACACTTACCATTTGTACAATAAGAGAGAAAGAACACACTTTCCTGGAAAATACCCCAAACCTTCTCTCGATGTACTAAAAAAATGAATAATTGAAATAAATTTCAAAAGTTAAATAATTTCAACAACAATCTCGATTTCAAGACAAATACAAAAAAAATAATTGAAATGAATCAAATTGCCAAAGATTAATCATTGAGTTTTAATGGAAATAAAATTTTCTCCAATTGTACTCATTAATATTGAATAATATAAACTGTTGTGTAGATGTGGGTGTGAATATTACAATTCTGATTGACCTGCTTGATTATTTAGACTGAAGTTCCACCTTACCTATCTCTATATCTCTATTCAGCTGCTATATTTTGAGATGTATTTTTTTTCTGATTAGTATAATACCTACAATTTACTGGTCAGGTGTACTTGATTTTCGTTTCCTTTTCTCATTATTTCTTGTAAATTTCTTGAATCACTAGAATGCTTCGTCCTCTGCTCACCAACCACTCAAAGATTAATTCGCATTCTTATTTGGTTCGCGAATATTTAAAACCTCTGTTGGGAAGAATCAGATTTAAATACACGTTATGGTTTGAACAAAATAAAAATCTTGCACCTCAACAAGCAGAAAATAAAATTGCCACCCCCCCCCTCTTGCCTAGAGGAGAAAAAGAACTAGATGAAATTGCACCTGACAAAATTATTTAAAAAAAAAAACATCTCAGCTATAGGTGTTAAGAGGCTACTGAGCCTAGGAAAACGGCCATGTGTACGCTTGAAAAGTCGTTTTCAAATTCGTGGTCTCCAGTAGCATTTTGCTTTTTATCTCTTTACTCACATTGAATTTAGACTAGCATTTCGCTAAGTTAGAAACCTTATATTTGCTGTTTAAATTATTTGAGAAAATTGGAACAAGCTTATTCCTATGCAGAAAAGAAAGCTCTTTCGAATGACATAGAATGTTAAGGGGTGCTGAAAATCATTCAAGCTAGAAACTGCACAAATAGTATTGTTCATCTAGTCTTTACGCTAATTAATCTCGTTCAGAAGACGCGGGAGTTAATTCCTTTTAGAAATTAATTTCTACTTACTCAAAAACGCATATAGCTCTTTTATAGCCAAGTTAGGCTCTTCTAGTTTCGAAGCATTGAGAAAATATTCTAATTGATTTTTACGGGCTTTTAACGGTACTAAATTCGAGAACATTGATAAATTTCTCGGCAAAGATTTAAAATTATGCAAGAATTAGTTTCTCGTTCATATATCCGTTAATTTGTTCCTGTGCAGATGAGACAGCGCTGTTAGTGATCCTCGTAAAATTACGAATCGTTTAATACCTGGTTCGACCCGGAGCTCTAACCAGTCCTCAGAGATTTTATACATAGGGGAAACTGCTGTACCCACGGACGGTTGTACCTACGGACGCTGGTCGGGAAATTCCGGGAATCGTCGAGAGAGATCCTAATTGGGGTTCAACGTGTGTGCCACAGCCCTCTCCAGCACTCCAGGAAGTTTCAACGCCATCAAAGGAACATTTAAGATTCTATCACATTTTTACGGTTTTGGTTGGATCTAAGTAAAAAAAAACATGAGCAATTTCTTTTTTTTTTTAATCCGTGGAGGATTGTGTTATCCATTTTTGTACTAGATATCATGATTCCCTATATTTTGAAGGTTTTGTTTCGATTTTTAATGCTGTAAAACTGCTCCTGTCGATGTGATAGGCGTGCAAAACCAAAATGGTGTGCCTTTGTACTCAAGGACACATAGCCATATGTACCCACGGACGGCAATTTTTAGTCTCCTTGGGTCACACGTGAGTCTTCTTACAATGTGAAGTACCTCAAAATGTTGCCTTGTCATCAACGTCCGAAATTTGCTTTCAACAATGTTGATGAATTTGAAGTAGGGTTTAAAGATATAGTGTTGAAGTAACCCCCACCTGTTGTAGAATCTACAGACCGTCAATCCCACCTGTTTTCATTTGAAGTCGATTTTTCTAGATTTTGTTGGTTTAATCTAAACTGATTTTTTTTTTTTTTTTGTAATGGGTTAATTTTGGTTAAAGGTTTCAATTTGCATATAAATTGAAGTAAGTATGTAGGTAAATAGAGAGCCATAATGTCATGAATCTAGTTATTTTTTTGTTTAAAAATATATTAATTATTCAAAACACTATTAACTCTCTTAAGAGTAATAACTTTTTTAGAGTTCACTGATGTTAAAAATTAAGGAAAATTAAAAAGAAAGGGGAAAAAACCTTCGGCTAATTTTTAAAGTTTAATTTCTGTTGGCTATTTTATTTAATGTTATTTTCAACGGATGTTTGAAGTATTTCAATGTAAAATGCCTTATGAAAATGTTTCGAGTATAGTTGAGTTCCTCAGCTCTCTCTATATATATATTACTTTTTTGTATGTCTATGGGTACAAAGGCACCAGTCCGAGGGGTGAACGGGATGTTATACCAACAAACAAAAAATATAGTTTTTAAGAATTTTCTTTTGAAGTTGAAAGTTTTGGGAGTTTCACCTGACAAAAATTGCCAAATTAGATGATAAGTTGTAGATTTTAGCAATTTTGCTTGTCATACCCTGATGGGGGGGGGGGGGGGGTTCCAATCCAGAAGAGTAGTAAGACCAGTAGTAACACCAGATAAATTAATTTTAATGAGTATTAAAGAGAACTTTAGAGCAAGGGCGCCCGTATGCAAAATTTAAAGGGTGGACTCAGATATTTTCCCCATGGCTTAGCAGGATATTTTCTAGTCAGAAACCGATTTCAGTACGGATTAGAGTTATTAAAATTAGGCATTTTTAATAACTTAGTCATTAATTGGTGGAGAAGAAATTTTTTTACATTTTTGCAAAGAAATAAGTACTAAAAGCAAGGAAGTTCTGTCAAAGGGGGGGGGGGACTTGAGTCCCCAGTTCCCCCATATCGGCGCCTTTGCTTTAGAGCAGCGTTTCTTAATTTCCTTGATCAGTGGAATCCTTTTTAATGCTCACTCGTGGAATCCTTGGTTTTTCGTCAATGGCGTAGTCAGGACTCCGTTACTCAGGACTCAGGAATTAGCGTACGCAAAAAAACCTTTTAGGATTCCTGTCTATGTTATCTGCCAGTCTTTGCTCCAACTCTCTTTTCTGAATCCGTACCAAATACATTAAATTTACGCCTTGCCTTACAATATTGGAGCCTATCTTCACGGTTGCACCAGTTGAGGAGGATATGATCCTGTGCTGCATATGCTGCACATATGTGTACGGAATATGCGCAGATGTTGGAAAACCCCCCTGAAAATAGCGACTTATTAGTTGTTAACATAATAAAGACGGACTAGGGTGCTACAAGAAAAATTTAAATCTGCAAAGGGTGCCGCAAGTCGAAAAAGTTTGAGAACCCCTGGTATACAGGTAGAATAATTTGAGAACCATCCCATGACAATAATTTAATTTTGATAAAAAGTACACATATGACTTTTGTGCTTATTGCGACTGAGTACTAAACTGGTTCTCACTCGTTGAATATAAAAATTGTCCTTTCAACTGCTGTCATAAACATTGAGAAAGTGGCCAGTATGAAGAGCAGAAAATTTGAAATTGACGTAATAGGCAGATTATAGTGTTGTAGGAAAGGGAGTTTGGGATGTCCTCCCGAAACATTTTCAACATTGAAGTCACTTTTAAACTGTCTATGGTAATATTCGGGAGTCAATAGAACCCGGAATTTTTTCAAAATTTAAGTTTTAAAAACTCACTTTTAGGCTACTTTTGGAGCCATGAGGTGAGAAGTGATGAGTAACAATGCTCAGATTAGTGTAGGAAAGTAAAAGAGATTTTAATTTTAAAATTGACAAGACATTATTTTTTATCAATTTTTTAAGTTAAAAATTTGAAATATGTGAAAAGACAACATTCAAGTCTCATGGAACCCCCGAGAGAGCTCGTGGAACCCTGGGGTTCCGCGGAACACAATTTAAGAAACACGGTTACAGAGTATTTAACCAATAAAATACAAATGAAACTGTCTCATAAAAGTCATATAACAATCAAGAAATCTAAATTCAAAAAGACATATAAGTGCAAAATCTTTTTGAAATGAATTTTTTAACGTTTTTAAGAGCTAATGGCTGGCTATAATTGTTTTACATGGCAAAAAGAAAAAAAATTTAAAAAAAAAAAAACATTTTTATTGACTTCCGCGAATTTGATAGAAAAACATATAATATTGTTAAAAAAAACTTTGCAAAATGTTTGAAGAAATTATACTTGCTTTTAAAATGATTTTGTGAAACGTTTATGCGAGGGCTTTGAAATTCTGATCCGCAAACTTTCTGTGTGACGGAAGTGACGTTGTTGTTTTTTAATAGTTGCCAAAAACAAGGAAAAATAATAGTAATGAATGAATTCAAATTACTTGCCCTTTTCAATTGTTTCCAATAACAATGAAAAATCATAGTGATCATCGAGTTAGTTTTGCGCGGCACAGATCTAAAATCATTCGATTCCGCTCCGGGCACTTTGCAACAAAACCATTTACTTGAACTATTCAATAATTTCCGCTTTAAGCAGAAAAATGAGAGAAATTACGAACACTGAGGAAAAGTGATTCCGAAAGAAAAACCGTTAGCGGAAAAAGTTTGGTTTTTAATCGTTTTTATTAATATCTTCGCTAATTAAAGTCGCACAGCTGTGCCACATAGTTAAACATGTAGCCAAGAAAATAACGAATCTATTGAAACCTGGTTCGATGCTCAGTTTTCTGTCGTTCACCAGGAGTAGCAATAACGTAGGTAATATACATGCAAAGACACTCGGTTTTTAATATATAAGATAAAGAGCTTAGCACTTACTTCGTATGCTGAAGGGATTTGAATTCGAAAGAAGACTGGTAAACACACGTAAGCACCCAACAAATACCCTAACATGACCCCAAAGATATAAAAAGCATATTGCGTACCAAACCGGTACATTTCTGAAGGTACTCCGAGGGATGTGACGGATGAGAAGAAAGAGGCCATAATCGAAAATGCCACAGGGAAGATAGACATGTTCCTTCCTGCCAAGAGGTATTCATTTGTCGTTTTCTGCTTGTTGCCAAAACAACTATAAAAAATCCCAATACCTGATGAAACGAACAGCAATGATTGCAATGTAATCCATAATGCCTAGGACTGCTCTTTGGACCATCGTGAAGAAGTATTTAGCAAAGTTTCTTTCCAGGTGGAAGCATTTGATTATTCTGAAAATAAAAAGAAACAATAAGTTGAATGTTACTTTAGAAGCATTATGTATTCTTAAGCTGATTTAACAATCAAACGTTTGTTTGTGGCGTACAGAACTTTTTCTTTTAATTTTCAGAAAGAAACAAACGTTTTGTGAACTAAAGTAACGTGTTTGACATATGAGGTAGTGAGAAGCAAACGGATGTAAGTGGCAAAATTAAAAGTTTGATGATAACCATTAAAAATGGTAGGTGAACCTCTCCTCTGTCTTGGAGCAAGAGATGGTACTAGTAGTCTGGTAGATGTTTGTAGAATTAGTTAAAGTTTCATGTTCACTTAAATATTAATTATAAACTATGATAACTGAATATATGTGTGCGCCAAACATTCGTTTTTTATTTTAATTAAACGTAAAACTCCTTTATGGATCACGAAATAAATTACAGTAATCTTACAACCACTACTTGGAACATCAATCCGATACCAGTGCTGTTAAACTATAAATGATTAAGTGTTGGCGCGAAACAATCCTACGTATTTTCGTTACGAAACATTGCTATTTTCTGTAATAAAAAGTACATCTGCTTGTTTAAAAATTAGTTTTGCTTATTGCTCTTATTACCGGTTTATCCAGATTGTCTTTGGTTCCAGTTAGCCCTGAGAAACGAGTTCATACTGTACTTTTGTTTTACAACAGAGGATTGTAACTTCTAATGGAATATCTACGTGCCAATGGAAAACGATCGTAAATAAATTACTACCAAAGACAAAAAAAAAAGGAAATTTTAGGCATTGCGGTTATCTGTAGCAGTTAATGGAGTCGAAATTGGTATAATCAGTTGTTGCTCAAATTGTGTTTTTAACCGTTAAAAAAATTATTTTTGAGTTCAAGTCGGTTGCGTAAACTTGCCCCGGTAACTGGGAACGTTTACGCATATTTATTTTGACACCTAATGTAGTTCTGGTAATGTTTTTAACATAATGTCTTACCATCGATAAAATAAAGCAAATTTATTACAGATTAAATAGTGTATAAAGTTGAAGCTGAAGGGGCATGAAGATAGCACTGTATGATTGTAAGCTATAGGATACGAATTTGTAACTTAATAAAAAAAAACTAATGGTAATTTTTAAAACTAAATATCCGGAAAATACTAAAAAGGATTGAGACAATTTGGAGCCCAAAAAAAAAAAATGGTCAGGAGCACGTTTAAGTAAGACACAATAAGAACGATCGTAAAGGTGATCCGACGTTCAACGTGTAAACTTGCCCCGTCGCCATGTTTGGATTTATTTTTAACGTGCAAAAAAATAATAACGTTTCAGTTCATGAAAATACAATTCTCAATATTTTTCAAATAAAAGAAGAACCGACTTCAAAAAACAAAGAGGAACTAAAAAGTAAAAAATAATTGGTCATACTTACATACGTTTTCCTACTCAAACGTATAAATCAAATTTATTTTACAATTCCCGTGCAAAAGTCAACTAACCTAAACACCTAACTATAAAATAAACACTGATTTTAATTACTACACGATGAGTTATTTTAATACCTAACTAATTATATACGATCTCTTAATTTTTAATAACCATTTGAAGTCGGGGCCTCCTATAAACTACTACCTAACGTAACTGAGCAGGTTTCGTTTGAAAGACTTGCACGTTTTGTTAAATTAGTGTTTAACTCAGGATTTGGTGGGTTGTCAGTTACGTTATTTGTTTATAGGAGGCCCCCGACTCCAAATGCTTATTAAAAAGTATGAGATCGTATAGAATTAGTTTGGTATTAAAATAACTCATCGTATAGTAATTAAAATCAGTGTTTATTTTATAGTTAGGTGTTTAGGTTAGTTGACTTTTGCACGGGAATTGTAAAATAAATTTGATTTATACGTTTGAGTAGGAAAACGTATGTAAGTATGACCAATTATTTTTTACTTTTTAGTTCCTCTTTGTTTTTTGAAGTCGGTTCTTTTTTTATTTGAAAATAATTTATTTTTTGCTCTTTAGTGGTGTAAATATAAAATAAGTACGTAGGGTAGAGTATGTGGTACACTCCTTACGTACATCTCGAGTGAGAAAGCGTCGAGCACAGGTGTCTGAAAACAACTAAGATGAGCAAAATAGAGAAAGAAATAGAGCATTGCGAACCTCCGAAGACTATGAAGAATGGCTTTTTCAAATGCGCAGTTATTTACAAAGAAAATTGTCTTCATCATCAGTTTGACTTTATCAAAGTAGGCTTTCTGAAGAAAATTCAAGAGTCACTAAAAGATAACAGAAATCGCATTAACTTTCCCATAGAATTTGAAGAGTTTTCTTGATTTCTTCTTTAGATACTGACTTGTTGACCATGATATCATCTGGGAAGTATATACCTTTTCAAACGGGGGAAAAAAAAGAATTTTTCAAATTGGGCTATACATCTTTGAGTTTACGGGGGACATACATAAAAAGATTCCGACGAATTGAGAACATCTTTTTCGAAGCCGGTTAAAAAAAGAAAAAATCTTAATGCGCATGGCATTTTATACGATTGGCACTAAAAACTGAATTTTGTTCCTCTCCAGGATTTATTTGCGCTCTAATTTAGTTAGAGCCATTTAAATGTCAATGGTTTTCCTAACTATTTTATGTTTCACACTAATACGTGTCAAGTAATCATGAAAAAAGTCTTATTTCTCTTTACTTGGCCTCGTTATAGAGATCAATACCACACTAGAAACAGAGTATCTACTGTGCTGTTGTATATATGAAGATAAATACTACAAGAGCAATGATACTAAATGAATTTCCCGTTATCCTCAGAGGAGTCTTGATTCAAAACTTGCGATATGACTACTAATGATTAATACAGGGGAAATATTTAGGAGGGAGGTTACTCCCCCTAAGCAAGAGCCCCTCTAAAAAGAAAAAAATATCCCTCAACCCAAATCCCCCCGCCGTTAAGAGGGCACCCCTGATTAATATTAATGTTTTATGGTACTTTCTTTAACGCAGAGGAAAGAAAGTACATTTGTTTTATGGCACTTTCTTCAGCAATGGATTTTATATTTAATCGTTTAATATTGAAATTAAATAAAGTTTATTGTTTTTTGCCCACACCTTTTTTTTAAAGATTACGTATTGGAAAGCAAAGGTTTGGGAACCTAAGATCACTCCTATCCATTAAACAAAAAAGTAACAAAAATTGTTTAGTGAGACGTTATGAATTTACAAAGAACAAAGCGCGAGTATGAAATTTGAAGAGTGCTCTCGATTTCTCCAGGATCCTTAACACCCGGACTTGAAAACCATTAGACGACCGGGAGAAGTATACCGTTTCAAACAGAAAAAGAATTTTCCTAATCAGTCCAGGCGTCTTCTAGTAATCGGGGAGCATAGTATATAAGAAAATTCCAACGAAGTCTGTTAATTAGTCTTGCAAAACTGTAAATTAGACTGACGGCGTCATTAAATATTAAATCCAGAATACTTGTCAAACTTTAGAAATTGGACATCAGTTACAATATATTCATAAAGGAATATAAATTTAATCGTCGATGGGGGCGGGGAGCATTTTTGTCTTCAATTCCCCTTGAATTGAACACTAAATATATTTCAAAATCTAAATATTAAAAAAAAAATCTTTAATGACTAAATCAAGTTATTTATTAGCAAAAAATTTTTATATTAAATTAATTAATTCAATTATTTCCGTAGCAAAATGCATTTTATTTACTGTTTTGCTACATGAGTAATAAATACATTAATAAGACTATAATTAAATCTAACACAGGCGGTGCCCAGAAAATCAAACTTCCTGATGCGTGAGAATTAAATATTGTTCAAGACAAGATTCCTCCGTCGGAAGAATGCACCGTTCACGCCAAAACCACGTGACCTGTGACGTTGCACGCAGGTGACAAAAGCTGGTCTATGTAGCTACAACGTATGAAGTTTAAAGTCTCTTAAGATTTCTCCGGGACCCTTCATCAGATCCTGACAAAATTAACATGGAACCATCTGGAAAGTATACCCTTCCAAACAAAAAAAGAATTTTTCAAATCGGTCCAGTATTCTTTGAGTGATACGAAAACATACATAAAAAACCGCAAGACGCAATCACAACCTCCTTTTTTGAAGTCAGTTAAAAAGGGATGAAATTCTGCCTATTTTTATATATGTATTTTTTTTTATCTAAGTATTATTTATTCACAATAAGCTTTAAAACGTTCAACACCAAATTTACTCAACTTGGTAGAAAACAGATTATTCTTTATGTATGCTGGACCGAAGCTCGACTAATGCGCACAAACTTGTGAGAAATCTGTTCTGACTGTAGGCTCTCCCGTTATAATTCGTTTTGAAAAAAATTTTGAAAAAAAAAAAAAATAGAACCGACTTCAAAATTGCTCTAAAAAGTGAAAAATAATTTTATTCTTTAAACACCATCGATAATGCTTTTAAACATAATTTTTGAAGTTGGCGCAAAAACGATAGATAAAATCATTCACAGCCATAACTCAAATACAACTATAAATTTAACCAGGACCAGTTTCTTCACTATCACATACATTATGCATTGATGACAGCATATTTGAATAGCGATATAAATGTTTCGTTCGTAACTTTGGATGCTTTTCTGAAAAAAAAAATATATGAACGAAGCATGGTTACACTGGATTTTACGTTTTGTTTTTGCACCAACTTCAAAAATTATGTTTAAAAGCATTATCGATGGAGTTTAAAGAATAAAATTATTTTTCACTTTTTAGAGCAATTTTGAAGTCGGTTCTATTTTTTTTTTTTTCAAAATTTTTTATACCTCTGATTTTTCTTTTAGTAAATGTTGCTTACATTACACATAATATTAATGTTACTGTTGTATGGCACCAAACTTTTGTAACAATCGGTTTTATATTTAATCATTTAATATTGAAATTGCATGAAATTTACTGTTTTTCCACCATAACTTTTTTTCTAAAGAACAAATATGGCCAAACAAAGTATTGGGACCTAAGTTAAACCGTCCCCTATCCATCAAAAAAAGAATCATCAAAATCGGTTCTCTAGGTGAGACTCTGTGAGTGGACAAACAAAAAAAAAACATACATACGGTATGAACTGATAACCGCCTCCTTTTTGAAGTCGGTTAAAAAGGACACTGCGTAAACCTGCCCCGGTCTACCCTACCATGACGACGAGAAAGTCTACTGTTGTTGCAAACTTCACCTAGTAGTTTTTTAATGCTGCGATTAGGATTTACGTAGCCTTCACAATGCTGCCAGGTTCGATGTTTTTAACTATAGCTCGTTGTTTTAATATTTAGTTAGAGAGACTAATTTTCGTCGAATAAATCGTCTGTGGTATTACTTCGTTCAGTTTTTTTTTCCCCAAGGCTTAAGTCAAGCAGATTTTACATTAAAAAAAAAAAAACACTTTTTCCTTTTGTTTAAAATCACGTTTTTTAAGGAAAAAAACTATGCAGATAAACTAAATTGCAAAACTTCATCTAAATAAAAAGAAAATCTAGATTAATAATTCACATAATTTAAGGTTGATAAGAAATAAAAATACCATAACGGAATACGCTGTAAATATAATCTTTTTGATAATTTTGCGAGTGCTGCAAATTGATCACAAAAATCATATCTTTATTCCTACTTCCAAATCACCATTTTTTTATGGATATACCTCGTGTTACATAAAAGTAGTTGGTTCAATTTTTTCTATTTTGGGTTATTGTTCTCGACGTATCGTCATTTCCACTCCTGGCTTTGAAAACTCCTCGCTATCTCTGCATAAAACAATAAGTTCAGTTCAGAACAAACGCGTCTACTTTCCCATTTACCAACATCGACTTTCTAGCATCTAATAAATCTTCTCTTTAATTAGTTAAAAGTAAAAACTATATCAAACATACATTAAAAAAATCTTTATTCGTTTTTAAAACATTTTAAAACATTAACAGTAAAAAACTCTTCAAAAGTAACACATTGTCCGAATGAAAATAAAGCACCTAGGATATCTTTTTTCCCTAGTGCCAAAAATTAATTTAAAAATATATATAAACATACTTTAGAAAACAAAAAAGAAATAATAAAATGTCCACTAAAATAAATAATTATCATAATCCAAAAAAAAAAAAAAAAAATCTGCACAGCATTTTCTGTTGAAACATAAAGGACTCTAAATACAGTATTTTTATTTTTATCTGTATATTTTATTCTATTTCCTGAACACATAAATTGAGAACATATTAAAAATCATTAGAATATTTTCAATTTTTTGGTGCCAAAAAATAATTTTTCGCGTTGTCATAGTGTTAAAATTTGAATCGTTCAAAAAGAAAAAAAAAACATTAAAATAGCTAAATAAAAAGGAATCTTTCCACTGTACTTTGACAAAGATATTTTAACAAAACAAGTAACTTATTCGCACAAATGTAATGTTCTACCCTAATAACTTACATTTCTATTTTTTTGTACTAAAATGTATCAAACAAAACATTTTACTTTGTAAAAAGTTTAATACATACTTCTATAGCAGAGCTGGTATGTGTAGATAATGAGAGAAAAATAACCTTAAACTTGGACGTATACCACATGGTAAATTGAGTAATTGATTAGGACATAAATAAATGTCGATGACAAAGGAACTCGACTTTTGTTTCAATCACTATTAATATTTCACTTAAACGGAGCACAGACCTTTTTTGGAGAATAATAATAAAGTAATGTGCATTACTTTATTTATTGTATCTGACAGCAAGTTTTAATTGCTGCAGTGATTCAAGGATTTATTCGTAGTTTTTGCTTTTTCATTATATTTGTATGTTCCTTTCTTCCATTTCTTATATATTTTAACATTTTTATTTTTTCTCAATAATTCTGTATAGTTTTAAAATAGCAAATCTGCGGTACAAATGTGATATTCCTTCTTAAATACAATTTAACTAATCAATTACCCAAAGCAAAAATAATGACGTATTTAATGCAAAATAAACCACGGATTGCAAAGAGAAAGAAACATTTCAGTAGTAAAATTTTTTTTATCCAAATGTAATACAAATACAGTGAAACCCCAATTTCACGTTTCTCAAGGGACTGGGTTAAAAAAACGTAAAATACGGGAAATACAAGGCAGCAAATCTGATGATGGAACTCGATGAAAAAAATATTAAATGCGCGAAAAGTGTAGCTTTGGAGGACGTAAAATCGTTATTTCATTGTATATCCAAGTATAAAATCTTAAATAATAATTAGATTAGGAATTTTAAGTTGAACATACACATAATATAAGTAACAAAAATATCTAGCTTACCATTTTACTGTCACATTTCGAAATTGTGCTTTAATATTGACGTATTTTTAAAGTAAATATAATTATTTTCCTCCCATGTTCATCAGAATCCTTTTTTAGGATATATTATATAGTGTATGCCTTTTATAAAACCGTCAATCGGAATCGGAAACATCGCGGCATCAACTGCAACACGGGGAATCGGAATGTTAACCCCGAGGAATAATTATCAAAGAGAAATGAGATATAAAAGCCAAGTGCAATTATCTAACTCACAAGTACGATACGGGAGAGTAATTATCAAAGAAAAATGAGATATAAAAGCCATGTACTATTATCTAAGCATAATAATCTAACTCGCAAATCATGATGTAGGTAAAAATACACACATTGTGATAAATTTCTTTTTTTTTTTTTGTGTAATCACAGATTGTTAATTGTTTTCTTGAAGTTGTCTGCTCTTTTTTCTTGAGCATCCTGTAAGTAAGCAAATGTACCTGTATTTTAAGAAAAAAGTGGGGCAAAACTGCATTTTAAAGCTTTTAGAAGAAACTAAAATATATTTAGAGATATTTTTACGTTAGAAATTATTTAGCATACGAGGCGAAGAGCTTGGAAGTGTTTATGTTCATAATATTTTTTATTATTGATTTTTTGTCCACCTTTACGAAATACATTTTGTTAACTATAACGTAGGGTTTTAGTGCAAAACTCTGAATTTCATTACTAAACTGAAATATAACACTAAATAGAGTGAATTTGTATATATACTTACTTATGTGGAGCAAGTATATATACTTTGTATACATACTTACTCCACATAAAAGCATGATTCTTCTGATATAAAATATGATCTTCAACCCCTAAAATCAGACAAGAAGTTCGTAAAAGTTTCAAAACTTTCTCATACCTAAACTCAATCACTGACAGACGCGAACTACACATACAGCTGCTTTTTAAAGCAAATACTTTAAGAATTAGTATTCTTTTCATCAAATACTATGCATTATGCAACAACGAGAGGAGTCGGTTTGATCGTCTGTAGGGTAGACCGGGCACGTTTACGCAGCGCACTTTTTTCAAAGCGTGTCATAAATGGTGCTTCATCAGTCATGGCCGATTTTGATCCTGCTCACTAGTAATTATTCTCAGATATTTTTGAGCATTAACTGAGCTTCGGTATAGCATGCAGAAAGAAAAAACCTGCTTTCTGTCAAGGTGAGTAAATTGTGTGTTGTACTTATCGAAACTTATGACGAACTAAAAATATTTAGTTAAATATAAGAATTTTATTCTTTTTTGTGAACTGTATTTGTATGAACAAAAATGTTATTAAATTTCATTAGACTTTGAAAATAAAAATCAAAATGCTGTCGGGGCACGTTTATGCTTTGACATCGGGGCATCTTCACGCACGTTCTTAATGAGTAAATGTACCCCTGAAGCTTCTTTTCCCCATACTGTCTCAAACCTTTTATAAGCATTTTAAAATTATTTACTTCAGCAAATCATAATTTAATGTTTAATTGAGAAGCGGATTCGTTTCTTATAAATTACAATCATATAAGTTGTGTCTTCCTGCTTGATCAGCTTTAATCTTAAAGACAATTCAGCTAATAGTTAATTTTCTTTACTTAACTGACGGTAAAACATTAGGTTCAAAAAATTTTCAGAGTCACGGTAGAAGTCAAAATAATGAAAAATACAGTTTGTCAAGACTACACACTTTGAAATACTACTTATTTTCATCGTTTATGAAATTAGTTTCTAACATTTATGCCATATTAAGAGCATTTTTCCTGGTAGATTTGGTGTTTTTTATTACACCTAAACAGATTTTTAAAATTTCGAACCCAAAACCGTAGGTCTGTTCACAGACCAGTGGCAGGGTGGGGAGGGTCATTCCTCAGCCATATCCCTCTCCCCTAAAATGGTAGTCTGTATCCGCCCCAGATTCACTTTGTGTTTTAACGATTGTACCCTAATGATCAAGTGTTATGACTGATTTTTTTTTCTCCAATTCAAACTTATGTCTTGCTGAGAATACTGGGATTTAATTAATCGCATTTTTTTTTCTTTGGAACTAAGTATACTCATTACACTGACTGGCCAATGAATTACACAAACCTTTAAGATTTGCATTTGAATGCGTGCTTTGTGCAACGATCTGGACGGTGTATCATGATATGAAGCGTACTCTGCTGGCATGGAAGTGGTGCCCTGGTGTTCCTCAAGGGTGAACAAACAGCCATGCAATACCTAGATATACTGGCAGATAAAGTGCACACTGCAATGTTGCATTTTTATCCTGATAATGACGGATACTTCATGTACAATAATGCAACTATACATCGTGCCAGAAGTGTTGAAAATTGGTTCGATGAGTATGAGTCTGACTTCCAACACCTTCTCCGGCCATCGCAAATTCCGGATCTTAACCCCATAGAAAATGTGTGGGATATGGGGGAAAGACGCATCCTTCAGCACTCTCCTCTTCTATCTAATTTGCAAGATCTAAAACGCTGCGTAGCCGACTCATTATGTTCTCTTGATATAAATGCTCTGAAAAAGACTCGATTCACAAAAGAATCAGAGCAGTTATCCGTGCTAAAAGTGGTCCAATAAAATATTGATCTTGGGTTTCTAATTCATTGGCCAGCGAACGTATATTCCCTCAAAAGAAAAAAAAATACTTAACAGCAAACACGCTTTACTTGTTAGTTTACTTTCTTTAGCAGCCAACTTTTTCGTCAAGCAGTCAACTATTGTGAAACAGGGGAAATCAGTGCACATTTTTATTTTAACTCAATGTAAAAAAATCATTTTCAATCAGTGAAATAAGATCTTACTTTTTTTTGCTGTATTGAAGGTAAACCAAATCAAACCCAGTGGCACAACAGCCCGTGGGGACCAAGGCCATGTGAGCCTGCTGCGCTCATCTCTGTTGTCCTGACGAACGGCTCTGGGGTGCTAAGCAGATAGATGTTCTTGTTAAAGGGTTAGCTTAACGCGCAATCACCAGGGTTTATCTACCAAGCACGCTTGGTGACCCACTAAAGGGATGAACGACTGAGTCGACCATGCCCGACCCGGGGATAGAACTCAGACAGGTGACGTGAAAGCGCGAAGCACTACCACTGAGCCATTGGGCTTCTTAAATAAAGTTAATGTGTTGATATTATTTCCTTAAAAAAATTCCGAGCCCCAACATCATTAGAATCTTGGATGCAGAAATTTTACTTTGCATTAAATGAATAAATAAAAAAAAAGTCGAGAAGGTGACCTCCCTTTGTAAATTACTGGAAATTTGTTGACTTACGTTACAACTCCAATCAATTAGACCTTTAAAGAAAATTATTTATTCTAACTGCGCGGTGATGCATGCTTTTCTTTTCTAGGTGAATTAAGAACGTTTTTAGTGTCGTAAACTTGCAAAAATGTAAAACAAGTGTAAAACATTTAGATATTTTATTTGCTAAATTGAATTCTGAAAATAGAGTTTCAACTAGCAACATCTGACCTTTCAGACAACTTGCTACACAGCGCACAAACACACAGCAGGTTTTTTTCCTTCAAAGGATTGAAAATATAAAACCATTTTCGACCAAGATTTTCCGTAAAATACTCCACTGTATGACGTGTTGTCAATATTATTAGAAAACAGTATTAATTATTTATACAGTGCTTCGACAAAAAACATTTTTAAATTTCTTAAGATAATTAGATTATAATATGGTTACTTTTATGTGATTGATATGGATAAATGGACAAAGAAATTGCATATAATGACATTTTGATTTTTAATTCAATTATTTATTTTTGAAAAAAATACAATGTGTTTAAAAAATATTTTACTACAAACGATGGATTTCACAATTTGTGCATAGAATCTAAGAACTTTCTTTGATGTCACTCTTTTTCCTTTTCTTTAGTTACATTTCAATTTGCTCTTTTTCCTCTCCATCAGATTTTTTGGAGAAAAACTTAAAGACAGGGCTTAGTAGTTCTTCAGAAGTGCTTTTTGTTTCACCTAAAAAGATGTATATGCATTTGAATTAATGATTTTTAGTGGAAAAAAGCAAATAGTGTAAGTGTTTTTAAAATGTCAAGTGCATAAATGATCTATAGAAATCCTATTCAGTCTAATAAGATCATTTAATTTAAATCTTGTTAAAACGTTAAAGTAAATAAAAAAGTGTTTAACATGTGGGAAGATTGTTTTTATCTTTCCATCCCAAAGTTTTCAATGCCACGTACACTAACTGCCATTAAACTTGAACACCAAGGTTGCGTTCGACGAGCCTCGCCGGTCGACCGGTGAGTAACCGGTTACTAACCTCAGCGTTCTATCATCTATAGGTTACTTCACCGGTTACCATTTTGAGCTGTTGATTGGTTAATTGAAACACGTGATTAGTAGCTGTAACGTGATCGGTTAACTGGTAGCGACCGGTTGAGCTCGTCGAACGCACAAACCAAGAAAGAGTTGTCATAATGAAACAAAATTTTGCCTTAGTAAGTACCACAACGTTGTTATAAGTACTTACGTTCAAAATTAAAGCTAAATGCTCATTTGATGCACCAAAACTCACAAATGAATGGAGTTTTTTTGTATCCTGCTTGGGTGATCTCTAGCGTAAATGCACGAGGCGTTTACGTTATTTCAGGTTAGACGGACATACACTCATAGGCCAATGAGTTAGAAACAGAAGATCAATAATTTATTGGACCACCTTTTGCGCAAATAACTGCTCTGATTCGTTCCGGCATTGAACCTACAAGCTTCTGGAATGCGGTTACATCTAGAGAATGCCATGCATTTTGGCTGCGCAGCTTTTTAGATCTTGTAAATTAGATGGAAAAAGAGAGTGCTGTCGAATGCGTCTTTCCCCCATATCCCACACATTTTATAGAGAGTAAAGATCCGGGATATGCGGAGGCAAAGAAAGGTGTTTGAAGTCAGACTGATGCTCAGCAAACCAATTTTCAACACTTCTGGCACGATGTATACAGTGAAACCTGTCTATAAAGATATTTTCCTTCGTCTCATGCAGAATGGCAGCAATAAATAATCAAACTGTCTATAACGATAACCTGTCTATAACAATATCATTTTTAGGTCCCAACAGTATCGTTGTAGACAGGTTTTATCGTAGTTGCATTATCGACCATGAAGTATCCGTCGCCATCAGGATCAAAATGCAACATTGCAAGGTGCACTTGATCTACCAGTACATCTAGGTATCGAACGGTTGTTTGTTTACCCTCGAGAAAGACAAGGGCATCACCTCCATGCCAGCAGAACATACTGTCATGATACTTCCTCAAGACTCAATCTGATATCTCAAAGGTTCTAATTCATTAGCCAGTGTATGTATTAACCTCCCGCGTGAGAAAAGGGAGTTGGTTGTGTGAGTTGTGATGCGGATACGGCGGTGAAGATGATAATGACAGATTTAGGTATGCCTGCCATTTGAAGAGCAGCAATCGCATGGAGTGGTAAGCATCGTCGTGTGTTGTATAGGAAAATATTCGAAATAAAGGTTTTTTTATTTCTCTTCAGCAAGAAATTCACGTTCGTTTCTAGTTTAGCCGACATGATCCTGTTGCAGATCGAAAAAAAATATGGTTCTGAATGAAAAAAAATTTTGTTTATTTGTCGTTCGGTTCACATTGTGTTGACTTTTCGTTCTTCTTTTATGCACTGATGAAGGGGCTTGCATTTGACAGCCCCGAAACAGCTGTTTGCAGAGTTTTAACTTTATTTTATTACTTTGTAGTTTATGCACGTTGTTGTCGTTTTACTCACAGTTACACATGTAGCACAGAGAGTTTTGCTGTTGGGTCATTCCATAGAAATGTCAACCTCAACCTCAGAATTTTTTTTTCTACAAAGTCTCAATTGTGACCTATCATTTCATTCAGCATACTTTCTAGTACATAAATCCAGTAACAGTTTGCAAAAATTTCATTTGGTGTTTTTCTTCTGGCTCTAAACGTGCAAGGTTGTAGAAAAGGCTTAGCATACGCAAAAAACATGCGTCTAAGTTTTCTTGTATAATATAATTTTTTTTGAAAATCTTTAAAAGAACTATGTTTATTCTAAATGATTAGATGTTGGCCCAATAAAATTGACTGTTCTTTTTGCATACATTATAAGTTAAGTATTTTAATTAGTTTGGTTATTTCACTGAAAATATTTAGGTTACGTTAGTCACGAAAATGTACTATTTTCTGCTTAAAAACTAAACCAGATGATTGAACCAAACAGCACTTTTTATTTTCTTACATCTGTGTCATATCTACTTAAAAAGTGCAAAACATTTATTTCAGTATCAGTAGATATAAAATAATTAGTGTGACTAACGTAACATTTGAGCTGTGACTAACGTAACAGTTTGCATAAGACTAACGTAACATTTTAAAAATGACTGTTAATATTTAAAAGGTATTTAATTTAATGTGCATTTTCATGCACAATTTTGAATATGCAGGCATTCTATATTGATTAAAAATATAAAGGGTGAAAAATACAAGTAAAATTACATTGTATAGACCTTCTGTTTACTTAGAAAAATACTTTTTTAAAGGTCTTTATAAAAATACTTCCAGTTTAAAGAATTATTGAAAAAGAAAAAAAGGTGAGTAAAGCTAAATGAGTACTCTGCTGAATATGCATTCAACACAAGAATCCAAGCTTAAGAATTAAGATTAGAGAAAAACAGCCTTAACAAAGGAGAAAGTCTCTATTTTTTAGAAAATACATCTCCACCTATTATTAAAATGAAGTAATGGCTGCTCGTTGGAAAACATTTGAAGATGTTACATGATACAGTGACAATAAGTGCTGCTGCCATATATTTCAGAAAATGCAAGAATGATCATTTAGAAATTCAAACATTTGCGGTGATATCTGAAATTAAAATGCATTCTGCAAAAATATTCGAATAATTTTTTTTTCAATATTACATTTTAATTCGAAAGCATGCACAACACTATTCGTTCGATGAATCAATAAACCTTAAAAAATAATTTGCCATCGAAAAGTATTACGGAGTTTCTTATGACGATAACTAGTATATCGGCAGAATACTAGTATTCGGTGAAACTATCATTTTGCATAAAGTTAATTTTTTAAAAGAGAGATATTTAGGATTTAATTAGATGACAAAAATGATGTTATTCAGTTTGTAAAAGCAGTTTTTTTATTTGTTTATTTTTTCCGCACATTCAAATTGAGTTAATTGAACTGAATCCTTTCATTCAATTCCTTAAACTAATATAGAAAAAAAGTAAAGAAAGAACCATAATGCAACACAAAGAAGGTTCCTAAAAAGTGTAAAAACAATATAAGAGCAAGAAATTAATTAGAAAAAGTTTTTTATATGCATTCATTGCTTGTTATTCGATGGTTACGTTAGTCACGTTACGTTAGTCACACACAGTTTTTCGTAAAGGTACCGCTAAGGGCCAAAAAAGATTCATCTGTAACAAATCTGTAGTACATTTTAAAAAATAGATTGTTTACTTTTTACAAATATATCAACCAATTTTAAATGCCTGCGTAAATTTCAGAAAAATTTGCCTCGTAACATAAGCATTGTTTCTCAGGGTTGCAAAAATGTTACGTTAGTCACGATGCCTTTTTTGGTGAAAAAATACCTGCCAGCGCTTATTTTGCTTCAAATTTTTGGTAGAAATGAAAAATAGTCACCTCGTATATTTTAAATCTTCATATTAAATCAAAATACATTTATTTTTACTCCCGGTGTAAGTAAAAAGAGTTTGGAAATCAGCTGCGAATGTTACGTTAGTCACTATGGAATAACACTGTTGCAAAAAGAAGAGATTCTGAAAAAAAAAATTGTTTCAGGTGCATTATCGCCAATGTACTACCTAGTGGTGCTCAACCTTTTTACCTGAGGGCCAAACCTCAAATTCAGACTTTTCTCGCCGGCCACAATCAGAACACACAAAGTTTTAAAAATATTTAGTTTTTTAAAAAATAATATATGAAAAAATTGAAAGGGACAGAAAACCTAAATACTAAGAATTTGCTATCATTACTAGATGTTTATTTTATTAAATCGAAGTTTGCATATGTTTTCCAGAAACGAATTTCTGAGTATTTAGTTCTGTATTTGTGACATTGCGACTAATCACGATTTTCTATTTACAATATTGAACAACACGGATCATCTTCGCGGGCCATATGTAGCCCGGATGTAGCTTTGAGAAAAGGTAAAATGGAGGAATCTTAGAGCTGGAATTAAAATTGAGGGAGCAAGTCCAATCATTGATTTAGCAAAAGCTGACCCAAAGACCCCAAGTCACGTGACTCAACAACGACGAATAATTGGCACGTTTTGCGTGAAACAAGCGAAAGAAACTAGATTTCTTCCAATAATTTGCTTTAAAATCTATCGCGTGTCTTGGGGTCTTGGTTTCCTGAATGAAATTCTTCACTCCCTCTATTTTATCTCTTCTCAATGGATAGAAGACTTTGATTCGTAAAGCTAAGACTCCAAATCACGGGACAGATTTTAAAGCAAAGCATTGTAAGAAGTGAGGTTTTTTTTTTTTTTTTTGCTAGTTTCACGCAAAATGTGTCAACTACTCGTCGTCGTTGATTTAAGTGAATTGTGGGTTTTTGCCTCAGCGCTTGTTAAGCCAATTATTGGACTTGCTCTCCCTCCATTTACTAATTCCTGCTCTAAGGGATGTAGTAGGTTGGGCACCACTTATACAATAGTAAAGCTAACAAATAGCGTTGTGAAAATCTAAAAAATTGATGCACTTAGAAATTTTCAAACAATTGTTTTTTAACTGGCACTTTAGTTTGAAAAAATAATATGTCATTGTATAATACGAAATTACGATTTTTAAGTTTTCATGAAAACTAGATTTAATTTTTAAAAAAACATCGACCTTCCTCATTCATTTACTAGTTCCATTCCAAATAATTACTATTACCGGAAATATTTGGACGCAATTTTTGCTTGGTGTTTAAGACAATTTATAAGATTTTATTCCATCTTTAGTTATTTTTGAAAAACTGATGTTCTTTAAAACTAAATGACATTTTTCTTTCATTTCGTCCGTTTTGTGTTCATTTTATAAATGCATGCATTAAATCAAATCGACTATATTTTTTTATACGTCAATGATAAATCTATTGATGCTTACTAATATCATTGCTATTAATAATAAATTTTCAAAATACTTACCAGTAAACAAATTTAATAAAATGCTTGACAAGTAACCTATTGCTATGCAGGTCACAAATGCAATAGGCGGATACCACATGAATGAAATTTTATAGAGGTAAAATGCATCGCTGAAATAAATTAAAAAAAAATAGTTTATTAAAGATTCCAAACACCTTTGGAGCAACTTTTTCTCAACTTATAAAATAGAACTATATGACACTTTTTCCAGATTTAAACTTGATAAAGAGAGACAATAGGGCATTATTTTTCAATGTAAGTAAATTTGCCAAAAAGTTAAATATGCGCTGTATTTTTGCAGGAAAATTTTTAAAATTTATCGTTCAGATACCTGATGAAAACTTCCTTTGAATAGTTTTCTAGGAAATGTTCTAAAATATTTTTCATCGTTTTATTATTCTATAATAGTGGATTTCAATTTTAAAAAATGCGTCAAAATTTTGTTAAAATATAATATTGCTCGATTAGCTCTATAATGTTTATGCATTCAAATAATAATCAGTTTCCGATACACTCCCTAGATTAAAGCATATGGTTAATACATGCATTGGTTTTATTTGAGTTTCGAAAGCATTTTGACCTCTAGCGCACGTTTGAAGTTTCTTCTAAGAATAGCGAACACATTTAACTTATTTGTAGATTTATACACCTCTGCACCCAAAATACCACTCTCTTCATCTTCATTACGTTCATATGTGAAAAATATGTTATGGTGGTTGTAGTTTTTCTAGCTAGAGGAAGACAAAAATATAATTAAGAAAATATTTTTTAAGTTAATCATAGCAATTGTAAGCATTTCAATTTTCATTTGTATGCTTAAAAAAATCAGAAATTATTGGAAAGTAAATCATCAAGAGAGAACAAACATTTTAATTTATTCCCGATTTCTTTAGGGCTACTTTTTACAAACATTACATTTCCAATTATTAACATAAAAAAAGAATTAAACTACAATCGAGAGATAACGACGACCATAACCACACCGAGGACAAAACACTTCAAAGCATAAAGATCCTGACCAATGGCTTAAGAACATTTTAGGCAGTGAGAAGCAAAGGGGTGTAAGTGGACTTAATAAAGTTTTGGGTAAAACGCATTTAAAGATTAGGTCTTAGGTAGGTTTTTATTGATTTTTTTATATAAATTTTGCTGTATAGCAGCACCTACACGGATTACAAACACCATCTCTTGCCCCATGACAAAGACGTTCTCCTAACATTTGCATGCACTAGTTCTCTTTAATGTTTTTAGTTTTGGCACTTACATCGCTTTGCTTCTCACTTCCTCATATGTCGACTAGGGTGGTTCAAAAATACATGTAAAAAAAAAAGTTTCTCCTAGATAACGGGACATCTCTCAATATTTATCGACTTGTGGATAGTAATATACTCGAAGAATTTCAGCTTCCTTTTTCAACTGAAAATGGATGATCAACCCCTTCCATCAAACGTCTTAAATATGGGGAGTAGATTTTAAAAAATACATTAAACTGACAAAACAATGCTACATATCATAATATACTCGAGCAATATGCATATACATTGCAATAAAATAATTATTTACAAAAAAAAAACAGCTGAGGAAATTAAATGTTTCTAAATTCGGGGCATTTTCTATGGTAGGGTGTTAAATGAAGGGGTCATTGAGCACTCTCTTAAAATTTGAGTAAGAAGATAAAACTTTTACAGCGTAATACTATTAGCAAGTCTAAAAAAAGGGGGGGGGGTGTCCTGGACTCTAGCTGAAAAAAAGTTTTTTGGAACCACCCTAATGTAGACTGTAAGCAATGCCCGCCCGTACGAGTAAATCAGGATCCCAAACACCTTCTTAACTTTCTTTCCATTGCTCGTGTCCATTTCTAAATTGGCATTGACTGTAACACGGACACATTACACACAGACAAATCCGATGACATTGCCAAGGTCGTGGTTCATTCCACTATCTAATTTTTTCCCTTGTTGTTGAAAATGTTACTGATTTATACATTTTAAAATTTGTTATCTTAGTTTCTATAACTCAGCTTTTAACTCTAATCTCATGTATCTGTGATACATGAAGG
The DNA here is from genome assembly GCF_026930045.1 of Uloborus diversus. Classification (NCBI taxonomy): domain Eukaryota; kingdom Metazoa; phylum Arthropoda; class Arachnida; order Araneae; family Uloboridae; genus Uloborus; species Uloborus diversus. Next base: position 143,333,922 of record NC_072734.1, on the reverse strand, counting down.
CCCATGATGTAAAATTAAGTGCTTTTTCAATAAAAAAAAAAGTTTTATCACCCTCTCTTGGCCACCATTGAAAGAGGGGGGATTGGCAAATCTCGGGAGTAAACGGGCAAAAGTTGTTTGCGTCCTATTAGATAAAGAGATCTTGCGCTCGTCGATTACAATTCGCTTTTGTTTGTTTTGAAATTTTTACAGTAAGAATTTTCTTATTGAAATTTCACTCAGATTATCTTGTTTTAAAACTGTTTTCAGATGCCTGTTCGTTTAGTGGGCTATCTCGTTCGTCCCCGATACTGGTTTCTCGTTGTGCATCTAGAAACTACATCTATTTTCTGCCTGTGCACTTTGTCATACACGACAAAAGCAACATTATGTTATTTCTCTAGCCACATCATTTGTTCCATCATCTCTACACGTTGGCAGACGAAGCATAACACAAGTAACTTACTTGAAATCTTTTCCTGATACTGATGTAACATTCGTGGGCAGTGTCATTTCCTTTGTCACATAATCCTCTGGATTCGAAAGATTATTGTACGCCAACACAGTTGAATTTACGAATTCACTTAAACTGCATTCTTCTATGGACACTGGAAGAGGTTTTGATGGTGGACCGTTGACAGCTGATGCAAAACTAATCCACGTTGTTAAAGCGATGGAAACAACTAAGCCCACAATTACACCCTAGAATAAGAAAAGTTTTCCTTTCTTTATTTAGAACTGCAAAGAGTTTCTTCAGAAATAAATGAATCATACAAATACAATAGAATGTGAAGAAATAAATGTCTACTTTACGAGGCTGATTGTTATAAAACTGTGCCCTTGTGACTCCACTCACTCTTTTCTCTATTAATATTTTATTCATGCATACATACACATGTTACTAGAATGATTACACATGTTTATAATAACGTTTGAATGACTGCAACAATAATAATATTGCACCAAAATTACAGATTTAAACGCTAATGGATGTCATCTACGTAAAAAAATTATTAAATGTAAATAAAATAAAGGATTCTGCCATTTTTTTTTCATTTTCAAAAAATTGTTACTCAAAAAGTAAAAGCCTGAAAATTCTACGGAGTTTCGTTTTTTGGTTTAAAAGTTGCAACACGTAAGCAATATGTTAAGAAATTGACTGAAAAATACACATATCTACATAATATAAAATGAAGCCTCCAAAGAGTGTCTATCTGTTTGAACGCACAGAACTCGAGACCTACCCGGCCGAGTTCACTGAAGATTTCACAGAGCATTTGTTATAGCACCGGAGAGGTTTGGTAACCAGTTCAAAAAATTTTTGATCTACAGTTTTTTTTTTATTCCAATTTAGGACACAATTTTCATACAACATCCCGAATATGGGGGTGAAAATTACTTGCACGCACTAATATTATGTATCATTTGAAAAAGCAGATTTTTTCTGCTTTCGATGCAATGTGTTCCAGTTCTCTAACTTAATTATGGTCGGAATAATTTACACTTTTAACTCTACTTTTCCAAGGCTTCACCCGTATCCAATCATTTTAGTTTTTCATTAAAGCAGTCAATAAAAAGGGAACAAAATGTTTCACTCTTTTCGTTTTGACACCATTAGAAAGAGCGATTTATTTTCACCCCATATATAACCAGAACTACGGTTGAAGATCCAAGCTTCTATATCAATTAGAAGAAAAGTTACCAGCGTTTTAAATTAATTTCGAAAATATCTTCTCCATTCAAGTTATTAACGTTGAATTGTGTTGACAAGGTTATGTCTACTAAATTCTTCGTTTGTTTCTCCTTTCTTATTTTGAATTCTCAAAAGCATTTAACTTTATAATTATCCTCAGCTCTGCTATACTGATTATAACAAAGAAAAGAATTCCTTTTAGCTCAGGGTATTCCAATTATTACAAAACGATGTTAGTTTTGATTTAAAAAAACAACAACCAAAGCTTATGTTTTTACAGTCAAATTAGATTCATTGAAACTTATATTTATTTTATCTGCACAAAACAAATTTTTTGTGAATTATGCGTTAATTCAATCTTTCAACTGGTGAAATACTTAGAAGCTAGGGAAGTAACAATAAGAAACGGTTAATTTGAATAATTTTTCATGCATTGTGTTGATTAGTTCAAGTTTATTTGTTATGACGGAATGACCGGCGAAATGAAATGAATTTTTAAAGTGTATTTATTGCAATAAAATTCACCATATTTTTAACAGAATTAAAAAATGTGTTTTACTTAGCTCATATAACGCTACTGAATAATAAGTGAAAAAAATTATTAAGTAATTCCAATCAAGTTCATGACAAAAAAAAAATTGTTTTCGTTTTCGGGGAATTGCCCTTCACCGAAATTAGAGGCTCATTGAAAATGCAGTTTTTCATAACTGCCGTGATTATTTTTGGTAGGAATATCTGCGCATTTTTCAACTGATCGATGTTCAGCCGGGATGTGCATTTTATTTTTTCTTATGGTTGGGGATGATTTTCATTCGTTGTAACTAACACATTTTTCAATTAAATTATTATTCTTCAGGGTAAACACGGATTTTGATTTTGCTCTTACTGCACAAAGTATTTCAATTGGATTCTTTATTCTTTTTGGTGGGACATTTTCACATGGTCTGATCCAGAAATTAAGATTTCTTATTGTCGTCTCTTTGCCCAATGCCTGACATTTGTCAACATCTGTTCTATTTCCCATTGGTAGATAGTGAGCCACGTGATTCTTCTCTGTGTGGTAAATGAAATTCATTCGATCGAACTAAATATTATCATTTGTTTTTTCTTTTCATGCATCAATAGTGTTTATATTCATTGATTGTTTTTATTTTTTTATAAATATTTTTAGCCAATAAATCTTAACTTTATTTTATTCATTGATATTTTTTATTCATTGAATTTTTAACTAGCAATTTCTTTCGGATTGGATGTTGCGGGTTATTATTTTGCTCTTCAACTTTAAACTGTTAACCACGTTGGTTGTGAATGATCCTAAGCATAATGAAATTAGATGTTCTTTCTTTCTTTGGAAGAGGAAGATTTGACAAAAAATTGCCATCATTGTTTCGACATTATTTTTTTTTATTACGTCATTTTAACTAGCGAAACAGAACTTTTTTTTTTAATTAAATTTCGGAGTGCGAAGGGAAATTTATGTACATTCAAATACCTTTTTTTAAAAACTTTATAGCAGGAGCACACCCGTGTGGGTACAGCTAGTATATGTACTATTCATACATTTTTCTCGATTAGTTATGGAATAACCTATTTTTAAAAATGTGTAAATAATTTTTTTTTAGAAGTGGAACCAAACTTGTTACATAACCATGTTCTTTATCAACAAGGAACTGTTTTCTCAAGGAAAAAAAAAGTCTTGAGCTTACGACACTAAGCAGTAGAAACCAAAGAAGCATGTTTCTTTTATTACATTTAAAGAAATTCATTTTAATACATTCGTAGTATTAACAAAAATACTTCGAGTGTTTTTTATCAGAGCTGAAACTTAGTTAATGATGAAAGGAGAAACCAAGTAAGGCCATTTTATCTGACATGCAAACAGAAATGTCACAAAAAAATACTTTTAAATGTTTTTTGCTAATGATTTCGAATGCATTTGTAAGAATAATTTTTTATACACCAAACGATAAGAAAGAATTTGGTAACAATAAGAAAACAAACCATGGATTTAAATGATCGTTGTTCTTACTTTTTCATTAGATCTTCGTGTCATCATCCCAAGAAAGAAAACTCCCATGATTGGCACATTGATCAAACTATAAACTGTCAAAGTTATTTGAACTAAATTGCCAAACTTAGAGACAACGGCAGTGAAACAAAAGCATAGAAGACCATAAAACACAGCTGAAAATAAAATTTAAAAATCTTTAAAACAGAGAAAAAACAACTATTTTTCAAAATAATTTTATTATAATCGAAAGATAACATTTTAGAAAATAGGGGTCGTTTCCAAAATTTTAAAAGCATTTTTTTATGAAAGAGCATGCTTAAAAACATAGGATCTGACCACTTTTTAAATAAATTGTTTAAGTTTAATATTTTTTAAAAATTACTTAAATCGGTTCGCTTTCATTGTTTACGCTTGTGTCGTGTGGCATCACAAATGATGAAATGCCATTCAGTGTTGCCAATCACAGAACAAAATATTTAATTCGAATCTTTACTCACGTGAATTGGCAACGATATGGTTGATAGCAAGTGTAGAGCGCAATATTTCATTCGCTTCTTGATTATCATAACGTGGAAACGAGGTAGAAAGATGCGCCAAATTGCATCATTTGTGACGTCATGAAGACCACGCCTTCTTTTCAAAATCGGACAGTTCAAAAAATTTGTTAAAAAATAACTGTTGGGAAAATGAAAGTATTTTCTAGGTCCATGTTATTTTTTTACTCATTCTATCAATTTCAGTGACTAAAAGTAGCACTTTTGACTGAAGGAAATCACCCCATTGCTTTCATGCTTACAATAAGAAATTTACTGACTCTCTTTCTTTCAGCTATCGAATGAAAATTAGTCACGGTTTAATATTATATAATTTGTTGGTCTTCTTGAACATCTGTACGGTATGCAGCTTAAAATTAATGTAAAAATAACATTTCTGTTTGCAGTTTTACCGAAGGCATTAAAAAATACATAATCAAATCAATATTCCAGGTTTGATTTTCTTAAGAATTAGAAATCAACAAGTAAATTACGTTGCAGCATCATAATATTGCCGTATAATACGACGTTGCTTGCAGCGTAATACATATTTACAAAAGTATGCTTCTGCTCTACATAGTATTGCTGCTGAATTACAAAATTATGCTTCTTCTAAATATAATACCTGGTATGATGCATACTTTCTCTCATGCAGTTTTTCATGCTGATTACAAATATGAAAACTATTTTGCTCTATCATGTCAGGTTTTCAAGCTATCAGCAAAAAACATACATTTTTTGCTCCACTTTCATTGGATTTTTTTTTTAATGCAAAGCCGAATTTTCCCTTTGATTGTGAGTACTCTTCAGAGAAACCCGAAAATGTTAATGCCCCAATAAAAATGTTATAAGCTACTATGATATTTAAAAATGTTTAGTCCCCCTTCACATTTCCAATATTATGTCTCCACTTCATATAAAGCTGGGACTCATCAAGAACTTCGTGTAGGCACTAGACAGCAACTCAGATGCTTTTAGGCACCTATCCAACAATTTTCCAAAGTTGAGCTATGCGAAAGTAAAGAAGATGTGTTCATAGGTTTACAAATAAGGAAGATCATTGTAGGCAGTCACTTCGAAAACTTACTCAGCAGTACTTACTGAAAAAGAAGCATAATTGGCATTCAAGTCTGTAACAGTCAATTTTCTTTTAAATAAAAAATTTCCTGAATTGACACTCTTGACTTCCTAAGAGGTTTTCCATCTCCACCTCAATCACTTTCCTATGCCGGGCTGATGAGTGCTAATAAGCACGAAACTCTAGTCCTCGGCTGAATTGACTGAGCTGGCGGTGTATTTCATGTATGTAAATATTGTGCATAAGTGCATTAGTGCGTACAGCTTGATGGGTTGCAACGTGTCCCTCAAGATTTATCTTCTCGACTCCCGTCTTGACTTCTTTCCCGAGAACCTAGGTTCTGTAATTGATGAACATGACGAACGTTTTCATCAGGGACACATCGGTTATGGAGTCACGCTATCAGAGTCGATAGAGTGCAGTAATGTTGGCTGACTACTGCTAAATCATTCAGCGCAACATGCCAAATACTCAGCACAAACGCAAGTCTACAGCAAAGAAATTCAAACCAAACTAACTTTGAATTAAGGAACTTTATGCACAGCTATGTATTTTATATGTGTATTATACTTTAAACCTTGATGATGCTATGTAGATGTTTGCCTTGATACATTGTTAAACATAAATAAATGGTTAATGAAATATATGTCAGAAACGATGGGTGATAAAGACAAACGGTTTGCACATTTTAATCAGCTTGTCTCAATCGTCTTAAAACAAGTGTTGGGATACCAAGATATCTGCCGAAACTTTTCTTTTTTTTTTTGTCTTATCAGTGTAATTAAACGAATTACGTATTTTTAAAAATATTCTTTATTATATTTAACAAATTGGAAGGGATGATTAAGAAAAAATAATGGACAGTTAACGGAAAATGTTTTTTTATCTTATTGACACAGTTATTGCTGTCACATTTGCCTCACACTAGTTTCACTTAGTGTTCGCTCTAGGAATAACATGCTACGACTCATTTAGGAAAGAGCGTGTAAATATTTTTTTTAACTATGAATTCGTCATTTGTGTGTTTCTGAAACTTGAAATATTTATGGAGGGAGGAATCATAGATGGAAAAGCAGTTTGAAGAGAGAGAATCTAATTACTAATTGGGAGTAGGAGACATGTAGCATTTGTTCGCTTTTGAAATTCAGCGATTGACTTTACGTTACTTTCATTAAAAGTATATTGATATTTTCTTCTTTAAAAGCTAAGTTAAGGAAAAAGAAATTGGTAATAAAAATATTATGCTACTTTTATTTCTCTCTCAAAAAAAAAAAAAACAATCATTGTATACCTCTCTTCTTCGAATTACTTATTACATGAGGATATTGAATTGTGTAGTTATTGTTCAAAACTCACTAGCAACTTTTGCAGAAACAGCTATCTTTGCTTCTGAAATTTTTCCGAGATATGCAGAAAGGACGAATTAGGTCTTCTGTTGTTACAGCACTCTAAAGAGTTAATCCCGGAAGACCAAAGTGCTTAGTGCAGCACTAAAAATTCCACAGATGCACAATCCTGCCAAACCTGGATAATTGCTCAGAGTAGACATAATGAAGTATGGAAGTAACTGAAAATAAACAATGTGTTTTTTTTTTTATTCGTAAAAACATTTAAAGAAAAATTTTTAAAAGTAGATTGCATTTTTTTATTAATTTTTTCCAAATTTTTATTTGTCATCCTCACTAAAATTTGCTTCATTATTAACACTAAGACACTTTTTTACAGTGCTGGTAAAAGAAATTGCTTCATCCTCAAATTTTCACAACAATGGGATTATGTGAGAAGTTTTGGTCGACCGATTAACGATGAATGTATGAAATTCTGCAAACTTATGAAATGAACATTTAACAGCCGGAATCCGATAATTGTTTAGGTAGATCGGAGCTGTTTCCGGGCCAAGGCAAACTGCTGATTGTATGCTCATTTTTCCATTTCTGAACCTGCGTATGAGTTTAGAGAAAAAAAATTACTTAACCCTATGTCAATTTAAGTCTAATGGCAGGATAAAGGTTTTTAAATTGTTACTTACCAGTTTTGCCCTATGGTACGGAGCAGAATCATTCTGGAAAATGACGTTTGGGACTGAAGTAAAGTGATCCCGGATAGAAGGAAACAATTTCTCCTCCAAAATGCCAATATACACCTGAGCGTTTACTATTCCTTGCACAAAATGAAGCGCACCAACTCCTTGACTAGAATTACATACCCAAAATCATCTGGGATACGGGATGCTTGACCGTGTGTTGAATGCAGTCGGGATGATATTCCTCACCTTTGCGGCGCGGGTGATGCAATTTTTTTTTTTACCACCACTGTAAGCTTTAACGCAGTTATGTAAGTAAATGCATAATACAATTTTTTTCCTCTGCTGCAATTGTAAGTCAATATTGATCAGATTGTAATGTAAATTTGTTTCTCCCTAAGCTGATTTTGAGGTAAAACACACCGCCTCAGTGAATGTCCCCAAAATGTTTTTCTTACCCCGAAAATAGCTCCTAATGTTTCTCATTAGGAATAGCTTGTCGTTTTTTTTTTTTTTTTTTTTTTTTTTTTTTTTTTTTTTCTGCGGTGACCAGAAGTCAAGCAATGATCTCCGAGAAGAAACGAGTAACATAAAGTTCACTTTCAATTTTCTCAGAAGCATTTTTCAAGGAATAAATTCCTAGCAATTGAAATATATTTTGAAAACTTTCATAAAATGTTTTCTACTTTTGAAGTGAAACATCTTCTGCGATGGCTTCGAAATTCTGATCCACAAGCTTTTTGTATAGCGGCAGTGATTTAGTGTTTTTATTGCTGATAAAAATTAAAAAATAATAGTAATTATGAACTTAGTTTTGTTAATAAATTTAACAAATCGATATCAAGACAAAAATGAAGCAACATATAATTCAAGTCAAGTTATCAGTTTAAAGCGTAATCCATATTGCTTAGGTTCAGCCTTGAAATTAGTTGGTTAACTTTCATTTTAACGAAATTTACTTTATAAATACTATTTTTTTTTTAAATTGTTTTTTGGCAATAGTTAAAAAGCGGATTTGGAGCAGTGCTTAGTTTTCTTTATAGAGTAAAGAAATTACATAGAGAGGCCCCGCTATACTAAGAAATTGAAGCCGGAATTTGCACAGCTGTATCCCAAGATAATTAGCTTCTTGAGATACATCTTGATTCAAAAACACTGCATTGCTGAATCTCAATTGGTTGTTAATTTAATCTTAGATATCGTTGCGAGTTTATGAAGCACGTTTTCGAAATTGCATTAAAACATGAATTGAAATGCAAACCAATCCGCCAGCTACTTTATACGGTCCCCTTTTCGAGATTGGTAAAAACTATTCTCGCGAAGCGATCATGTAATCATAACCCCGCTCATCATTGCACCGCTGCTGTATCCCATAATTTAAGGCTTCAATTTCATCTCTTTTTTACCATAGACGGGACCTCTCTATGTATATTTCTTTACTCTATGGTTTTCTTGTTGTTTATAATATATTTTTCTTCATTAAAATATACAAATTTGTAGTAAATAAGCACGTTATGTGCAGAAGCAAGAAGAACGTGGCATGAAAGAAAACGTGCGGGTGAAGTGACAGTTCAGAGTGAAAAAAAATAAAGTATAGATAAAATTTTCACTTCTATCCCGTATCTTTATGACGTGATTGTTTTTTCATCGATACAAGTTTAATCATCTGTAGGATTTAGTATATTTTATTCCGTTTTGTTTCTATCTCTAGGCCTTTTCCGTATTGCAGCGTAAAATCTAAAAACTTTGATTATTTTTTTTTCAGTTCATTCGTAAAATAACCTAATACTTAATAGTTAAATTTACGACTAATTTAATAATTTCTATAATAGCGCATTACGCTCGGAAAATACTTCATTTATATATTTCACTTTAATTTACAAGATTCTCATTTTGCGCTAATTGTTCAGTTTAGGTATTTAAAGTACAAAAGTTTCTTTCCATAATTTTGAGCATAAATGAAGGAGCCATCCATCCATTTCTAACCTTCATAAACTATTCAAGGTTTAAAACTAACAATGCGGAAAAGTACATGCAAAAATTCGACAGCCATTACGTTTAAGGTAATAAATAGAGCATAAATTCTACTCACCTGATCCGCAGATGATATAGGCTTACTGGGAGACGTCATCGGATTACATTTGGCATAATAAGCGTAGATAACAATACCAGTAAAACAGTTCAGGAACATAAAAGCACAACACAGAGGAATACTCAAATACAACGCCCTAAAAATATAGATATTCCAGAAAATGGAATCACATTATGAAAAAGTACTGATATGAAGTACATCTAATGAACAAAATTAAATATTTATCAAAAGAGCATTATGCTTCTAACCCCATAAATCTTCATATATTTATACTAATATCCATTTATGGGCAAGTTTAAACTTTTTTAAACCATGTAGGAGATTTTCAAGGATATTAGCAATAAGAGAACATTCTTTAAAACACAATATATCTTCCTCTTATTTATCAAATCTCAACATGTTTATCAATCTATGCATTACGCAAATAATCTTTAAAATATGAAAATGTGTATGTACCTTTTTTTAAGCAGTAGGGATAGTAGGGATTAATAATTTCGCCAGTTATTAGCAATCAAAAAGGCAGTTAACAAATTGTGTTACGTTTCCAATCCAGGAATCCTTAATTTCATTTTAAGCACAACAGTATACAGGTAGTTATCAAAAGAATGAAAACACTTGGAAAAAAAATTTCGGAATAGCTACTCGCCGTAAATGTTCTGTTTATAAAAGAGCCTGCTAACTATAATCACTCACACCGGTGAACCCAGATCGTGATTGAGTTCTGTGGTCACTTTTGCTGCTGTTGTTCACTTTTTAGACGCTACAATCCACTTCAACATACGTCGGTTTCTTTTAGTGAGCTTCTCTTTCCTTCCACTGTTTTGCTTTGCCAAGCTTGTCTTACCGTGATGTGTGTAAACCAGCATGACTTTAAATACGGTACCTCTAGAAACGCCAAAAAATCGAGATGTTTCAGTTACATTTGCTTCAGCTAGACGCGTTCCAACAATTTGGCCTCTTAAAAAATTTGAGAGGTCCGACATTTTACGCGCTTGAAAAAAAATCCAAAACTTCCAGAAATTCCGTTAAACTACCAAATACTACCAGATCATATACATTGCTATTTATAAAAAAAAATAGATATCTAGTTTTATTCTTTATTACTTACAAAGCGCATTCAAAAATGTCAGTTTTATTCACAGGTGTTTCCATTATTTTGATAACCACATGTATCTTTCTTAATCATAATAGTTCATTTATGAAGAAAACTGAAGGTATATTTGTTGCTTATACTCAGAGTACTAGCAGACTTCGGCTATCATGTTTTGTCTCAAAAGCGAAAAGTGAGCTTTTTATTTATATTTCTTGCTATTTATCTCAATTTTCTATATTTATCCATCTCTTTCTATAGACGCAAGTGTAATTTGTAAAAAATGATTTTGTGTCATTTTTTTTTTCCTCGTGTTTGTTCATCGAAATATCTCTTAACTTATCAATGTATATCTACTTATAAAGCTTGCTAAGTAAATAATCTATTAAAGACATGACATTGTCTGTGTTTTTTAAGTATAAAGAGATTAAATAATAGCGATAACAAGTATGTGTTCGTTCTGAAATATTTATTTTCACATTTAAAATTCGATTTTTTACACTCGGGGGAAAAAATATTTATCTGATGAAATTAATTTGGGAATATATAATAATCATAAGGGTGCAAAGCCTTTACATAGTGTCTACATCAGATTTTTTGTAGATGTATAAAGGTTTTTATCAAGTACATTTTCATTCAAAACAGCAGTTTCCAAAAATTATTTCTCCTTGACATTTAAGAATGAACAAAGGATTCGCCGTATACGTACATTCTTGATCGTGCAAGACTTTTAACCGTCAACAATCTTTGAACTTGAACTTGGCTTGTACCGTAGCCAGCTAGACCACTGATTGCACCTTGAAGAAGAAGATTGAATATGGTATAGCGAACTTTGGGATCCAATTCCACTCTAAACAAAAATGAAATATGCTAATATTTTAGCACTTATATTTAAAAAAAAACCAGGTGCATCCAAAGATTGATATTTGTAAAAACTAGCTCAATAGGCAGACTTAAGCCATTTAAATATTTCCATGAAATTTCAAAATTTTTACATTTGGGATTGTCCATAAATGATGTAAAACATTTAAAACTAAGGGGTTGGGCATGGGGATTGCAATACCGATACTCGCTATCTTTAAAAACTCGATACTGGAATAACGGTATTAATTCCGGTAATAGGAAATTCTTAGAAAATGATCAAAAAAAATTGTTTCTATGCCGAATTTCCTAATTTTGGGAAAAAAGTAAAATTTTGTAAGTAAAGGTAAAAGTTATTTTGGGCAAAAATAAAATACTGCAATTGTTTTGTTACCAGCTCGCAATGCTATAAATGTTTTATCTGGCTTTGCTTCTTTTATGATTTGAGGCAAGGAAACAACATTTATAATTTTATTACAAGCATTTGGGGGGGGGGGGGGGGGGAGATGACTGATTGAAGCCAATAATTATTCCGAAAACAGTATTGCTCACAAAAATTTCAGTCTTAATTTTTGACCAAAAATGCACTATTAGCATTTGTGTCGGTATTGTCGGTATTCTAAGGAGAACAATTATTAACAATAATGACATATTTTGAGATATTTCATACAGCATATTTGAACTTTAGTGTAAGAATGTCATAAATAAAACGCATCTTTTAAAAGGTTACACTTTTCACACTTCTTCATGAATCAGAGAAGTAACACCTTTTCTTGAAAAAGACCTTATGCGTAAGAAACAGTTCAATCAGTGGCTTGAAACATAATTTTACTCGACGATTCTCGAAAAAATGTGACGTGCGCAGCGTTAAGTGTTTTATTTTATTCAAGTAACTATTAATTAAATATGGGATTAACTGTTATGCTATGATAGTACAGTGAAACCTGTGTAAGTTGACCACTTGCGGTACACTTTTTACTTCCTTTTACAAAAAAGGAAGTATTGTATTCTCGAAAAAAAATTCACTCAAAAATCGGCCTTAATTTCCATTTTTCTCACCCTCGAATGAATGTTAAGTTTTATTTTCGACCTCACCACACGTGGATATATGCCTAGAAACCTGGAACCTACAGACACCGAAAATATCCATTTTGACGACCCCCGAGTTAATTACAACGAAATTTCTCGTGACGTCTGCATGTACGAATGTATGTGCGTATGTGTGTATGTGTGTATGTATCTCGAATAACTCAAAAACGGCATGCCCTAGAAAGTTGAAATTTGATATGTAGATTCCAAGTGGGGTCTAGTTGTACACCTTCAATTTTGTTTGCATTCGGATGTTCCTAAGGGGGTCTTTTGCCCCTTTTTGGGGGGAAATCATTATTAATTTTGATGTAAACTCAAGTGGTGTTATAATTTGTCAGACACTTGGCGATACATCGCCAGTCTTTTGGTCGCCAAATTTTGTCGCCAACTTGGCGACAAATTTTGCGATTTTTTTTTTTAATTTTAAAATTTGGTTTTAATATGGCCATTGTTGGTGATATTTAGAGAGTAAACAATTGAATCACATTAAAATTGTCAATAATGAGGAAATGACAATAAATTGGACACGGGGCATTTTTTTCAAGAATCGCCCTACTACATGATATCTTACATTTAATGTTTAAAACCACTCTCCAGAAAAATCAAGTTTTTTAATATGACGTCGTTGAAAAGAGTCAGCGACATTATGGTTCCGTTTAGTTGATCGGGCGTTAAATTATTCGCCGTAGTATCCTTTGTCTAATATTTACAAAACTTTGTCTAAATTTTACAAGCTTTTTAACATTTACTGTCGTGATTTAGATATTTTTAACATGTCATTTTACAATTTTAAATATATATGTTTTAATATTTTAAATGTATAATTTGTTTTAATTGCTATTTTTATACTATTTTTGCTACTGTAATTGGATTTTTCTGTAGTGTGCAATACTTATAATAAATATTAATAAATAATAAAGAATAATATTATAGACAATTGAATCAAATGAATTGCAAAAGAATTAAACTTCAATTATTTTGTTTCGTTTATCCATACCCTGGCCACAGAAGCCTTCCTCCTTCATTAGCAATATTTACAACTTCTGGGACTCCTCCCAAGTCGATGCAACCTTTGATAATAACAGCAAACATAGTAAAAAACATTAACACGCTTTGGAAAACATCTGTCCACAATACAGCTTTCATACCGCCCTAAAAAATAAAAATGGAAATTATTATTTTGTTCAGCTATTTCTGAAATTGGTTTAGTTTACACATTAGAGTCACAGTATATTTGTGAGATTAGTACTTACGTTATTTAATGTCATCGACTAAACAATAGTAAATGAAATACAAAATACAATTTTAGCGAGATAATGTAATTTGTATAATATCTGTAAACATTCATAGTAAGGTACCCGATAAATTGTTAGTTGCACTCATTTTGTAAATAGTTGTTTACGAATTTAAATTTTTTCCAGCTGTCATTTGCAATCAAGGCTATATCATGGAATAGTGTTTTTGTGCTTGTCTTGATTTCCGTTGTCGATTTTTTTTTTCAAATTTACACTAATTACATTAGTGTAAATTTGAATATTTATTATTTAATTATATATTCAAATTTACACTAATTTGAATATTTAATTATGTTATGTCCCATACCTGGACGGAATACCCTAATGAAAAATATAGTACAATACTTTTTAAATGTTGGGAAAAGGCATGAATATAAAGTTTTTTGCACATTCTAAAGTTTTATTGCTTCTTTTAGAAAAATTAAAAACTTTTCGATGACGAAAAAACTGCATTTTCATTTATTTATTTATTTATTTGTTAAATAATTTTACATTTTAAAAGATAATATTCAATTCCGTCCCAAAGTCAAGTTTAAAATAATAATATCTACATAAGTGACTCAACGTGTTATTTAACCTCAGATAGAATTGAATTTAAAAAGCTTTTGATTTTTCAACTAATTTTAAACAAAAATAAAACGCCTTGAATAAACACCCGGGAACTAAAAAGCAAAAATTAATTGATCATACTTATTTACATGCGATTACTTACTCAAACCTACAAATCAAATTTATTTTACAATCCCAGTACAAAAATAAAACTAAACTAAAAATATAATCATAAAATAAACACTCATTTTAACTGTCCGACAAATTATTTTAATCCCAAACTAATTATGCACGACTTTGGAAGTGTATGCCTCCTATAAACTACTACCTAACCTAACTACTGACTACCCACCGAATCCTGAATTAAACACTAATTTAACCAGAGACAAAACTGGTCTTTAAAGCCAAACTTAGCCACTTTCGAATTGAAGTGAATATCCAGTAAAACATAGGATCAAGCTGTACTATCATTTCAGCCTCGTATCATTACATTGATACAATTGAAGGTCTCGGGGCAAAAATGTTACAAACCACAAGAAGTGATTTCTTGATCAAAAAGTTTGTTTCTTATAACTAAAATTGAAATAAACATAACAGCAGATAATGCATTTGGATAAAAACATATCTGATTTCAGTATTGCAGGATATAGAATGTATAATACTCTTGAAAAATTCTACAAATATTTTTTATAGTTGGAAATTTGACTACTGAAAAATTCGAATCATGTGGCATACCACATTCTTGCCCCAATCCCTTCAATTTTAATGTTACCATACATAAGCATTGTTCTTGTTCATGCAGTTTGATCAGAAGACAGTTTGATTTTCTTCCAGCAAAATTAAACAATGTGTTTTCTTTTCTTTCTCTTGTCATACAAATATGATTCTTCCATTTCGAACTGAATTAACATTAAGATTTTACTTCGCCTCAATTCTTGCAAAAAATAAATAAATAATAATAATAAAATAATAATTAATTTGAATTTTGGCATCTTGAATTCAAATTATGTTTTTCGCAATCACGTGTTTTTTTTTGCGTGTGTGCAGGCATGTGTGTGTGTATGTGTGTGGGTATGTGTGTGAGTGTGTGTGTAGGTGTGTGTTTGTGTCTGTGTGCAGGCATGAGTGTGTGGGTATGTGTGTTTGTGTATATGTGTGTATGTGTGTGTGAGTGTGTAGGCATGCGTGTGTGTATGTATGCGTGTAGGATATGGACGCAATCTGGAGATGGTTTTCACTAGAGGAGCAGCATCCTGAGGCCGGTCGACGGGTGGAGCTGCAGTGGGAGGCGGGGGGGGGGAATAAAATCATAGCACGCCGAAAAAAGTCAAATGAGAACAATAAGCAATCGTGATTGCTCAAAACGTCTGGCGTTTTGAAACCCTCAACTTGAAATAATATGTCTCCGGTCCATGACTGCTTGCATTAACAAGACAAATTGACGAGGTCTGATCCTCTAATTTACAAAACATATTTAAATTTAATCTTTCAACAAGCTTAGAATAAGGTAAAAGGTACTTACTAGCGTGCAATAGAACGTACAAACTGTTCCTATGGAAATCACAGACACCCAGACGGACAGATTTGTAACTGCACTTAAAGCAAGACCCGGACCATAAAGTACGACAGCCAGGTACAGAATCTGAAAAAAATAGTAACAAATCGCTTCGTATTATTGTAAACCTCTAGTTAACTAAATTCAACAATGTTTTGTGAAACTGCTACAAAATCCATAATCAAAAATAAAGAATAATTTATATTATTTACTGCAAAATAAATAGAGAAACGTTTCTGGAAAATGATGGGCAGCTAATGTGCACAATTTCTGCTAAAAAAAACCGGAATGTTTTCCCCTAATATTCATAACCTTCCTAAAGTTATCCTGGAAGCTTTATGAAGAATTATAGAAATCTCTTCTTAAAGCCAGTCGTGTCTCTGGAACCTTCAGAGAAAACTTAGGTTTGTTTCATATAAAAGCTTAGCATCTTCCTGATTTACCAAGGAAGCACCCGAAGCGTTATTGCAAACGTGGCCAAAGGTAAGTCAAAAGTCCAGGTGAGTTTTAGGAATTTAACTCGCTTGCAGTTCTTGCAAAGCTGCGGAATCCAGAAACTTATTTGCTCTCTTTGAGAGCTTATCAGTCTAAACGGGCCACAATCGAACTGGAGCCGATACACTTCATAAATAAGCTCAGTTAATCTTTGAACTTAAAACTAAAAGTATTTTTCACAACAGTGAGATGTCTGCATTCGTGCAACTTGCAGCGATTCAATTTCTCAGTAAGAGGATGAAAGCTTGTGACATCGTTCCAAGTAAGTAATCAGTAGCGTTTCGTTATTTTAGTACAGGGTTCTTTGTAAATGTTAAAAAGTAAGCTGCTATGCATAATAGCTACGGTTTTTTTTCTGTTATCAATCAATTTGAAAAGTTCAGAACTATTTACCTGAAATACCATTTTTTTATAATTTACTTATTCAATTTATTTTTAATTTTTGACAAATATCTTCATAAACGTTTCATCGGTCTACAGCAATGCTTCTTTTGAAGTGAAATCATAGCTATTCCTGCGCATGAAAAATATTTCAGTAACCAATTTTTGCTCATTGGAAAAATTAATGCTGATTCACAAAATGTGAATTTTCTCTACATAAAATTTAAAAAAATAGTAGGGAGATTGCTTACTCCTTAACCAGAAAAAAAACAATTGGTCAATGACATTATGTACATACTTTTTTCAGTTGGTACTTACCGATTGCAGTACAAAGAAAAAAGAGCACACATTTCTTGTTAGTTTTCCAAAGCGCCTCTGTATGTACTATAAAAAACAACACAGATATATAGTTGACAGACAAAAAATAATGACAGACAAGAAATAAAAATGAATAAATTACAAAAATCCCCAAATTAAAATGTGCTCAAATCAAAAGAATGTTGTTTTTTATTAATACTTCAAGAAAGTGTATGATTTTTGCTGTGAAATGTCGAGAAGTTAACATGTATTTATTTATTTAGGGGAAGGTTGCGGTCAATAAACCACATAACAGCTTTCGTTTTTTTTTAGAAAGGAAATCCAACTCAAATTTCACGTAATTAAAGGAACGATTTCTCAGTATATTTCTCTTTTAATAATAGTACTCACTTTCATAATAAATACACACAATAAATAATGACAATTAAAAATAAATATTTTAGCATGTGGTCCATTCCTGGCTACCGGTTATTATGGATGTACCATCGAGTTTCCATTGGTGGACCACATTCTCAAATTAAAAAAATGAATACGTAACTTACAAGAATTTATAACAAGTGATCAATAAACACTAAAAATAACAATAAGTTATAGAAAAATAGATTTATTTTATAAAATATTTTATTTTCGGATAAGAGGAACATAAAAAAACCCAGCACTCACACAACACACAGCTGTTGTCATCACACTTCGTTCACCACTTGATATATTCCCAAAATTTGCAACACTGTTCTTAGCTAATATCTTTTCAACCTCTTTTGAACTGTTGAGAATTTTGTTAAATCGATTTCGAAAATTATCGTTCGACGCAAGATTGTATTTGCTCTCTAAAATGTCAGAGAACTTATTGACCATTTTAATACTGAAACCAGAAGTCTCAAACTACCGGAGAATTATAGTACAGTAAAACCTGTAAAGTTGACCACCTTTGTAAGTTGACCACCTGTCTATGTTGACCGCTTTTGTTAGGAACGGAATTAGTCCTATCTTATATAATGAAGGAAAACCTCTGTAACTTGACCACCTCTCTATCTTGACCACCTGTCTATCTTGACCATTAATGAACACCAAATTTGGTTTGGAGTATTGTAAAATACCCTTTATAAGTTGACCACTTGATTTATTTTTTAAAATTTTATTTAGCAAATTATTATTTCATTATTATTTTTTTATAGCTTTCCAAGAATATTTTTGATACCAGACCAACATTTAACCAACTAAATGAAACAGCAGCATAACTAAACCTCCTTTTGAGTTTAACCACATGTAAAAACTACTAAGACCCCTTTTTTTCTCCAAACTTGTTTTTCTTTTGTTGCTTTATTTGAGACTGACTTTTGTATTCTATGTTCAATGAAAACATGTGTCAATAGAAAAACACAAAGTATTTTTTTCTAGTTGCAATATTTTGGCAACAATGGAATTGTGCTAAAGAATAAAGTTACTTGCATTGCAGTATTTTTGGTGCAAGGGATTAAGAGATAGGACATTTTCATTTTCAACTGCCTTTTTGAACTATGAGAGTCCAACTTGTTGCTCTTTGTGTTATAGTTTTACATAAAATGGCTTCAAAAAGAAAGTTAGTTGAACTTGAGATTGATAAAAAGTATGAAATATTAAAATTAATTGAAAAGGGAGAAATCCAGAGAAAATTAGCTGGGAGACATATGGAATTTCCAAAACTGGTCTAATAAGTGCGCCAAACTTCAATAAGGAGTTATTTTGTTGAAAATTATATCATCATGGGGTTATAAATGTATATGAGAAAAAAATAAAGCGAAAAATTTGTAATTTTTGATTACCTATGAATTTTTAGGAACTATTAATGTCAAATGAGTAACTTTTCATAAACAATAAGATTTTTTTTTGATCAATTTACTGAAATTTTAAATTTGCGTGACACATTATACGTCATTCTGGGAAAATAATCTCTAAAAATATTTGAATAACATTTTAAATTATTGTTTCGAAGTAATACTAAACAATGAAAGTGAGTTGAACAGAAATAGTAAGTGTCAATTAGTCAAAAAATGAATACATAGTGCAAAAAATGACAAAAAAAAAATCATTACCCCCTTTATAAGTTGACCACCTGTCTAAGTTGACCACCAAATTACTGCACCGCAAGTGGTCAACTTACACAGCAAACCTTTTGTCTGAATAAAACTAGTGGGACATGTTATTTTTCTCAGCCTCTTGAAAGGCCAATTCCCGCAATTTTTCGTAAGTAATTCCAAAAACGTCTTCTCTAGTTTCAAAATTTGATTCACTAATCCCATCCCTCTTTTGGAGGTCTTATCTCCTAAATTTACTCTACTACTGTAGCACGTTACATGCTCTCACTTGTCCATTGGCCTTATTTTATCATTTTTTGCATTTTTCTGGAACAGCAAAAGTATTTGAAACTGTATTATTATGTTTTACATTTTTAATCAATTTTATTAAAAACTTTGACTTGAAATTATAATAAAGTATAAGAGTTTTCATGAATTACTGAGATACTTTTTTTCATTCTCATCTTTGCTTTAAAGCAGTTGAGCAATTTTTTAAGGTAATTGAGCTGAAGTTACAACAATATTTGAGATTTTCTATGAATGAACTACTTGTCAGGAGAACCACTTTGTCCATTCGTGAAAACACCTAGCGGTCCAATGATAGCAACTGCGTCATTTTGATTATTCTTATAGGTGTTACTATTGTGACGAATCATGATGAAACATGGGAAATTGTACTTGAAAAGGCAATCTTTTAAGTTAGATTCTGAGGATTAGTATTATCAAGAGAGTTTATTTAAATGTGGACAATTTAATTTCACGTGTTTTATTTTTTTTTCATTTTTATTATAATATATTTTTTCTAAACCTGTACAAATATTATTCTTTGGAGCCAAAAAAAAATTGATCCTACGTAAGACTTTTATAGCAGTATTACATGGTAAAAAGTATTATTCCTAATCCTGAAACTCTTTAAAATATCTTCCTACGTTTTGTTTTTTGATTTGAGTTATTGTACGCTAAAATGCAATGAAATGCTTTGTTTAATGAAATGAAGCAAGACAATTACAAAACAGTTTTGTAGAGAGAATAAAAAGAAAATGTATTACCATAAAATAATATATTGCTTCTGTTGTTGTAACTAATCCCGGGTGGCGTAACTTAGCTACAAAATCTCCATGAAACCATAAAACTCCAAAAAGTCCAGAAATAAATTTTTGGATCCTAAAATCTCAAACACTGTGAAGTTTAAGCACTTGAGTGCATATCGAGGAGAGACCTGATCGACCCTGCATAAATGACACTCCAGATTTCCGAATTAGAATTTGACCGTTTTTGCAGTAAGGAGTTTGCATTTAGCAGTGCATACCTAGTGGCTACAAAAATAGAGGTCCTCCAGGCAAATGGTAGACACTCTATATGCGTGTGTGTGTGATGTTGCATGTATGCTTATTACTCCAATCGAAGTAGAGCAGCGAGAATGAGTTCCAATTTCTGCAAATTAAAACACGACATAAAAAAGAGCAATTTCTTACCTCATATGCGGTTGGAACTTGAATCTGGAAGAACACTGGTAAGAAAAGAAAGGATGAGAGAAGTATTCCAATTGCGACACCAACGATTTTCAATGCGTACTGAGTTCCATACCGGTACATCTCGGCCGGCATCCCAAGAATTGTAGCAGATGATAAGAAAGAGGCCATCAAAGAAAATGTCACAGGGAAGATGGCCATATTCTTTCCCGCTAGCAAATATTCCACTGCCGTTTTTTGCTTTCGTCCTGCAAAACGGAAATAGACACCGATACCGCCTGACATTAGAAGCATGACGAGGATGACGATGTAATCAACTATTCCTAACATGGCTTTGTGTTCTCTCATTGTTATTTGATGCCAGTCAAAGTACCTAAAAGAAGATATTTTGTTTCTGTCAATTGCGTTTCAAATCTAATTCTAACTTTTTGTCCAAGATTTGGCTGAAAAATACAAATACAAATATGACGACCAGCAACAGGCTCTTTACCCAGCTAGGCTGGTCTTAGTCAATTTATTAGTCCCCAATGAAGATCAATGGCTCTCTTAAAGCTATCCACCCCCTTGCTCACTACCACTTCCTCCGGTAAGCTGCTCCAAGTGCACACAACCCAACTAAAGTAGTAGTTTTCCTAATTTCCAGGTTTGCCTGGGATTTAAATAGCTTAAAACAATGATCAATTGTCCTGCTTTCCGTGCAAGCATTTAATCCGTTAACATCATTCATTTTGATAAACTTAAACAAGTCAATCATGTCCCTTCTGACCCTTCTTTGCTCCAGCCTATACATATTAAGCCTATTAAGTCTGATATCATAATCTAAATCTGAGAGTCCCCTTCTAGTCTAGTTATCCTCCTTTGAACCCTTTCCAATACAGAAATATCTTTCCTCATGTAAGGCTGCACAGCATAGTCCCAACGGGATCTTACTAAACTCCTACATAAAGGCAGAAGAACCTTCTTTGATTTGTTTGAAATAGATCTATTGATAAACCCAAGCTTTCTGTTGGTTTTGTTACTTGCAATGCTGCACTGTTGACTAAACTTGAAGTCCTGATTTATTAAGATACCCAGATCAATAACATTTTCTGCCTGACAAATGATTGAACCATGTAAACGATAACTCGTACGCTTATTTCCATGAGTTAAGTGTAGCACTTGACATTTTCCTACATTAACTGCCATACCCCACCTATCCGCCCACTTAGTAATATGACCAAAATCCTCTTGAAGTTGTTTTATTTGCTCTTCATTTTCTACAATCCCCATAACTTTTACATCATCAGCAAAACAATTCATGCTTCTGGAAATATTTTCATTGATGTCAGTCAAGTCCTTCCAGTCAGCCAATTTCTAGCCCCAAGTCAAGTTTTTCCCCCTATTCCAATATCAGTTAGTTCGCTGAGAAGAGCAACATGGGGTACCTTATCAAAAGCTTTTTAAAAATCAATATAAACAACATCCACACACTATTGTTATCTAAAACCAAGGTAATCTTGTCGTAGACATGCAATTAATTAGTAGAACAGGATTTACCTTTCCTGAACCCATAATAAAATGGGTATTAAATAAAAATGAAAGCAAAAATTTAAAACGTATTAAAATGTTGTACATTTTTTAAACAATTGTTTGACATTGCGACAAATTCAGATTTAAGACAATACCAGTAGGAGAATGTGGGGCAATGTGAAATGATGAAATATTTGCTCCGCTTTTAGCGCTACTTACCTAGCAATATTTTAACTAACATGTGTAGTAACATGAGTAGTCCAGTCCAGTCAAGAAAATATTACCTTTAAAATCGAATAATATGATAATACAAGTAATTTTCAAAAATTAATACTCAGATTTCGTAGGGTTATGTCAAAAGCAATTTTAATCTTATTAAATGGTAAAGTTCTTGGTGTTAACATTTTAAATATTAATTGGGACCCTCTAATATTCGGTGCAGTATTTATGTAGTTAATATTTAACTTATTTCTATTTTTAATATTTTTCACCAGTAGTTAAGTGCATCCGGGGCAAAGTAAAATTGTTTATTTCGTATAATCATTCAATCATTTGATAAAACTCTCACGCATTCAATTATAAGCTAATTTATTTACATTGTTTCATTTAACAATTATCTTATTAATTAATTCATTCGCTCCTTTATTTTCTCTCATGTATATGTGAATTAATTAATTTATTTTATTAGTTTATCGTTTCATTATCTTTTCATTGATTCAATCATTCTTTTATTTACTCAGTCATGTGAAAAAAAAATTTTCACAATCAATTAGAACGTATTTCATTCGAAAAATATTTCATTTTTCCCTTCGCCCAATAAAAAAAGTGAAAATTTTCCACTTTTTTTTTTTTTTTTTTTTTTGAAGGAACAATTTTACTACCCAGAAATAATGTATCAATGCAATTTTTATAATAAAATACAATGTTGTTTCTTTACATACTGTAATTTTTCAAACAAATTTAAAATTTGTTCATTATTAAAAAGCTTAGTCAGTTTAACTCTTTTACTTTGCTCCACATTCCCCGACATTTATAAGTACGATTTAAATTTTTTGTTTTTAATGAAATATATTCATTCATTAATTAACTCATTTTGATTCTTTCATTTATTAATTCACTTATTTATCCATTGACTCGCATGTTTACTTTTTTATTCATTCTTTTATTCTCACTTATGTTTTCTCATTTAATACCAGGGTTTTTTTTTTTTTTTTTTTCAAGGTCCGATCGATCGCGGAGTGAAAACCAGAAAGTCAAGCCGATTACGCTGTGGATAGATTTGTTGCGCAGTCTCTCAAGATTGTGCAGGGTATCAGGTTGCTGTGGTAATTTCGGAGTACGCAGTGAACGAAGAAACATGCCTCGAACAATTGCGTCTCCCGCCAAGTGTGAAGTGAGTGCTGTAGTTCGATTTCTGAATGCTGAAAAAAATGGCAACTCAGAACAAACGTAAAGGAATGTTGTCATCAGGCATTGTCATTCTGCACGACAATGCGCGCCCGAACACTGCTGCTTTAACCAAAAATCTCCTGCAACAGTTTCGCTGGACAGCGTTTGACCATAACTCTATACAGTCAAGACTTGGCGCTCCTTCCAATTACCATCTCTTTGGCCTCATGAAACGCTGGCTAGGAGGACAGACGTTTGGCTCCGATGCCGAGCTGCTGATCAGTGTACAGAATTGGCTGAAAGCTTAGGCGGCTGCCTTCCATGACGAGGGTATCGAAAAATTGGTACCATGCTACGACAAATATACAGTGACTATGTCGAGAAGTAGTTGGAAGGTGCATGTACATATTTCAAACAAAAGAAATTCCATTGTCTTTGTGATCTCCATTTCGCTATCGATCGGACCTTGAAAAAAAAAACCCTCGTAATAAGTGCACAGTCGAACTCGCTTATAAAGAACCTTGATTTAACGAGGTCCCGGATTTGGCGAGGAAATCAGAAATACTTGGTTAGTACAATGTTAAGTCTATGGGAGCATAACTCGCTTTTAACGAGCAAACCTCGCTTAAAGCGAGCAATATTTTTGTGATCTGTGAAATTTCTATTGAATACTAGTACAAAACGATGCAAGTAAAAATCCGTTTTACTTTAAAGATTAGCAATCAAAGTCACGTCTAAAGCAAAATTTATCATAAAAACAATCGCACTTTGTTGTGAACGAACTGCAGTAAGATGAATTATATAGGCTCGTCCGTATTTTCAAAAATTTTCAAGGGGGAGGGGCAAAGGGTATGAATCCAATTCATTTTATAGGAAAAAAGCATCAAAATACAAGCAAAAATATATAATTGCATTATGTTTTGAAAATCCAGAGCGGTCAATTGCCCTCCCCACGCCCCATGATTGCTCAAATTACGGGCCTGTATGTAAGTAAATTGAATTTGAGAAATTTGTGGTGTCATGAAGATGCGTTCAACAAGAATATTAGTAAACGATGAATAAACTAAAATGGAATTAGTATCTATCTACGTAATGCAATTTTGAAGCACAGTCACCATTATTTTCAACAACTAATAAATTTTGATTTCGTAGAGAAGGAAACCCGAGGAATTAAATATTTGGTTATAAAAGAAGTAATAAAAAGTGTTACCAACATTTGAAATAATTAGTCTTTAGTATGATCAACGTAAGATGGTTTGATAAGAAAGACGATAAATCACCATTTGACACGTTAGGTAATAGAACTTTTATTCTAAACGCTACGATGGCCTGAATGTACATGTACAACACCTGTTTTCAAGAACTCTAAACTAAAATCCACATTAGAAGCAATAAAATGAGGAAACGACTCTTTTTATTAACCGACTTCAAAAAAGGAGATTATGATTTTGTCTTGCGGCTTTTTATGCATTTTTCGTATTATTTCAAGAATACTGGACCGATTTTAAAAATTCTTTTTTTTGTTTGGAAGGGTATGCTTTCCAGATGGTCCCATGTTAATTTTGTCTGGATCTAATGAGGGGTCTCGGAGAAATCTAAGAAACTTTAAATTTCATACGTTGTGGCTATGTAGACAAGATTTCGTCAGCTGCGCGATACGTCACTGGAGGTCACGTGGTTTTAGCGTGAACGGTGCATTTTTTTCAACGGAGGAATCTTGTTTTGTACAATATTTAATTCTCACGCAGCGGAATATTTGATTTTCACGGCACCGCCTGTTAATTTTAATTATAGTCTCACTAATGTATTTATTACTCATGTAGCAAATCAATAAATTAAATGTATTTTGCTACGAAAATAGTTGAAATAATTAATTTAATATAAAGTTCTTTTTGCTAATAAATAACTTCATTTACTCATAAAAGTTTTTTTTTTTTAATATATAAATATTTCAGTTTTGAAATATATACAAGTATTTAATTCAAGGGGAATTGAAGACAAAAATCCCCCCTCCGACGATTAAATTTACATTCCTTAATAAATATATCGTAACTGGTGTCCGATTTCTGAAGTTTGACAAGTATTCTTGATTCAATATTTCATGATGCCGTCAGTTCAATTTACAGTTATGGCAATACTAATTAACAGACTTCGTTGGAAATTTTTTTATGTATTATGCTCCCCGATTACTAGAAGATGCATGGACCGATTAAAAAAATTCTTTTTCTGTTTGAAACGGTATACTTCTTCCGGTCGTCTAATGGTCTTCAAGTCCGAGTATAAGGAATCCTGGAAAAATCGAGGGAACTCTTCAAATTTCATACTCGCGCTTTGTTGTTTGTAAATTCATAGCGTTTCACTTAAAGAAAAGATTTTTATGTTTTTTTTTTTTTTTTAATGGGTAGGAGTGATCTAACTTAGGACCTAAACCTTTGCTTCCCTATATTTTTTCTTTAGAAAAAAGCTATGGGCAAAAAACAATAAACTTCATTTAATTTCAATATCAAACGATTCAATATAAAATCCATTGTCAAAGAAAGTGCCCCGTAAAACAAAATTACTTTCTTTACTCAGTGTTAAAGAAAGTACCATAAAAGATTAATATTAATTAGGGGTGCTCCTTAAGAGCGGAGGGGGGTGTTTTGAGGGACATTTTTCCTTCTTATGTGGATTCTTGCTTTAGGAGTACCTCCCCCCCTAAATATTTCCTCTACATTAATCATTAATAGTCATATCGCAAATTTTGAATAAAATCTCCTTTGAAGCAAACAGGAAATTCATTTAGTATCATTGCTGTAGTAGTATTTTGATCTTCATAGATACAACATCACAGTAGATACTCTGTTACTAGTGTGGTGGTGATCTTTATCGGAGCCAAGTAAAGAGAAATGTGACTTTTTTCACATTTCATCTTAGTTACGTGACACGTATTATTGTGAAATATAAAATAGTTAGGAAAACCTTTGACTCTTAAATGCTCCTAAATTAGCGCACAAATAAATTCTTGAGAGGAACAAAGATCAGTTTTTGATGGCAATTGCCAATCGTATAAAATGCTATGCGCATTAAGATTATTTCTTTTTTTAACCGACTTCAAAAAAGACGTTCTCAATTCGTCGGAATCTTTTTGTATGTCCTATTTTGCTCATCTTAGCTGTTTTCAGATTCCTGTGCTCGACGCTTTCTCACTCGAGATGTACGTAAAGTGTGCACCACGTACTCTACTCTACGTACTTATTTTATATTTACACCAATAAAAAGCAAAGAATAAATTATTTTCAAATAAAAAAGAACCGACTTCAAAAAATAAAGAGGAACTTAAAAGTAAAAAACAATGGGTATACTTACATACGATTTCTTAACCAAACGTATAAATCAAATTTATTTTACAATTCCAGTACAAAAATCAAGTAAACTAAACACCCAATTATAAAATAAACACTGATTTTAATTACTATACGATGAATTATTTTAATACCTAACTAATTATATACGATCTCTTAATTTTTAATAACGTTTTGAAGTCGGGGCCTCCTAACGTAACTGAATAGGTTTAGATTTAAAGACTAATGTCGCGTTTAGTTTAAATTAGTGTTCAACTCAGGTGGGTTGTCAGTTACGTTAGGTAGTAGTTTACAGGAGGCCCCGACTTCAAAATGTTATTAAAAATTAAGAGATCGTATACAATTAGTTTGGTTTTAAAATTAATACATCATTTAATAATTAAAAGCAGTGTTTATTTTATAATTGGATGTTTAGTTTAGTTGATTTTTATACTGGAATTGTAAAATAAATTTGATTTATACGTTTGGATAAGAAATCATATGTAAGTATGACCCATTATTTTTTGCTTTTTAGTTCCTCTTTGTTTTTTGAAGTTGGTTCTTTTTTTATTTGAAAATAATTTTTGTCGAAAAAAGTTAAAGCAGAAAATTTAAGCATTTTCTTTAGAAGAAATAACGATAAAAAAGGAATTTCTACTCAAAACAACTAAATTGTCGCTGTGTCAATACTTTATTTTAATTACTATTTGATGAACATTAGAAAATCCATATTAAGGACGTAGCCGACTTCTGGGTATATCAACCAAACAATATAGAACCAGTGATCAATCTGCCATGGCCGACTGTTGGAAATGCGTAAGAATTCAGTACCCAATGGTCGGCCACCCCTCTAAAAACCATTGAGTCTAACTTTGAGTTTATTTTTAAATTAAAACGTTATGTTTGACAATCCATTAAAGCAAAAGCAAATTTACAGTAGAACGAAAAAATGAAGGGTACTTAACGTTTAAAGATGATGTGTCTTCTTAACAAAAAATGAATCGTTACTACTTAAGAAAATGTACCCACAACTTAACTGTTATTAAATGATAATTGAGGGCAGGTAAATGAATATGGGAATGCGTCATATCCGATTTTCCATTATTCATATAATATTTATAAGCAGTTTTATGTCCTTGTGGCCGACTATTGGAGCCTGGCCGATTACTGGAACCCTTACCCTACTCGTAAGAAACAAACATTCAGACAGTTCAAAGCAAAGTAACCAACTTGTTTGGTACTGTACAGCGATTAAAAATAAGAAAAAAGCAACTATACTGAATTTTTATGGTTTTTATCACGAACTCGCTTTTTACGATGATGTGTCTTCTTAACAAAGAAATAAGCAGAATCGTAAACTAGGATGACGGGCACATCATTCAAAATAAAATGACTCGTTACTACTTAAGAAAATGTACCCACAACTTAACTGTTATTGGATGATAATTGCGGACAGGTAAATGAATGTGGGAACGCGTCATATCCGATTTTTAATTATTTATATAATATTTATAAGCAGTTTTATGTCCTTGTGAGCGACTACTGGAGCACTTACCCTACTCATTAGAAACAAACATCCAGACAGTTCAAAGCAAAGTAACCAACTTGTTTGGTACTGTACGGCGATTAAATATAAGAAAAAAGCAACTATACTGAATTTTTATGTTTTTTATCATGAACTCGCTTTTTACGAGCACTTGGTTATTACGAGAAAATATCGTGGTTTCTTTGCGCTCGTTATAAGAAGTTCGACTGTATTTATTGTTTAATTATTAATATATTTATTCATTCATTCTTTTACTTACTCCTTCATTTGATCATTTTTTTTAATAATCAAATAGAAAATATTTCGCAGGAAATATATTTTTTTTTTCTTTGCTCCATTAGAAGAGAAGGGATTTTTTCGCTCTTTTTTAAGGTGAAAACTAACTGAAAGAGTAAAAATAATGTTTTAATGATGATATTGTTTTAAAATTCATTAACCGGGGGGGGTTCACTGTGTACTGTTGTTTTCAAAGCAAATTTTTGATTTGATCATTTTGAAAAAGCAAAGTTATCCTAACTATTTCACTTTGCTCCACATTCCCTTACTATACAAAGACTATTTTTTTTTATCAGGCAGCTTATACCAAAGTAAAACAAAGCTTCTGAAAGCTCAGATTTAAAATGTTTTTACTGCTAATCCTCTAATTCTCCATAAAAAGGAAGAGAAAGAATGAAATAAGGGGGAGGGGGTGGAAAAGAGAAAAGGAATATTATTTCTCACAAACTAAAATTTTCGCAATTAAGAATTGCAACCAGGTTTTAAAGGACTTTTTTATTTATATATTTATTTTATTTATTTTTCGACATTCTTCTTTTCTTTTCGAATTTCTGTGCTCTATTTCACGTTTATAAAAGATAAATTTTGCATAAAGTTTAGTTTATGCTTTGATATATTTTGTTCATATTTAATATCATTCTAAAAGTACAAACATATATTGCCGTGTTTTAGCTGTTCTACCTAAAAAATGAAACAATGATCAAAAATTAAATTAGCTAAGCAGTAAGAAATTACCGCAATTGAAATTTTAAGAAATAAAAGATTTTAAAAAAACTGTAAAAATATTTTAAAAATGCGTTTTTTTTAAGCACACAAACTATAAATGACACACACACACGCAAATAGAGTTCAGTAACAAAAATATATAATACAGGGTTAACATGAAAGAATAGCCGGGTTTTAAAACATTATAATTCATAAACTATTACGCTAAGAAACTATAGATAATACATAAAAATAGAGATAAAATGTCCAATTTTTTTTTAACGTACGAAAACGTGTACGTTCCGCACTGGCGCATCCAGAAATCCCTTCTGGGGGAGGGGGTTCGTCATAACAGGCCTTACTCGTGCATTAACTACTATATTAGGATTGTCAACAATATTAAAACCAAGACCTCTGGAGCGAGGGGATATCCCCCGACCTCCCCCCCCCCCTTCGCTGCGCTTCTGACGCTCCGCAACGCTGGATGGGTCGTGCAGGTGAGGATGATTTACTCTTTATTCTTTGCCCAGCCAGATCCCCAAACCTAACCCCATGAGATTTTTTTATGGGGTTTCGTCAAAGTGGTTATACACCACCGTTGCCTAGAACATTGCAAGAACTGAAAAATCGCATGTGTGTAGCATTACGAAAAATTGACAGTTAAACATTTCAAAATGTATGTTAGATAAGTGTCGCGTTACGAAAGGCACACTCATTGAACATTTGTGCGTGAAAAAAAACTTTAACAGTTTATCTTTATTTTTATGTATCATTTATAGTGCTGAATGTAATAGTTTATGAAATATAAATTTTTAATGCCAGGATATTTTTTTATGCAAACTCTCTATAAACAAAATTCAGAAATGATTTGAAAAATCATAATTTATAGCTTACCTTGTCGCAGAACAGTTACAACATCCGCTCACCACATGAAGCAATAGCAATTTACCAATCAAAAAGCGAGCAATGGATCACGTGACTAGTTATTTACCTATCAGAAACCGAGTCATAAACCGCGTCCCTCTTTTTCTACCAATCACAAAGAGAAGATTTTGGGAAACGTCAGGAGTTGGACAAAATGACGACTAGACGCAATCTTGATTGCTCAAAAAGAGAAAAAATTGCTCGACACAATCCTTCACCAATCCAATAAATACCACTCTGCAACGTCGTTATAAAATTTGAAGTTTTTCGATAAACCGAAAGAAATAATAACTGTAAGTTCTCATGACATTTTTATCTTGAAATAAGCCGTAGTAAAACACAACAAAAAAGATCCATAAATTTAGTTTGTCATTTTTGACCTCATAGCATGAAATATTCATCCTTAATCATGAACAATATTATAAAAGGAAATACGTTCATACGTTTTGTGCAATAACAAAAAAAAATGCAGGCTAGATACAAATGAAGACCAGCAAGATATTTTTGTCCTGTGATATGGATAATTTAAAGATAATCTCTGTTATCAATTTACTACATCCTTTGTTGTGCGGATAATATAAATCTTCTCTGACATATCTCATCGCCCACAAAGTAGAGGAAGCATATTTTTAAAGAAGAAGAATCAGCTCATTATTTTCTCCATCCTAATAAAGCAGTTTTTTTCCCCCAGGATAAAATGAAGTGTTGTGAAGTGCAGCGTTTCTTAGTCTTTAACTTTTCAGAACAATCTTATATAATTAAAAACTGAGCGTATGTATCTATGTATGTACCTATGTATCTATGTAGTCATTTATATCCAAGTTCCTTCTCCCAAACGACAATGAACTGATCATCGAACCAGGTATCGATGGATTCGTAATCTTCCCGTCTTTATGCTTGGCTACTTAACATAATCCTCCGATAATAATTAGTGGAGATATCAACGAAAAACTAATGACACTTAGATTTAATTAATGACACTTAGATTTCGACATAAAATCCCTATTTATCGAAGGCTTTCCTAAATTCAAATTATTATTCAGTGCTTCACCTCAACTTTCCGCGACAATGCTTTTATTAAAATTTATAGCGTGAAGAAAATCATTGAGACGAAAGATCTGTCGCCATTTTTTGTCTCGAATATGAGCAAATAAAATTCTCGGTTTTGTTTTAAAAGCTTCTCCTATAATCGGGGGATTTAAAATGTTTCCCTTTTGGTTTTTTTTACGCAATCTGCCGCAAAATTTTAATGTTTATGGTTTTTTCTGTTTTTTTTTTTTTTTCGTTCAATCCTGATTGTTGAACATGCGTCACTTGACGTAACTTTTATTTTCGAGTTGGACCGTGCAAAGCCGAGCGACGTAGCTAATTAAATGATATGTAATGTGAAATCTCGTGCTCCACGCAATAGAAATAGTCAATTTGAATGCTGAATGGGTAGTTAAGTATTTATATTTATTTCTGAAACTTTAATATCCTTTATATTTTCAGTAAAAGAAATAGCCAAGCATTTTTAAAAAATAATGAAACGTCTTTCTTCCGGAATAAACAAATGGCATTATTTCTTATTTCAAATCTAGTGCTAGTGAAAAATATAGTATTATTTTCTTCACTATTTAGTTTATTAAAATTTATCTGAACGGCCATTTCACGAAACTGCCATCATCTGGTCACGCACAAGACAGCTCATATATATTTTATTTAAAAAGTAATAATTTCAAAAAATAACATTTTTTTTTCATTACGATTTTGAATTTTTTGTTTTAATGAATAATATGAACTGTCGCTTGCAGTGCTGCCGAGTCGTGGAGTTCTAGGTTAATTTCGGGGTAAATGAGCCGGAGTCAGATGTTAAAAGGTTAAGATTTCATCAGTTGGAGTCGGTCCTACTGATTTTAGGGGAAAAGAGTCGGAGTCGAGAACTCTTCAGTTCCAGAACTAGGAGTCGGAGTCCTCCATTTTTCCTTCTTCTCCACAGCGTTGATCGCGTTCGGGAAACAATGTCCATTTTTTCCCTGAAATGGCACAGAAATAACTTACCAAAGCATTCTATGCTGAAAAAAGTAATTATACTAAATGTTGTGCCAGTCAAGATCGGGTTAATTAGTTCTAAATAGATTTAACGTTTAAAAATCGTTTATTTTTAACCAGCTGGTACTGCCTTTAAATAGTCCTAAATAGGGATTGCAATACCGTACCAAAAATTCAATACCGGTATTCGGTACATTTTTAACATTGTACCGGTATACCGGTATTAATACCGGTATTAGAAATTTCCAAAAAAAAAACATTCAAAAAACCCAATGTCTCGTTGCCATATTTTATTATTTTGTGCAAAACGTGCATTGTTTACTTATTAGGACCGTTTCCATGGACACTTTCGACCCCGGAAAAAACCTGCTTTGCACCGCA
This sequence comes from Uloborus diversus, assembly GCF_026930045.1. NCBI lineage: Eukaryota > Metazoa > Arthropoda > Arachnida > Araneae > Uloboridae > Uloborus > Uloborus diversus. Next base: position 143,301,270 of record NC_072734.1, on the reverse strand, counting down.
TTCCGGTTATTTTTGCGGGGTTTATGTGGAATCTTTCTACTCCTACTAACTTCTGGAGTGAAAGCGGTGTTTTTACCCAGAATGCATTACGCGAAACAAGTTTGTCTACTAGCCGCTAAGGATGCTGGGTAAAAACAGCTTTCTCTGGTATAATGAGAGAACCTCTTTTTACATGGAAACGGGGAATTTTTCAATCTTTTTTTGTGGAGTCAGAGCGGGGATTTATCGGGTCGAAAAGTGCGTTATAAACGCGGCTATTGTGAACAAATGAGGTATAGTAAGAAACAAAGGGATGTAAGCGCCAAAAGTAAAAAAATAGAGCTAACCAGTACAAATGGCAGCTGGACCTATCCTCTGTCTTGGGAAAAGAGATGGTACTAGTAGTTTTTCTAGGGTGCTGCTGCATAGCATGATTTAGAAAAAAAAATTTAATTGAAGCCTACCTATGAAGTTATCTTTAAACGCATTTTACTCAAAACTAGAAAAAAACCACTTACACCCCTTTGCTTTTTTCACCCTCAAATATAAAATGAAGGAACAAATATCGCAATGAAAAATCAATAATAGCGAGAAACACAATGCACCTATTTAATTGTCACTAAGCGTGGAACTTATTTAAGTGAAAAAAAATTCCCACAGTTGAAAATATTCTTTCTGAATTCACGTAGCCCGATGGTAATACGTGATACAACTCCTGTAGTGGCCCGGAAGTCCTTCATCTTCAAATAATTCGGTATTTAACTTGTTGGTTTTGAAAAAAAAATATATTTTTTTGTAAGTGTGATTTTCTTTTGTAATGCGGGTAGTTTTTTCATTATTATTTTTTACAGCTGAACAGTTACTATTATATAAATAATAACTTATATATAAATAAAGAATTCATAAAAATTGTGCATAAATTTCTTCCTGTAGTAAGTGGAGTTTAAAAATATTTGCTTTCGTAAAAATTACTTTTCTGTAATTAATTAGAATTGATTATAGGCGTTTCTATTATTTTTCAATACACGCATTTTATTCCTCACTTATAGCAACAATGGGACAAGAAATTTCTTCAGCAATCAAATAATTGTTGTAGGCAATATATACTTATAAAACAGCGGAACTCGTAGTCTTTTTCAAGAAGACATACATTTAGAAACCTTTCTGATTTTAATGGAAGAAATACGACCATTTGGTTAATCTGAGAAATTTCTTTGAAGGTATTTCTAAAAATAATTTTTTAATTGACTTTTGATTTAGCGATAGAGAGAAGTGTATCCTATGTCGGAAAAAGATACTTTAAATTGTATTACCTTTTGGACTACGTTTTTATGTGAAGAAGGATTTTCATCATTCAGAGATAAATACTGAAACAAATTTAGTGCTGAAACTAAGGTAAGATTGAAAATGTCAGATATTTGAGCCAAATTTTAAACTTCTTTGTTTTCCAAATATACTAATTCAAAAGCTTTTTCAAAGTTGACAGAAGCTCGAAAAAAGTATTCACTGGGTACATTTTTTGGTGAATTTGTTTTGCATACATATATTTTTAGCTATCGTTTTAGCTCGTAGCAATTATTTGTAATTATATATTTTGCAATTATCTTTCCGTTCTTGTAATAAACTATGGAGCAGCATCAAACTAAAAAAAATCTCCAAAATATAAATTGTTTGTGTGATTGTGTGCGTGCGTTTTTTTTTCCTTGTAACTTAGTACCCAAGGGATTAGCACGGACTTCATTCGGATTTGGAAGGGGTTCGCAAGGGGGGGGGGGAAGGTTGGGAACCGCTGTATTATATTTACACTTTTATTGAAAAATCCTTTCGTAACTTAAAGACATGTTTAGGCGATTTCTATCGATAGCGCAATTCCAAATTTTATTTGTTAACGATTGTTTGTTTGTTTGTTTGTTTTTTTTTTTTTTTTTTTTTTTTTTTACGGCGTTTCTTTAAAAAAAAATTCTGTGTGTATCGTCCTTCAAAGTAGGTTTGATCCACAGTCGATCAAAGCTACTTATTGCATCCATTATCTATAGAAGAACCCCTACAGCCTGCCTATTGTAAGGTTAACAAACATACAACATTAATAATTTTACATATCATTTAAAAATATAACTATCGGCCTGGCTTAAAACTATCACGCCACTTAGGTTATCTTTGAATCATGTTAGAAGAATGATTTTTTTCTTTTCTTTTTCTTTTCTTTTTTTTTTCCAAGTTATGCAACTTTGATCTAGAAAAAATAAAATTTATAAATTTTGAAAAGATTCGCATTCTTATTGCATGGCCTAACAAGATTTCTACCATTTATTTTTTGCACAGAGCATTGCAATGCAGGATAAAATATTTTAGCAACCTCAAATCAACATACAAGAATGACTTCTAAACAGTAGCTTCCAAACTAATGAACTTTATTAAAAACTGTGTGAAATGTTGTCATCTTATTTTCCAAAAAAAAAAAAAGTAAAAAAACAGGGAAAATTACCCTGATAACAGTGGGTACAGTTTTTTTTTTTTTTTTTTGAAGTCAAACATAGTAAGAAATATGTAGTAAAAATGATAGTTTAAAATACCCTAAAATTAGAGACACCCACAAAGGAAGGTTCATGGGGTAGAGTACGACATTAACTTACCGGCTGTTTTGCACGTCTTATCATGCCGTAGCAAGCACGCGTCGAAAGGGTTTTACACGGTTTTTTCTGACACTAAATGTTTGTTGTCAAACGGTCCAAAGCGTAGAATCCTGCCTTTCCTTCCCCCCCTCCTGAGAGCGGCATCCCGGAGCGCAGGGCTCCACCTCCTGTATTCACAGATGCAAACAATGCCCATTCATCAGGTTGGGGTTTCAAGGTTCAGTGCATCCTTCTTATCAATGCAAAGATTTCTATGCAAACCTTCTTGCTATTTATTGTAAACAACTGCTAAAAGCAAAACTTTATTCCAAGAATGAAATATTCACTTCTCTTTCTTCTAAGCTTAAAATTTACATTTGATTAATGATTGTGTTGTAAATGGATGCAACATTATTTAATCGAAAGCAATGGCTTTCAATTACATTTCAAATAAATAAAAGCCCTGAGATTTTAAATTGAACGAAAATAAACTAAGTATTCTTTTGGAAATAAATTTATAAAGCTACGGCTTTATTCGCTACTAACATATAATTTATTAATTTTTAATGTTATAAAATCACAATGCTGTGAAGAAAAGCAAAGAAAAAGCGAACGATCAATTTTAAACCTTATGTGCACTTACGTCGCGTTTTACGCACACATTTAGGCAAATGTTGTACTCGAAACATTGTAAAAAATTTTAAAAAAATGGTATAAATATTTTATCAAATTCATTTACTCCGACTGATCGGTCTTAGTTTTGTCGCAAATTTCAATCGTTAATATCAGAAACATTTTAAATTCAGCGATTCTGCATGATACTTATGCTTATAATTATTTTAATCACACACACACAAAAAAAAAATATCATTTAGCATACAATTTCAATTCTGTATAAGTAAAAAAAGCTAAACCAAGTAAAAAAAAAACTAAGAGCAAAAATTTTGCACAACACAAGGCAGTTATTGTGTTAACTTTTATACAAAAAAAAAAAAAAAAAAAACTTCAATTAATAACAAAGAACAATAATAATTATTTTCATTTTTATTATTATTAAAAATGGAAAAGCATATGAAAATGAATAGTTTTCAAAAAAAAAAAAAGAATTCAAAAATCAAATCGTTTGTAGCTCTTTTTTTTCAATAAAAAATAGAGCGCCTCGGAATTATTTTCATTGGGAGGGGAAGAAATTCAGAAGAATGGGACCTGACTCTTAGTAAAGGAAATTTCTATGGAGTTGCTTGAGATCTACAGTATTTTGTAGGAAGATGGAAATGGGGAAAAGGTTAAGTGTGAATTTAAAACTATTTGTTACATTAAAAAAATCAATAATAATAAATAGAGAAAAATACGTAAAAGTTTAAACCGTTACATAATTAAAATAAAACTTCAGTATAGCTTAGCTATTTGTACTTTATTAAGCAATCCAGAATGCTCATTGATCTCACTTTGCCCAAAGCGTGATATTGATTTCAAATCACTGTTTAATCATATGATCTTTCAATTCCTTGGAACAACTTATGCAAAAATAACTATACTACCTTGATTTTTATAGAAAAATTCATCGGAAATTCAGTCATAATTTTTGATTGATAAAATTTAAATTTTCTCAAAAAGTTCAATTATTTTGAAAAATTAACCATCTTCTACACTTTGACATAAGAAAATCTTCAATGCCATTGCAATAAAAGTTAGCTACCATCAAGACATCTTTTCATTATAAATCAGTCCAGAAATATGATTGCGTGTTGATAATTGAAAAGGTTTGCAAAATGTGGAACCCCCTCCCCCCCCCCCCCCCCTCCACACACAACACAACACATCCAAATATATCTCAGTTTACTCTGCAGTTTATTATAGAATTTGGATTTTTCAAAGATGAGACATTTTACTCAACTTTGAGCGCTTAGATACGTAGTAGTTATGAATAAAATTGCATTCCGGTAAATGGGTCTCTTAGCGAAAAAAGCGATAAATAGTTGATTTGGGGGAATATTTTACATTTCAATAGAATTTTTCTTGTGATAAGTGTGTGTGTGTTTTTTTTTATATTTTTTTTTATTGATCTGGCAGATTTTTCTAAAAATTTTATGGAACTTTTATTATATCGCGCGTTTAGACGCGACCTGCGCTTTTCATCAGTCTAATGAAAATTGAAAGATAAACGGAGAAAATCGAAATAGAAAAGTGACCATATTTTTCAGTTTTTTTTTTTTTTTTTTTTTTGACTTATATATTTTGCTTCTTTTCCAACAAGCGTGATAAAGTGACCGCGTTTGTTAACCATGTGATTTGACTTTTTTTTTAGCTCAATTTAAACGCTTTTATTTAATTATTATTTTTCGTAATAAATATCAAAGAGAAATCTCTGAGACCAATTTTTTTAGCAAAATTTTAAACGATCAAAAAATAAAAAGATTAACAAATGATAGTAATGAAATAATAATGGCTATGTTGAAAAAAAAAGAAAATCGTGTAACCAACGGAAAAAAATCAAGCAGAAATTCTATTCCAAAAACATATTGTACTACACTCATGGCATTTATCTGGAAGTTTTACAAAAAAGAGCTTTTGCCTTCGATAGCTTCAAGGACATATTTTATTTACGGTTAGTGAAAAAACCTACAAAATGCATGCCCATTCTGGCATTGTACTTCTAAAAGACATTTGTAGAAGGATAGTATATTTCTTTGTCCAGAATCATATGGAACTTCATTCTTTTTCTCTTCCTAATATCAATATACTAAAGGAGATAGTAAGATTATCCCCGCTAGTGCACCGCCTACATTTAACGTTGTGAATTACGGGGCCCTCCATATTAGGGTGGACCGAAAGACAACTTTTTTTTTTCCTTTTCGATGATGGGTAGTGCGGAAAAGGTGCCATTGGTGGAGCAAAGTGCACACAAAAAATTTATTTTATTTTATTTTATTTATTTTTTTTTTTTTTTTTTTTTTTTTTTTGACGATTTCTCGATCTGCCGTCATTGGGTTGAAATTTCGAAAAAATGCTGTTTTTTCATGTTTTTTGCCAAAATTAGTAAAAATAGTATGTGCTTTATTTTCGATGATGAGTTGCGTGGAAAAAATTGCATTGGTGGTACTAAATTCCCATAAAAATTTTGAGATGTGTGGTATAATTCTTTCCTTTGCCACAAATAAGTAGAAGTTTTGACAATTTGCAGTTTTTTAACGTTTTTAATAAATTTTCTTAAATAGTGAAAATTTTGTTTTCACCATATTTTTCTGCCATAATTATGTAGTTTTATCACATGTAATGCATTTTTAGATGCGTGGTGTGTCATAAATTAACTAATTATTGCGTATAAAATTTTAAATTTGAAATGTGCTATTCGAAAACTTTGTGCAGCTGCGATCAAAATTACGGTTAAACAGCACAGAACTCAACAAAGAACTAGAGATGGTGTGGATGTACAGAAAATTTGTGTTTGTACTTTTAATAGAGAGTTTTATCTACACTGTTTTTGGTAATAAAAGCTTTTTTTTTGAGTTGCATGTCTGCATTTTAGTGCTTTTACTTCTGTTACAGTATTTCTACAATGAAAGCATTTTTTGCTTCGTAGCCCATGCGAATTCCGTGTTACTTTATAGAGTATCTATTTACTACACACAACTGGCGTAGGAATTTAAGTTCTCAAACTGTTTTGGATACTATGTTTTCTTGAATTTCATATTTATATGTATAGATGGATATGGATTGATAAATATAGTCAGATATAGATAGTTGAGTATATAGAGAGATAAAATTTTAAAAAATAAAATAATAATAATAATAATAATAATAATAATAATAATAATAATAATAATAATAATAATAATAATAATAATAATAATAATAATAATAACAAAATAAAGTATTACTGCAATTGAAGTTTGAAAAAAATATATTCATAGTACAAGTACATTTGTAATCATACTTGAAATTAACATGTATATATGCTCAAGTGAGTCGCACTAGCGTAGTCATAAAAATAAAAAAGTGGGGGCGGGAGACATCGCTTAAATTTAGGGAGGAGGAATTTGAGAAATTTCAGTCCTTTTCTATGTGGTCAAAAAAGAAACTTTTCTAAGTTTCAGGGAGGGGAAAAATAATATCGAGTACCTCTCCTTTTCGGATAAGTCCCTGAGTGAGTGATCAATATAGGCGCAGCGTCGAAGGGGGGGGGGGGGAGCACGTGTCCCCTATATTATTCTGAAATTAGAACGAAATTCATATCAGGAATCATTTGATATGAGAGAGAGAGAGAGAGGGAAGGAGCCCTTTAGCTTAGTGTCAGGTACTGTAATGAAAAACATAGTTTTTAGTTTTTGAAGTTTTCGGAATAAAACATGGATTTTAGTTAACCTCTTCGTTCATCTCCCAATCTTTGTTCACAAATCAATCTTTTTGATTTTTATTTTTAAATCTTATCAGAATAAATAAATAAATATTAAACATAAAATAACAAAAAAAAAATCTTAAAATGCATAAAATGGCAAAATACAGGCATTTTTTCAATAACTGTGATTTACAGGTCGTAATTTTTGTAGGCAATCTGAATACATAATTCGTGCCTTATACTAATTAACAAACCTTTTACTGGGATGAAAATTAGTAAAATTATTTTAACAACTTTTTGCTGCTACTTTTTTTACCACTATAATTGAAAAGTATTTCGTTGTTTACTATTTTATGTTTTAATTGTGTTTTCTTAACTTTGATTTGATACCTAGCTCGATCACTTTAGGTCTTAGCTACTAGCAGGGGCACTCCGAAATAAAATAAGAGGGGGGGGGGAGGTCATTTCTTAAATTTTCGAATGAAGTTCTACTTTTACCGAATGATAAACATAAGCATTCACATTATATCATACAAACATAACATCTAATGAGAAGCATCATTATGCATCATTATAAACAATTTTAAAAATTTTGAAAAAAAATCTCAATATTGCAATATTTTCTCCAAATTTTTCAAATGAGAATTTTTTGGAGAGGTTACACTGTCCTTCTGTGGCTTCTCATCGAAGCGCTCCTGACTACTAGATCCCACGGGATTATCAATGTTTCTTTAATAATAACTTTGTTAAATACGCCATAATTCAGTGGATGCCAAATATAGTATGAAAAAGACTGCAAATGATTGCTTCGTTGCGAAGACAGTTCTGACTTAAATACGGGTGAAATAGGATGGATTTAGTTGCCCTGGCGGCAACTAAAGATGAGTTGCCGCCAGGGCAACTAGGGGGACAACAAGCCAAGGACTCCGGTTTACTTCCTCTGGATCGGGCAGATGATGACCAGGCACTACTTCGGTTTATTCATACCAAGCAGGCACAAATTCATTTATAAAAAAATTTCTGTTTTTTTTTTTTTTTTTTTTTTTTTTTTTTTTTTTTTTTAGGCTCAAAGTACGGGTTAACTACTAAAAACAAAGAGTGGCAACTACTAGATATTCTTTCTTTTGTCTGGTGTCAATTTCTGACACAATGCTTTTTTTTTCTTCAAAAAAAAAAAAAATGTTCACAATCAGTTTATTTATTGAACTTTTGTGGCATTATAATAGGGGAATAGTTGGTGCAGCTATCACTTATTGAAAGTTCACCTTAGGGTGAATTCACCCCAAGCTATGTTAAGAAACAAAAAATAAAATCCTTAAAGTGAACTACTGGTGGTATTTTCTTTGTGTCAATGCAAAAAAAAAACGCAATTTTATTTTGTTTTAAATTTTATTTCGTTTCGTTTATATTATTTTTATTTTATTTGCTTAATTTTGTTTTATTTCGTAAATGGTCTTTCTTAATTTTGGAGTGTGAGAAGCTAAAAATTGATATAATCACCAAAATGCGTGTTGTCCATGGTTTCAAACGATCGAAAGATCACCATAACTCCCTCTCTACATACAATATCATTTTCTCCTCTGATATAGTTGTCTCCAAAATTTTGATTAGTTTATAATTCTTTTAGTTCTCTTAATCTATTAAAATTATTGATAAAATAAAATTAAAAAAGATTTCTTGAGTAAAGCGCAAGTTGAAAGAAGACTCAAAAATTTCGATGTCTGCTGGAAATTCAAAAAATCTTAATGTTACTTTTAAACTGCATTCATATCACATTCCATTGCTGATGTGAATGTCAGTTAACGAGTAACTAAACTCGGTTTCAAAAAATTGCAAAGAACAAGCTATATTTTGTTTCTTCTTTTCTTTTTGACGACAGATGGCGACACCGAAGTAAAAGCGTTCAGATGTTTTTAAATTTAGAGCAAGAAGTTTTTTTTATTGAAAAATAGTTTTAGCTCTTTTCTATCTCCTTAATAGCAAGGGTACCTACGAAGAGGAATTCATAGCACAGGATGCGCCATTTACATTTTAAGGTGAGGGGGATACTACTTTTAGAGAGGTTGCCGTCTCATTTGGGGGGAGTTCTCATTCTGGGGGATACTGCGTAGCACTTGAGTGTGGTTAACCACTGTTCTTAAAAGAAGGGGAATACTGACATTTGAGTTAATTTCTTAAGTTCCATCGTTCCTTTCGAACCTTAAAGGCAAAATATTTACAGCAGATAATAGTTTATTTTCTGCCATCAGGAAAGTATAACAGATGGCGCCACGAAAACCATCGTGTTGAACAGCGGTTCCCAAAGTGGTCCAACATGGGATGATGGTCCTTATATGAGGTTAAAAAATAAAATTGTGAATTTTCAACGGGCCACTCCCTAGTTTTGATCGAGTATATACAAAAGAATTGCAGTAATTTTTTTGAGATTTTTAAGACAAATTTTAATGGTCGCTACCGTAACTCAGATTTTTGAATTTTTAGAAACAATTTCGAATTTTCGCATTTTTAGTTTAAAAAAAAAACAGTATTCATTGAACATTTCTTACAATTCATAACTAAGCACATCTATTAAGATTTTAAAGAACTCTTTCAATTAACATAAATAAAAAACCAAATCACAGTATATTGCCTTTTAAGACAATAAGTGCATTTAGAGTCCGGATATTTGTTTTTTTCTTTATATATATATATATATATATATATATATATATATATATATATATATATATATCAGATATTTTACGCGACGACCCTTCAATTTGTTCCATTATACAAATAAATGATCCTTGCAAAATGTTAAGTAAATCCACGAATATTAACACGTGCCCCTAGGGCCCCCTTTTTTGAGTTTCGAAGAAAAAATTGTGAATTTTCTCATTTTTATGTAAAAATATTATAACGTTTTACATTTAAAGTAATTTTGAACCTCAATAGGTGCTGCTACTTCCAAACTGACCTTTCTCTCACTTTCATTCTGTAAAATTTAACATGTTACAGAGGGTACATGTACACCAATGACCTTGGGTCAATCGAACCGCTTTTCTGCGCTTGTTCCAACCAAGCGGCAGGGGAACGTTTCCTCCCACCAAGATGAACACAAGGGGTTCTATAGGCCATTAAAGAATGATCTTTGACAACAACAAATTGCCTTCTCCAGGCTGTGGGGGGTGTATTTACAAAATTCCGTGTGTATGTAATAGGTGTGGCAAATAGAGTTGCAAAGTTTCAATGCTATAAATATAAGTAATTGCAATCATATTTTAATTCGCTGTTCTTTAGTTATAAACATACCTAAATGCTTACGCAATTTTTAATTTTTAAAATATAAATTTCGAAAAATCCTCGATTACTCCTAACATAAAAATATACTCTATTTTCCATAGCTAAAATATAAATTAAAAAAAATATTCAGATCGGAACAATATAGAAATCTATGCTTTAAATTAATTTTCTTCTGTTTCAGTACATAGTCCTTTATTATCATCAAATTCTTGCGATTCACAAGATTTAGAAACCGAAATGGGTATCTATCCTAACCTGTTGAACTTTTGTTTTCTGCAGCTGGTCTACAACAATGCAAAAAAGCTTGACAACTATTGATATATGCTCGCCTTTCAACATTGTTAGACAAATGCCATATTGGGGATAAAGATGTTGTTCATTTATTTACAGCCTATGTAGATGCAGTAAATTTAAATCCAAATAACCTAGTGATCAATGGTATATTCCTTATGAGAGCAAGAGAAATTCTTCGAGAGGTAAAATTAAATTTCATGAATTTAAATTTAGATTTTGTTGTTATTCACTGGGATGCAAAGTTACATCCAGATGTAACTGGAAAAAGAACGCCGACAGGATTACAGTGATAGCTTCAGGTCCTAATATTGAACAGCTACTCGAAATTCCTTAGATATTTCTTCAGTTGTATATGATATCTTAGATAATAGTTCTTTATTGCTTGAAATCGTACTGCAGAGTGTGTCTTTTAAGAAGTTCTTGCCTTTCATAGTTCTAGATCAGATATTCAATTATTTAAGCGCTTCAAAACTTTGTGGAAAGATCTCCATCATTCAGAACTTATAACATTTCATTCAAGTACACATACCACTTAAATTCTAAAAGACGGAGTTGATGACATATTATTGTTTGTAAAAAGCGGAATTGAGAAAGATTACAGAGAATTCTTGTAACTTGTAATAATATTTCCTGGCGAATTTTCTCCTACAGGGATTTGTTTTCGGAAAACTGGAGCTTATCCCTGAGCCACATGGGTGGCAAAAGGAATTTTTGTTTGAAAATTTTTATAGTTAGGAAACAATTTAAATTGACCTTACATGAAAAGAAAGCCCTTCAATGCTGTTTTACAAAGCTGTTTTACAATTAAATGCTATATGAAGATATGGTTTTTTGCAGCAATCCAATCGAGGCTCCTTTGAATAATATAATATGTCTAAAAAACTAGCAGGGTACATAATAGTGACAAAAAATGCAGCAGAAGCAGTGATTTTAAAATTCATAAATCACTTATGGTATTTTAGGAGGTTAAACTAGTAGCTTTGTCGATAATAGATGAAGGAATTAACTTTGAAGATAGGAAATGACTAATCCAAAAAAATGCTTGTGGTAAGGAAGACGTGTCTGACGACTGTTTAACAAATTTCAGATAACAGTAGATGATTGGAATACTTTTTTAGTAAAGATCTTCCTCTTTATAGAATCAATTACTTGTCAATAAAACTGTTTGATAAGTTTTTTCCTATTTGATCCTGATTCACGGCAAAATGAAGGAAACTATTTAAAGGGAAGAGAGATCGTTAAAATGCTGAAAATTGTGAATGATACAATTGAAAGAGGAGCACAATATTAAACGAAGAATTTCACAACTAATTTACCAAATATGAGTCACAAAAACAATTTATTTTACAGACCGTCCAAGACTATAGGAAAAAAATACTCACTATCGAGATACTTTGAGAAAAGCGTACGATTAAAGAAAGTTTCTAAAGCATTATTTCATTCTTATTCAACGTAAAATATTTAGATGATATAAAGTAATTAAAAAGATTAAATTTAGCTCTACTTCACTGTAAAAATATTTTTTAAACCTAGGAGAAACGATGTACTGGGTCTGAAGTAAAAACCCGAAGATTTGTGAGAAAATTATCAAAAGTGTTAAAGTTCAACGGCCTAGGGGCACGTGTTATTATTGACCAATCGAGTTCAAATTTTGCACACGTTACTTTTTATTATAGTGTCACAAAACTAGGGGGCGTCACTTGTTGAATTCTGAAAAAAAAAAAAAAATTCCCATATAAGTAAGGACCACCCTAATATATATATATATATATATATATATATATATATATATATATATATATATATATATATATATATATATATATATATATATATATATATATATATATATATATATATATATATATATATATATATATATATATATATATATATATATATATATATATATATATATATATATATATATATATATATATATATAATAAACTAAAAATTTCTTTACAGTGCTTCTAGGATTCGTCTTTCCATTTTGTCACATCATTTTGTAAAAATTCTGAAGATATACTCTAAGGTTTAAAAAACCGCATTGTGTTGCTTCGTGCAAATTCATTCAAACCCTTTCTAAGGACTGGATCTATTTGGGCTCTCTTTAAGATTTTATCATCTCCTTTTCTTTTTACAGCGTCCACCATCTTCCCTTTCATTTTTTGAGGAACACAATCGTCGAAAAACGCAACAGTGACGAGCTCCTCTGATAGATATCACAAATGGCGAACAAACTTATTACATTTTGAAACCCCATAATTATTTCTTTCACACTTCTTTAAGCTTTTTAAGAGTTGCAAATTATTTTTTGGGGGCAAAACAGGCTGTTGCTGCATGAAACCAGCTCTTTACATAGCATTTTACTACGAACGCATATTACATAGCTAATGCCAGCATTTTCTTGTTCGGAAAGTTCCAATTGATTTCTAAATAAATAAATTTCAACAGCGTAAATTGCCTTTGCCATCTATCAAGCACGATGTAACCACTACGGAGCTCCAAGAAATATGATGGTCAAATTTAAAAGTTCTTTGCAGTGGTCTTGAGGTTGGAACTGGTCAAGTTTATTCTTGGCAAACTCGATAATATCTGGTGCATTTTGGATTACTTTCTCGTGGATAAAAACATCAGATATTGCAGTTTAAAAACTACTGTGACCGATGGAGCTTCAAAAATGTTTAAATCTTTTGAATATCAGTATTTCAGGCCCTGTGGATGATCCAATAGATTTAAAAACAACAGCCTCAAGCATTATTTCAAGAACATGACAGCAACAAGCCATCCAGAGTGATTCTCTTTTAAGTTTTTTCTCAAGGAGGACACATGCTTCCTTTCGTGGTACTGTGTTTGTCGAAGTCATATCAAAACACAGGCATTTGACTAGGTCACTGATTTCACAGGGTTATAGGGTCTCGCAAACAACCGAAGTTATTGCTTCTCCTATTCTCGATTGGATTTTCGGTACCGAAAGTAATTACTCAATAGCCTTTTCGTGATTGGTATTCGGTTAAAAGTTTCGCTGCCTTTACATTTACCACATTTACCTTCATTTTCCTCTAAAGGAGTTGGTACCGTAAAATGATCCAACTATGGGTCACTTTTCGATGTTTTCAATGAAAATTCCGTGTATATCTTTGATTTATAAATTTGAGGACTTTAGCAATGGTAACTATACATCTCGTATTTCGAATGAAAGATTTAAAAAATATCTAAGTTGGAAAGACGAGGAAGTGGAATTTTTTCCCCGTGGCCCATAGTTGTACCCCTATTGGGTACAACTATGGGCCACCTCATTTTAACTTAGAAAACACAGTGAAAACGTGATCTGACCTATTGTTGTCTGAGACTACATATTGTCCTCTGCTTGAAACTATAAAAAAAATTTTTGTCCCGTCAATTACCTTTTTTTTTCAGTTTTTTAAGACTTAATCATCACTTGTAGTTTTGAGTGATTAATTAAGTTCAACATGGTAAACGTAGGAAACGTTCTTTATTATCTGCCTCAGTTTTAACATAGAAACATTTGAAAACTAGAAAAATCTCACCAACTATAGGCTAGGTACCTATACATAGGTCTCAGAAAATACGTAGGTCTAATAAATTTTAAACGAGATCAAAAAAAATTTTGAAAACCAAAATGCGAAATCACATTTTTTATTCCAAATCTCATCAAAATAAATAATTGTTAAAAATTATCTCAGTTTGTATTTAGTCCTGCTTTTAGTCAGCACCTTCTTCAAAAACTCCTAGTACGGGATCATAAATACGGGCAATACGGCGAACCCTAAGCCTTCTTTTTTCTTTTCTTGCCATTTTTTACAATAAATAACACAAAATATGACGAAAGCATCCCTACAAAGAATAAAATGAAGCTCCAAGCCACTAAAAACAGTGAAAAAAAGGTGGCCCATTGTTGTACCCCAACACTCCCATTTTCGATAAATGTTGAGAGTTTGTGAAAATAACGAAACATTTTTAGTCAACAAGTGGCTTAATTCATAACCGAGAAATTAGTAAAGCAAATCTGAACTTACCAACTCTTGGAAAAAAGTTTTAGTGGTCTGGCCAAAGGAAACTTTTGTCTCTTCCACGAGTGAGTCGAATCACGCACTAAGAACGACTAAATTATCTGAGACATGCAAAATCAATGGCATTCTCTGATAAAGCGTTTTTAACTACCTAAATGGTTACACTAACTGGTGATTTGTTTTAGCTCGAAAGTTGAAAAATATACCACTAGAGAGCAAAATCATCGCCATGGCAACAGTGGCCCATTGTTGTCCCCCCTCCTTGGCACAAAGTTGTACCGTTTTACGGTACTCGTTCAAACAGCAGTCTTGTATTTTCTTCCTCACGTTTTCGAAACTTATCCCTTTTTTAATGAGCATTGCTTCCTGGTTTGCATCTACTTTACCCATTTTACCAAAAAAAAAAAGCGGCGCAATTATTAGTATTACTCCCCAATGAAAGAAAAGAAATACTCTGAATATACGGTCGCGAAATCTCACATCAAAACATTAAACTTGAATTTTACTCCCTTCTTCTTTGTACAAGGGGGAAGGTATTTTGTAGTAAATTACCGCCCTAAAGCCAGGGCTAAGGCAGAAATAATGTAAGGGGGAAGGTAGTCTTCTTGTGTAAACAACAGGTTATTGAATTTTATTTATGGATTTTTCAGTTTACAGTAAAGTTTATTTGAATTTTGGGGGGAATGCTGATTTTTCACAACTTTGAAGTTTGGTAGCGATCCCTAAAATACATTTTTTTTTGTCTGAAATTTTTGTGGAAGTCTTAATTTAGGCCGTAAACAAAAATGGGAGGGTGGCCCGTTCAAATTTCAAAAATTCATTTAAAGGACCATCCTAATGGATATTTCTGATCTCAAACGTCAAACCAAAAAAAAAAAAAGATTGAACGAGCCTGAATCCTTCATCAGCAAGTTATTATTAACATATTTATGCATTTTATATGTGCTTTACAAGTATCATACAAAATTATTACTTATTATATGTATAGATTCACTTACATAATACTTATTTTTTTAACATTGCAAGTTTTTACACCACAGAAAAACGAAATCCCCCTCCCACCGAACCCCCCGAAAAAATCTCAAAAATGTGTTTAAAACTTGAGGAAAAGAAATCTCTCTTTCTCTTTGCAGGGGGAAAATTTTTATTCGGTCACACTTAAAGACGGTTTTGATTTTCATGTATTCTGCTTTCGTTTTATGACACCTTGGACAAAATGTTACCATCAAATTCACTCAGTTTTGGAACGTTCATATATAATTATTTTACAGCGCCAAACTGATTTTCGAACGAAGTGGTTTCGCGAAAAACAAAAAAAAATTTGCAAGAGGTCGGCAGAACAAAATAGGCTTAAATGTTAAAGTTTTACAAAATCCGAAACCACAATAGCAGATTAATTTTTCGTTTTATGATAAACTAATATTTTAAAGGGTTAGTGATTTTAGGTCCAAATGTGTTGTAGAACACATTTGGCTTCAAATCACAAGTACTTTTAAAATATCATCTCCACATTAAATTTGTGTACCAATTTCTGAATTCCCATCAGACAAATAGATCTGGTGAGGCTCAATGGCGAATTTTAAGGCTCCTTTATCAGTCACAGAACTATGTGAAACGTTTATTATACACATTTTCGTATCCCCTTTTGAGTTTTCTACGGCACGGGGGAGGGGGGTGTCAAATGTAACATGGTAAAACCTCCTCTGGTGAATAACTTAACGTCAAAATTTTCAAGCGGCAATGGCCATTTGTAAGTAGCAATGTCAACTGAAAGAAAGGGTGCCAGCTAAGGGATGGATGGAGAACCAATTTACAACTACGCTATAAATAAACAAACCATTAGTCAGGTCCTGAGTTTGAAAATATTTAAAATTTGATTTCTTTCAGTTCCTTTGTAACTTACAAAGCAGCCAAGTGTTTTTATTAAAATTTGATAGTTTTTAGTGTTATGTAAATAATCAAAAAGTTTAACTAGTCTGAAACGATCCTACGTTCTCGGATGTTACATCGATTTTTGGACAGCAGCTGTCTCAATCTATCTCTTTACTGTCTTAGGCTTTAAATTATTTCGAACATACCTTTTAAGGAGCTATAACATCTTTTGAAAACAGAATGTGACTCATATAAAATAAAAAGAAGGAAACTTTACATAGTGAAACTTTCTCTTTCTTTCCTTGAAAAGAAAAATACCTAAAGCTTAAATACTTTGTTCTAAAACAATTTTTTCTTCGGTGAACCCACGAAAAAAGATAAAAATCAGATTTTTTTTTTTAAATCATGTGTTTCCTGAATAATTGTGTTACTGTGTGCTATTAACAAATTTTACTTTTATTTATGAACAATTGAACAAAGTGGCAACAGATAAAATTGAAATCGACGTACTTTTGCCCAAAACAGCCCATTTTTCGATTGTCTGAGAAAATGAAATGATCACCAAGCAGCTAAACGATTTAAAATTTGCAATATAATTATAGCCTCAAAATATGTGTTGAAAGAAAAAAGTTTAATTTCAGTTTTAGGAACTAAGAAACTCAGAATATATTTCATCTTATGAAGAATAATTTGTTCTTTCAGTTGGTATTAACTTTTTAAATACGTAATTATACTTTCTTCGTCAAATTTGAAAAATCTTTGTTATAATTTCAAAGGAAAACTTCAAGGAAGGCTTCAAGGGACAAGGGTTTAGTAACAAAGTTTTAGTGTATAGCAATCAATATTTTCATTATACGCTATTAGCGTTTACTGTACGGTTTTATAATAAATTGCTAGAGAAGTTGGTGCAAATTTGCTCTGTTGTGATACATAAGATCATACGGAGCACTCGAATATAAGTGTAGCGTACTTATGCGCTGTATATTGTGATATGTAGAACAAATGTAAGTAAGGAAGCACCTGATTTTACTGTGAAAAGTTATAAGCATACTGTATGAGCATATCTTTGCTTATAATTTGCTGAGAAAATTTTAATAACATAGTTTACAAATATTTCACTTTGCATGAATGAATCTTTCCAATGCATTGAATGAAAAATCTTCAGTGTTTATCGAGCAACAAGGAATTCAAACACCTAATTTTTTAGGCAAAATTTTATTTATCACAATGCATACAAAATGTATTTAAATGACATAAGAGAATCAATATTGACTTTTAAACGAGATGAGCGTATCTCATCATTTTCTAAAAATATTTCTTTACCATTTAGGGTTGTTTGGTAGATTTAATCTAAAAATATAAACATATTATGTAATTATAAACAAATCAAATTAGAGCTAAATGCATTAAATGTAAAAAAACATTTACTGCTAGGCCAAAATAACTGTTAAAAGCGTAAAAAAAACTAATCAGGATATTGTTTTTTCGTCAGAAAAAAAAATATTGTTTTGAGATAAGCCATTCTTTATTAGAAGAGTAGAATAGTTCTCCAAAAGCAACGTCTTTATCAATCTTCAATTCAAAACTATATTTTGTTCCGCGTAGTATCATTGAAGTCTTTGGTAGTGATGCATGATTTCTATGATACATTTTATATTCAAGGCGCTCCGCTTCAACCTGCAAGACCTTTATTTTCACAACCTTTAGTACTAGATGCATGCTACCGTTTTCAAAAATTTTCAAAATCAGATGCAGAGTTTAGATATTGAAAGTTTGAAGCAAAAATAAAAATCAGTCAAAAAATACAAAATTTCACTTTTATACGGACAGCAGGTCCCCTTATTTATAGTTAGGGAAATGATCTTCACTGAAAAATATTACTGACACAAAAAACTTGCCACTTGTGCGACCAAAGCTCAAGGAGATATTCGAGCTCGAAGTTTTAAGCAACCATACAGAAGATGAAATTGGAACTTATCGTCCTTTCTGAAGACGGACAGGTTGTCGAAGCAAAAAACCAAAGTATTTATATTTTTCATTGCTATTCAAAAATAAATGCAAATGTTATGCCATGATAGTCAAAAACTCATTACAAAACCTTGAAGAATTTGTAAAACCACTCTATACACACATATAATTTAAACTCTTGTTAACCGCTATATTTTCCCCCAAAAGGTGTTATTGACGACAGCGAGTGTAAAATGGTGTAAGTTACAAAACGCTGCGTTTCACATCTCGGTGAATATTGGTCATACTAATGTCAAACTTTTTCTGTTGGAATTATTTTTCAATGGATATTACTTTCCTGAGTATAAGGTACGGGACATAGATTCCGTATAAAAAGTTACATTTTGTATTTGTTTGACTCATTTTTATATTTGCCTCAAACTTTCAACATCTTAACCTTGCATCTGATTTTGAACATTTTTGCAATGGGAAGTATGCATCTAGGACTAACGGTTGCTAAAATTTAGATCTTGTAGGTTAAAACGGAACCCCCTGTATGATGATATACGTATAATTAAAGGAGTATCTTGAAATTCCTAGGATTTAATAAATGCAATCTAAAAAAAATGAATTAGAAATGCTCCTTGGAAACATTAGGCAGCTATGGTGCATAATTTCTGCCAGTAACATTCATCTATCAAAAATTCAGTTTCAGTAAAACCTGTAAAGTTGACCACCCTTGTAAATTGACCACCTCTCTAAGTTGACCGCTATTTTCAGGCACAGAATTAGATCTATATCATATAATTCAACCTCTATAAGTTGACCACTTGTTTATGATGACCACTAAAATAGTGCCCCGCAAGTGGTCAACTTACACAGGTTTCACGGTAATAGTCCGAAAGCTTCCTGAAATCCACTAGGAAATTTTCCGAAGAATTCAGAAACCTTATAAATGAAAGATTGTCATGTTTCGGAAATTGAGCAGAAACCGTCCACGAAATCTTAGATACATTTATAGCAATAGCTTTATTTCACAGGAAGGCTCCTAAAGCAAATAATGGTCGAAGCTAAGACAGAATTTCAAGTAAATTCTGACTAGCTTATTTTACTGCTGTTCTTGAAAGACTGAAATATCCAGGGACTGCATTTCACCTTCAGTTGGTGTCGAATCAGTCTGGAAGAGTTGAAACTGAGGGTAAGATGAAGCACCTAATAAAGAAGCTGAGTCTATATTCGCACTGGTATGTATTCATATAATTTGTAGTGGTTCAGGAAAATTTTCGTGAAAACACTTGTTTTGCACAGGAAAACTGGTAGGAGCCGGTGAAATCCAGGTACGTCACCCGGAAATTGTGATGTCTTGAAATTGTCTTCCAGTGTGTTGATAGGCTGAAAAATGTAGTCAGCAAGTTTTTAGCTCTAAAGTTTTGAGAATACTATTGGATTTCAACATTTTATCATGAAAATCACATTTTCAGCGTTCAAGAAACAAAAAATTCCACACAGTTTCTTCATTCATTTAAATTTTTTCTTCTTCCTTTTTCTTTGTGCGAATTGTAATAGTAAAGCTTCTCTTTTAAAATCACACTTTCGTGACCTGCACTAAACCACTAGAAAAATATTTTAGTGACCGGATTCGTCGTATTCAGATGGAATAGTCCATTAAGTATAAAACCATTTTGAAGAGTCGGGAAATAGAGAACAGTTTTTCCATAGGGTCTCTCTCCAAAAGTCCTTGAAACATTTTCAAAGTTATGCTTCAATAATAGCTTTCTGCTCATGAAGGTAGACAATATTTTATCTTTAATTGATGTAGATACATGGTAAAACCATCTCTTTGTGATTGATGCAAGATTCACGTTGATGAGAGATAAGCTTCGAGTGACATACAAGTTTTCTTCAAATAGTTTCTTTTTCCTTTAACTTGTGAGATCCATTAGATATGCCATTCACTATTTCCAGCTCTATTGGACCCTGAAAATAATGGATTCAATTACTCCTACTAGTCCAAAATTAGTTTTTTTTTACTTAAAATTAGATGGCAGTGTAAAATACATGAAATCTTGAAAAATGGAAATAAGTTATGTTGCTGTTTTTATTTCAGTTATTACTGTTCAATATGCTCAAGGTCCGTATACGATTCCAATGGTCCGTATACCATTCCAATGGTTCAAGGTCCGTCCAGTATACCATTTTAAACATTAAATTTCTCCGAAGTCTATTTTGTTTTGAAACTCTCGATGTAATATTTAACTATATTATTTAATTGAAAGCAATTAAAACCCAGGGGGGGGGGTGGAATCTAACTGTTCAAAAACTCCCAAATTTTATTTCATAGCATCAATAATTTACTGTACTACACACCCAATTTGAATTTCTGGAAAAGCGATTTCAGCAATTTCAAATCAGCATTCAAGGGTAGCTTCTAAACGGTAACTTCAAAGCTATTGGATCATACAATGAGCTGTTTGTAGTGTTGCCAACTTATTTTGTGTAAAAATGAGTTGAAAACTGATGCTACAATTTTCCCAGCAAAATGCAGCTCTGGGTGTTCTAGATTCTTTTGAAATTAAGTGTTTTAAAATATTTGAAGAGGCACCAAGTCTAAGCCAAAGTGGAGCAAAGTTATTCTAAACGGCTTAACTTTGTTCCCTCTTTGGCGAAGTTTCAGGAAAAGTCCGAACGACTTATGATTGTGAGAACCACAAACAGTTCTGTGTAATGACGTCACCATTCTGGCTTGTTTAAAGGCAAAACCTGAATCCCCTTTTAGTACGATTCTACGATTCCGAGTCACAACTGACTACAACTGTATTTATGTCGAGGACTGCATACTAAGTACCTTGCCTCCATTATTTTTTATACCGCTAGATAGCAGCACCATCACCGGATCGAACAGTTAATGAGAATTTAAAACTATACCAGGAGCTAATAGCTACCTGGTGCTAGCACCCCCAGAGGTATCGTTTCACTTGGAGGACATTGAGACCACGAGCATATTTAACGTCGCCCAGTCCCCTTTAATGACGACGGTGGATCTTCGACCATCGAGGTTCGAACTCAGGACCCTCCGACCCCGAATCCGACAATCTACCGATCGGGCTACCACGCCTCCCTCCCCTTTTAGTAAAAACTGTGTCCAAAGATATGCACCAACAAAAGCGTTTATGAACTGCGTTTCGCCAAAACTCTCCCTGCTTAGAAGTTTAAGCATTCCTGACACTTGCAAGTATGAAAAGTCCAGTATATTATTAAAGTTTATTTTATGTTTTACCCTATGAAATTTTACACCAAATTTTAACTATATTTGTGCTGCTTGTGGACTAAACTGTATTTGAGGAATCCTGTTGTGAAGTATAGTGAACTCTCTGTATCTGAACACTTCCTAATATAAACACCTCGACATTCTGAACACATTTTATGGTTCCGACTAATACATATGCATTATCCAGTCTCCCTCTATGGCTTAAACCTTAGTTCGGTCTACTGCCCCGACACCCTGATGCGAGTTTTCCCTACCATTTGTTCTACTATCTCCAAATATTTTATTTTGCCATTTATATTCCTTTGTTTCTGGGTGCTTTAACTGTGAAATAAAAAGTTTTATACCGATATTTTTACTTCGTTCTTCTTGCAAAATTCTTTTTTATCACTTAAGAAAAACTTGAGAACGGGACTTAAATATTCTCGAGGCACATCTTCTGTTAAACCTGAAAGAGAACAAAAATATATATTTTTGAAGAAAAATGAACAAATTATCCAATTAACAATATCACTGAAATAAAAAAACATTAAAATGTGTTGTTTTTTTAAATTTCGTTTATTATATTTAGTTTAGTAATTGAATGGGTGGCTTGTAGGAGAGGTTGTTGTCTTGAATATACAACGTTTTCCCCGCCACCCATTTAATTATGCTTTTAAAAGGATTGGTAACTTTGCTCATAATTAGTGTAGGACTCCGGATAGCAGGATACAATATTTTTTCGCTTGCTTTGATTAGTTAAGCCAATCTTATTTTTACCTTTTACAAGTTGTATTAGAAATTGCATAAAATACGTTAATAGAGGTGCTTGTACACTGCAAGAAAACTCCGAAACGTCGCAGGTTATTTCCGGGCCACACGTTCCGGAATCACACCGATTTTCACCAGTTTCCTGAATTGGAAGTTCATAAAAATAGATTTCTCACTGTGCAAATTTTTCAGCTACCGGTGACAAAATATACTTAGCGTTTTTATGAAGTGTTTCGCCTTCAGTTCAGTTATGGTTCGTCCAGGTTAACTGAGCACCAAATGAAGGTGAAGTGCAGGCCCTAGATACTGTTACGACCAATTTATTAGGGATCTGACTCAAATATACCATTAGTTTTTAATTCCTTTTTCAACATTTTTTTTAATTCCGGAGAAAATCCCCAAAAGTGACAGTGGATAACCCTTTGGCAAACTATTTGTTTACTTTCGCTCTATCCCCTTCCTTGAATATATTATACTTTGAAAATCAATATCCAAAATCAACCTTGTTTTAAACGCCCCCTTGCAATTAACGTCGTAAACGCCATAAACCCTCCAATATCGTCATAGCCAGGGCCAAGTAGAGCTGCAAAAACATATGATTGTGAAACTAACAGAAAATATCAAAAGCATTACTCATTTCGCAGGCAAATTTTTCATATTTGAAATCTTGATAGGTTTTTCAGTATTTTTTGAGTCATTGAATTGTTTGAGTTACATATTCAAGAGGCAACAAAACCTTTGCATATTCACGCGCGACTTAAAAGAGGAGCTTTCACTAAATTTTTCATTTTAATAACTTACTGGTCTTTGAATGAGTGAAACAACAATAAATTTACCTTAAAAATCAAAGCTAAAAGTCTGAATTCTTGTTTAAGAACTTTGCCTTAGTTCAGTTCAACTATATGTGAATGTAGTGAATTGAAAACGTCTTATGGTTCACTCACCTGAGATAATACTAAAAATGATACTGGATACGTATCCAACTATAACACAAGAAAGGAAACCGATAGGTGCAAACCACATGTAAGATATTCTGTACAGAGGAAAAAGATATCTGAAATAAGAGATGAATTTTAGTTATTTCCGACTTTCTAAAGTTATTTATTTTCATATAAAGCTTTATACTATTCATTACTACATAATTGACCATCTGCAATTAGTAACAACAGTTTTCAAGAAATTTGAAAACTATCTGATGATTATTATAAACTTCTGCTGTTTAATCCTCAGATAATTTGAAGCAAATGCTGACATATTTTCGAATGTTATGGAGTACAGAGTTGGTGTTTTCATTTAAGAAATACGTTAAAAAATGCTTGAAAAACAAGCTCTCTTTTCTATGTTATTATTACAAAACAGTTCCAAAATTAAAACCCAGTTAATTGTGTTGCGTAAAAACACTAATCTTTGTAATTTGATAGAAAGTTCAACGTCAGGAACAGAAAATAGCAACAAGGTGGCCAAAAAAAAAAGAAAAAAAAAACTTCCTGAATTAATGAAACCCTAGAGACCTATCCGCTCAACCAAACCAAAATATCAGACATGGTTGAGAATTTCATTTCTGTTATCATTCAACAATAAATAATGATTACAAATCGTGCGTTACACATGTTAGAGAATTAAACATTAAGAGAAATGGGATTCAACATGAATACATACTCGTTTGAAGATTCGGATGATGAAATCGTCGTATTGCTGAGGAGCGATGAACTAGAGATAAGACTTTCGTCCGTACTGTTAAATAATGCTAGGGTAGTATATGGCAACATTGTTGAGTTCATCAGTTCACCGGAAGTGCATCCTTCTATAGACACTGGTAATTTTTCCGGAGATGGAGCATTGGCAGATGCTCCGAAACTAATCCAAGCCGTGAAAGCTATAGAAACTATTAGGCCAACAATGGCACCCTGGAATAGAAGAAATAAGAAAAACTTGTGTAACATACATGTAGCTATTGCGTCCGCACACTGTTCCTTAGGAAATTTATGATTAATGGGAAAATATTGAGTCAAGGTGCAAAGAAATACAAAGAATCATAAATTGTGGAGATAAAACCAAATTTAAAACATTTTAAAAAATAAAACTCGCTTAACATTTAAGCAAGCTCTTTTTAGTCACCTAATTCAAACTATGCTTATGGAACGTGGGCGTAGGTTCGCGGGTTCCATACTGGTCAATCGAGACGAGGACCATTTAGTGTAGTAGTTGTGACTGATGCACGTTAAATCCTATTACAAATTAATGACCCTTGGGGGGGGGGGTAGCAATTTTTGCCCTATAATCTGGATAGAAGAATTCGAAACATTCATAGAAGGTGTTTCCATTTTTCGTAAAATGTCTGAGCTAAGTCAAACTAAACGGAAGTCACTTCTTTCTGTTTCAAATCGAGTATACGATTCCTACCAGTGCTCCGTTTCCCAAGAGGTCAAAGTCATCACCATCATATTTTTACGAAAAGAAATCAGATTAAGAAAAAATACGCTTCACTAGATATAAAGAAGGAAAAAAGTGGTGTATATTCGCTCAATAATGTTGTATAGCGGATATAATTAACAATTTCAAAAATACCAAAATGTTATTAAAAAATGTATATAAAATTGCAGATTTTTTTTAGCATGATGAGACAGAGACAATTTGATTCCATGCGAAGTCCAGAATATGAACAACTTTCGATTCATGTAGTACTATTTTCGGAATCACATTTCAATGCAGGTCCAGAAATTTAAGATAATAACTATCGAAAACTATGAACTTATAAAACGTATCGTAAATCTTTTGTTTAACATAATCATTGAATGTTACCTAAAAAGATGTTTTACCTTTTGGTTGGACCTCTCTGTCATCATTCCTAAGAAAAATATAGCCAAAACGGGTCCTCCTAAAAGCCCGAACATGGTCAGAGAAGCTTGAACAAGATTTCCAAACGTAGCTACTAAAAATGTTAAAGAGACGCACAGCAGGCCATAAAAGAGCGCTGAAAAGAAATAACATTACATTTTAAAGAAGAATTGAAAAGCAACTGAGAAATACAATAAAATGAATACTTCCTCATTGAATAAACTAAAATAATTCTTACATTCCCACATCACTATAATCGTCTTTACAAGTGCTGTAGGTAGGAAAACAAGTATTTTGGGGGCACCAAAAGAAAGGGGGATTTGAAACTAACTTTCAAATAATTTCTATTCTTTTTACAAGAAAAAAAAACAAATATTTCGGGAAATGGTGATCCTCCCCCCCCCCCTCAACTTTAGCATTGGTCTTTACGAAGAAGCCATAGTTGAAGAGTAAAAATTCAGATAGATTAAAAATGAAAAAAAGTTTTAAAAAAATTAATACATTAATTGTTTGTGTTCATTAGAATGCTGCAGTTAAAAGTAATTTTATGACAAAAGAAAATCAGTCAGTCACAAGTTAAGTTCAAATAAGCTGTTACCTATTAGTTGTCCAAGAAAGATTAAAGTCAGTACTTGTCAAAAAAGCGTTATAGCACTCATATCCCTTTTGCTGTGAGCTCTAGCGTAGAGAATATTTTGTAGAACATTCCTAATGTATGATCGCAAGGAAGTCCAAAAAACGTATGCAGATAAGGTAATATTTTTTCATTTTAAGTATATTTTATTTAAATGTTCTTTTAACACGCCAACTGCATTTATTAGGAAATCCCGGTCAAACCACGCGCACAATGCGACAGGACTAATGGACAATCATTTTTCCCGCTAACTGTTTCAACAAAATTCATTCAACTTTTTGATTAGTAGCGTCCGAAGTACATTAATACGATACTGAATTGAATAACAATATAGTTTTTTAGTTTTATATATCACATTTCATACTGTCAATCACCAAAGAAATTTCCAGCCTGAGCAAAAAGTTGAGTGTCAGTCATCGGTGACTGACGAAGCAGCTAAACTGTTAAAATCCTGATTTTATAAAAATTGTGAATGTTTGATTTTTGTTTGTAATAACACACATTCATAATAACTTTTAACTAAATATTTTCACCACTAATCTAGTTCATTTTTAGGCCTTATTAACAACCTCTTAAACAGCAAAAAAAAAAAAAAAAAAAAACTAATGACAGTTACTTGAAAAATGAATTGAATTTAGATGCATATTTTACCAGTATATGTGTTTTGCATTTCAATAGGAGACTTCCGTCAACACGGTACCGTATGCTAAATTTCTTGCTGGATAAAGCTTCAAAAATGCTTCGTTGCAATCTTTAAGAAAAATAATGGTAAAAACTGGAAAAAGTAACCCAATGAGCCCAAGCGTTTACAGTTTCCAGAAAATTTTATCCTTTAGTTCCTATCAAAAAATAAAAAGGTTTTTTCTTATGTTAAATCTATGTTCGTACAGTTTTGCAAAAAATGTTTATTATAGTTGCCTTTTCATCCAGTTAGAGATTACTCATTTCTAGCTCTTGCACAAAACGCTGTCTTCTTTTCAGATACACCTTTGGTAATGAAGATGAACAACGAGGTCTTTACGAAAGAAATAGCAACCATTAGAGAACGTAACACGATACGCCCTGGCATTGTAAATTCTGCATGCACATTTTTTTAAATTAACAGCTAGAACCTTTAAATATATATTTTTCTACTGTTAAATGTCTCGTGTTCATTGAAAAGCAGAGGACCAAAGCCTCTTTACTTTTGAAAGTGAGGGGGTAATTGTTCCCTTTGCCCCCTTGTGCGAGCTGCCTATGGTCCTACATACATATTTTTGTTATTAAAAGCCAGAATGCTAAATATGGTTTTTTTCTCCTATAAAATACGTCGTGTTCATTAGCTCAGACATTATCCCTTTAAAGAATGATTCTTCTACTGTTAGGTTAACATTAACTCACTTATCGCTTTTGCACTGAACGCTGTCTTCTTTTCGGAGACTCCTTTGGCAACGAAAAGGGGTCGAACAAGATCCTGCATTGTTACTGCCGTCAGTGAATTTACAGCCGATGAAACTGTGCTTAAAGACGCGCTGAAAATTCCACAAATGCACAAGCCAGCGAGACCAGGATACTGGCTCAGAGCAGAGGCCATGAAGAATGGAAGCAGCTGCAGATAAATGTTTGATTTGAAAACAGACAATTGAGATATTAAAGTGCAATATTTACAAAATGTCTGAAATTATATACGTAAAATTCAATTTTTCGAAAAAAGATAAAAGGTAAGTAAAATCTTACCATGACTTTGAAAACTACAATATTTAGGTTGACTTTTCAAAAAAGAAAAAAAAAAGTTGGGGCATACTACTTCTAAAGGTACACATAAATGCTTTCAAAAAGATAACAAAAAAAAAAAAAAAAAAAAAAATCTGACCATCCATCATCATTCGGTCAACGAAGCAGTATCTGACAAGATTATTTTAATTAAACTGGCAGAATTCGAGATTGGAGAAATTTAGAGAACAATTTTGGCGAAGCCCTTGGTGGTGATTTTATGTTTACAAGAAAGGGAAAAAGGAATAAAGGGGGAACTTTTTAATGAAATTATTTATTGAAGTTTAAGAGAAGTCTGAAAAATCTTACCTCTGATAATTATTTACATGAAATAATTAAGTTTAGTAATAATTGATTTATATGCATAAAAAAATAAAAAGTTGCCGGTACGGTGCCGTAGACGTCAAGCATTAAGTGATAAAGGCGTTACAAAATACAAAATATGTCTATAAAGCGTCTGGCCAAATTGAATATACCCAATGTTTTTGTTGGTGTTTTGTTTCACAAGCTATCGTAATAACACTAATAAAACTAGACATATGGGGAAAATGATGAAAAATAGAGAGTATAAGTGCTGTAGGCTGAGGAGAGGAATTTTAAACTCTTAACACCTCTTGGTCTGCTTCGAAACAATCCCAAAAAGTTTTAGATATTGTCGATAAAGATTTATAAAATATTTTAACTTGAGGTTGCATAGGAACCTCGCCAAAAATTGCCAAGTTGGTACTAAATTGGGTATTTAATATTCTGTGCCAAATTTAACGACATATTGCTAAGTTGTACCGAAATGCTTTGCTGAACGAATATCAGAAATATTAAAAGCAAAAGTACTCTTTGCTTTTAATGTTTCTGATTTTCGCTGAAATTTTACTTTTACCAGCAAAAAGAAACATAACGTCACAAATGTTTCCTGCATTAAAGCAGACAAATTTATTCTTTTTAACCGGCTCCAATTCTTTCTAACAAATATAATCCTTTGAAATTTAAAAAATAAATCTGCCAGTTATCCAATTATTGATGTTAACTTATTGAACAAACGGATTATGATCACGAGTTTTCAACTGATTTTCAGCTTTGACGCCTGCATACAGGATGGCGGATGAAAATCCTGCTTTTATGAATGATAGATAATTTAGAAGAATATATCATGTTAACAATACTAAGAAACTTACTTTTAGAACAAGCAATAATAGGCGCATAGCGGTAAATATATTTTCATAGCATTTGTGCGAATTACAGATACCGATAACAGTTAAGGGTAATTTGTTAAATTGAGCATAAATGTAAAGAAAATTATAGACACGGATGAGAAATTTCAAACTCTTTCGTTTAGTGAGTAGATATTGATCAATAAAAATAACTACTATAAGTGCAAGATTTTTTAAAATTAAGAAAGAAAGCTATTTCAGCCTTTTGTAGTTACTTTAAACAACTGTCACTGCAAATTTTCGCATTATAAGCCTTGGTGCTGGATGATTGATGCATTACCATTGCTTAAACGGGTCGGCGTTTTAATGAAGAATAGTTTTAAACTTCATATTTACGCAAGAGAAACATTCAATTAAAAGTGTACCGTTTCTATTTAATAAAAGATGTTTAAAACGCATTGTATGACCTTCAGTAGCAAATTCTAAGTTATAGGTTGTAAATTTGCATAATTTGAAACCAAATTTTCTGACACAATTCTCAAAATCAGTCGCTGAAAAGAATTACAATGTTTTGATTTTTTTCCTTTGAATTTTATCAAAGGTAAATCAAGTAAATTATTTCAAAAAATTAATAAATACATTTTTTTAAATTTATTTTTAATTTTTAAATTTCTAATATCAAATCAATATAAAAAAAACAGAGAATATATTTATATGTATGTATGTATTTATGTTTACTTGTTCCTTATACAAATCCACAGTTTACGTCGGATCTCGGCCAAAGGTGGCTGGGAGGTACTTGGGCACCAGAGAAAGGAATTAGGGGGATTATCAAAAGGCAAAAAAGAACCGAACCGTTCGAATTTTAATTTTAGGAACCGAAAACGGCGTGTTTTTATAATATGAGGGCAAAAAATGCTCACAAGAAATGGAATTAAATAACCATAGAAACCCCTTATTTTTCTGCATCAGATAAAAAATTTTCCGATGTTTTAAGGTAATTAGAATGTGAGTTTATTGCTATTTTTTACTAATTTCATGCTAAAATGTTGGTAAACTTTCAAAAATTCTTTGTTGATCACCGTCATTGTTGAATAATGCTTTTTTAAAAATTTGTAGCGTGAAGAAAATCATTGAAAAGAAATATCTGTTGCCATTTTTTTCTCGAATATAAGCAAATAAAATTCTGACTTTTGTTTTTAAGCTTTTCCTGAAATTGTAGAATTTAACATTTCTAATTTTTGGATTTTTTCCCTGCAATCCTTTGGAAAATTTTGCTGAATTTTTTTCTTTTTTCAAGTCTGATTGTTGAGCACAAATTTTATTTTCGATGTACACCGTTCAAAGTCAGGCGATGCAAAAGAAAAAGGAATCTTTCTAATTTCTAATCGGGCTGAATTAGAGGCGTTACCTTTTGCAGACTTAATGCTATCCCCGATATTGCATCTACTGTTTCCATGTGGCACTACTATCGATGGAAGCCATTAACCCGAGAAATTTGACGCTCAGTTTCTTTACCAGGTGGAGATAATTGGGCTCTCTACGATGCGAAACTATACTGGGAACTTAGTTTTGCCAAAAGTACTCAGAGCCAAGCAGTTAATTTGCATCTTTATACCATAGCTTTTATATTCCTTTTTCCGTTGAGAAGTCGCACTAATTTATGGACCTGTCACTTAATTCCTTAAATATTTTTAATACTCTGTGTAAAGATACACTCAGTTTCTATGTGAGGTTAGTTGCCGTGAGCTCGGTTAGGGTTATTGCAGACTAAAGAGGGTGATTCTGCCGTAGTTGCAAATACAGGGTGGTTTATTTTTAGCATAATCATTTTTCTGCTACATACTCAACTGAACTGGTTTAAGGGTTTAAGTTTAAAATGTATGCAAGGTAGATTTATAATAATCTTTCAAATAATAACGTGACATGTGCATCATAGCACATACAAACTGCCAGCTGAACGGAAAAACGTGTATGAAACTAGATTAAAGAGATTTAATCTTCCCAACCTGATCTCCTGAAGATATTGGTTTATTTGGTGATGTCATGGGATCACAGTTGGAAAAATACGCATACACGACGATTCCGGCCAAACAATTCAGTAAATGGAAGGAACAGCCCATTGGAATGCTCACAAAAAGTGCACTGAAAGAAAAATAAATAAATAGAGAGATATAGCAATTTAGCTTTACAGAAAAATTCAACAATTGGATATAAATTATGTTTGGTTTCTACTAAATTCTTTATCATTTTACTATAAGTGACTTAAACGAAAGTGACGATGTTACTTAAAATTGTAATTTTGTGAGACTAGTGTGATTATAAGAAGGGTTTAACGAATCTTATTTACAAATAAATATTTTTTGACGAGGTTAGGCTCTGATAGAAAATTTACCAAACCCAATGTTAAGGAATTCAACGTTATGTAGCAGGGCTTTAAAACTTTAGGAAACAAGAGCTAATATCAAACTAAAAATGTAAATGATCCTGAGGACTGGCTTCATTTGGTTTGAAAAATGTTTTGTTCAATTCCTAAAAGTTCAAAAAAAAAACTTAAATTTTGTCAACGGGGAATTTAAGACACATGCAGATTAACTCAAAGGCAGATTTGCTTAAAACAAATTTTATTAAGAAAAGCTCTTGATTTCGAAATAAACTATTCAAAATTTTTAACATTGGAGCCTAAGGTTAAATTTAAAGCAAACATAAATCCCGAATTAAAATTCATATTTGCTTGAAATCTACTTTGTTGAAAAAGTCTTTTAAAGAGGAATATGTTCAAAATGAAGAATATTTTGAAAAAAAAATGCGCTTGAGGGAGAATTTTAAACTTTTTTATCTATAAAACCAACAATAATAAAAATAAAAAATTCAGTACCAAAAAACAAAAAGAAAGTTTCAGATTCTGAATATATTCTCAATTTTAGTTTCAAAAAATAGGAAAACAGTTATTAATAGGAATCGAAATACAACCTTTCGTAGACTTTAACATTGATCAAAGCTAATGATTAACTGACTTACTAGTTTCATTCTTAAGTTTTAAGATTACTTTTTTTATTTTCGGCGAGGAAAAACAAAAGGAAATTCGGATCGTTTTATTCTTTACCAGAAATAAAGAGTTTCAGACCGTTTTGTTTTTGAGGAACATTGTTTATTTAGGCGTACGCTTATTAATGTAATGTACTTAGTCTTACTTTGTTTCTAAAATTAATTTTCTGGTTGGTAACAAAGGAAAAAAGAAAAACAAATTTGAGGTAATGTATTAAGTTACCCATAAGAAATAGCTTCAAACGATTTTGTTTTTGATAAAATTATTTATTTAGATGTACTTTTAATTATAATGTTTCTTATTTATCTTCCAAAAAACTTTTACAAGTTTTAATGGAATAGTTAATATATTAGCTGCCTCTGTATTGCACAAAAAGTACTGCTACTCTGTAGATTTATTATTTTTTACATACTGAGATTCGAAGTTTTATTTTTAGAGAAACATATTTTTTTAAATTATTTCACCAACTAGCCGTTTGAAAAATTATGCGCTTAAGTATCAGGAAAAATAACTTAATTTAAAGTGTTCCTAATACAAACTCATTAACTGTGTTGACATTTACAGAAAAGTAAACCCTAATAATTTGAGAAACTGAATTTGATATAAATTCTATATTGTTTTTTTTTCACATTAGAAGAGCAGATTTAATTGTTTGAAATCATTATCAAAAATTAAAAAGATATCTTTGACATAATTTGCAATCTTAGGTAATTGAGAAAATATATATCTGACGATAGAAAATCATAGTTTGTATACGGGAAAGTAGGTTCGTACAGTTCTAGACGGAACTTTTTGATAAACTTTCTGTACGTTTCCCATGTCCCATAAAATTGCAGGATATTCGAATACGTATTTAAGTAAAACTTACGTTCTGGCTCGCGAAACATTTTTTACAGTCAACATTCTTTGTATTTGCACTTGATTTCCTCCAAACGCAGACATGGAAAGAATCAAACCTTGCATGAGGATATTCCACATTGTATAACGAACTTCTGGATTAACTTCAAACCTGAAAAAAAAAATATTTTACGAATTTGTATTATTACAATAATTTATTTCAATAAGTGAGCAAGATTTTGTTTTCTAGTGATTTCTTTTGTTCGTATTTAGATAGTATTTTTCTTTGAGCGTGTTTAGACCATGTTTAGTCACGGTGATTGAATTTACAATATGCATTGATGCCCTCCCTCTCATGTCTGTATGTCTATTGAAAGGGAAACCATTTGCTGTCACTTATTCATTTTGCGTACAACATGGCAAAAAAAAAAAAGTCATTACATATTTAACATTTAACGCGGATAAATTCATAAGGTAGTAGTTTCGTAGTTTTTCTAGTTGTATTTCATACTTTGAGATAACATAAAATATCTTTTTTATTATTGGAAATAATAGAATTTTCTAGTTAACATGTACAAGTGAATGTTTACATTTTTAGCGTGTCATTAATAGAGCATATACAGGTAGTTATCAAAATAATGGAAGCACTTTTTAAAAAAATTTCGAAATCGCTACTCTGCCGTAAACTTAATGTTTATAAAGAATTCCTTCTAACTATAATCACTCACACTGGTGAACCCAGATCGTGATTGAGTTCTGTGGTCACTTTTGCTGCTGTTGTTCACTTTTTAGACACTACAATCCACTTCAACACACGTCGGTTTCTTTCTCTGAGCTTCTCTTTCCTTCCACTGTTTTGCTTTGCCAAGCTTGTCTTACCGTGATGTGTGTAAACTATCATGACTTAAGATACTGTACCTCTAGAAACGCCAAAAATTTGAGATGTTTCAGTTACATTTGCTCCAGTTAGACGCGTTCCAACAATTTGGCCTATTTAAAAATTTGAGAGGTCCGACATTTCACGCGCTTGAAAAAAATTCAAAACTTCCAGAAATTCCGTTAAACTACCAAATACTACCAGATCATATACATTGCTATTTACAAAAAAATAGATATCTAGTTTTATTCATTTTTACTTACAAAGCGCGTTCAAAAATGTCAGTTTTATTCACAGGTGTTTCCATTATTTTGATAACCACCTGTAGGTATATACACAACTTTATTTTTTCAGTAAGGTTGATTTCTTCAGAAATTTAATACATAAGCTCAGGAAAATGGAAACATATTTAACAGTAACGGAATTTACTGTAGTACATGCATATATAAATGAATTAATAAATGAATAAATGAAATATTAAATAAAGGAATGCAAATAAATTAATTAAAAAATGAATGCGAAAGTGATTTAGTAAAAGATAGAATGTGTAAAAGAAATGAACTATTTCACTATGCCCCATCCACCTTGCCCTACGTGTATTTTTTTTACTAATTTTACGTTTATATGTACCTTTTGCAAATTTATTATATTTATTTTTACTTATTTATTCATTTGTTTTATTTTGTTTCATTACATTTTATTAGTTAGTTTATTTGTATTTTATTGGGATATCAGGGACAATTTATTACGATTCAGTCAAATTGTAAATTCCTTATAGAATCAAATACTTGTCACTGGTGAGTAAATCGTAACTATAAATGGACTTTTTCAAATGTCAAAAGTTTACTAATTACAACACCAAATTCAGGAAACATTAAATCAGAAAGTGTTGTTTTACAATAACTTGTTGTCAAAATTCTTTTTTGATAGCAGCTTAACAACAATAATTCATTTGTCAATGGGGTCGTTTCCAAAATTTTAAGAGTATTTTTTTCTGGAAGAGCATGCTTTAAAACATAGGATCTGAACATTTTTTAAATAATTTGTTTAGGTTTAATATTTTTAAAAAATTACTGAAATCGGTGCGCTTTCATTGTTTATGTCTTCTGCCGTTGACATCACAAATGATGAAATGCCATTCAGAGTTGCCATTCACAGAACAAAATATTTAATTCGCATCTTTACTCACGTGTATTGGCAACGATATGGTTGATAGCAAGCGTAGAGCGGAATTTTAATTTGCTTCTTGATTATCATAACATGAAAACGCGATAGAAAGATGCGCAAAAGAGCATCATTTGTGACGTCAAAAAGACCACGCCCAGTTTGAAAAACCGGACATTAAAAAAAATTAATTAAAAAATAACTGTTGGGGAAAATGAAAGTACTTTCTGGGTCCACGTTTTTTTTTTTTTTTTTTTTTTTTTTGATTATTCTATCAATTTTAGTGACTAGAAGTACTACTTTTGACTGAAGGAAACAACCCCATTGGGATTTCAAATTCAATCTTTTTTAGGTGCAAATTAGTTGCTGCAATATTTTGTGATTTCAGCAGATGGGAAACTATTTTCTTACGATTAGCACGGAATAGCTACAACACGCACGAGAACAAAATTGTTTAGCAATTAAATAATTGTTTCTGAATCACGTTTTTTTTAATGGCGTGTCTTCATCCAAGAATAGAACAATGGATATTGACTAAAATACCAGAAAATTATGTTTTAAATTTGCGTTTATTGACTTCAGATGTCTTTTCCAGTCATTGTGTTTTAGGTAATTTATATTTCAAAGTGTCTTGAATGAATTCCATTGCAAGGAAGCTGCATTAAACAAATGCGGCTTTAAAAGTATGCGTGATAATGGTGTCATTACCAAAAGGGAAATTATATAAAACATTTTCCAGGTTTACATATCTGCCTTGTTCAAGGTTTCTCTTTTCGTATTATTATATAATGTTTACTTCAGACAAATATGACTTTAATTTAAAAATTACTTACATGACAAAACTGCCTTTAACGAAATTGTATACTTAATAACAAGATTGGGCATGACATTGCCTGTGACATGTAAAGAAAAATAAACGTATAAACGTAATTCTTTTCAAAAAATATTGACCTACTTCTGCAGACGTTAACAGACGTTTCAGATTTTTGTCAAATTACTTTCTTAATAGGAAAGAAAATCCCGGACATTGCTGAATGTTTACTCAAGAAAATTATTTGTAATACTGACATCATATTGCACGTCATACTGACGTCAAGCTGTTTGCTCTACGAGAGATGAATACTATGCTGTGATTGCTCAGTGTCGATGATAATCCTCGTTTCAACAATAAAGCATAAAAAATAGTTATGTGCTTAACGATAAATTTTATTGCACAAAAGCCATATTGTGACTATCATGTTCATGCAATTTGCAAGTTTGCAATGAAATTTGAATAAATGTGAAAATTGCTTGTGTTATATATCTACTGTTTGCTTTATTATGCTCTTATTTTTTCCAAATTTACATATAGCGTTACAGCTAGGCGCAACGTACATCTAAAACTATGGAATGACACACAGTATAAATTAATGTTTTATAAGTTAAGAACTTGTTTGAAGTTGTAAGAATGAGATATCTTTACTAATAATAAAGTAGAAAGTCCCTCTGTCTGTCAGGATCTCTGTCTCTCCGGATCTCTGTCTGTCAGGATCTCTGTGACGCGCATAGCGCCTAGACCGTTCGGCCGATTTTCATGAAATTTGGCACAATGTTAGTTTGTAGCATGAGGGTGTGCACCTTGAAGCGATTTTTCGAAAATTCGATTTTGTTCTTTTTCTATACCAATTTTAAGAAAACATTTTCCGAGCAAATTATCACAAAGTGGAATAGTAAATTACGAAATAATCATAACGTGTATCCGTAACATGGGAGATCCATTTAACATAGCCAATTGGCGAGAACTGCATCATAAATTATTTTTTAATATACAGGCGAACCAAATGACCTTTTGATTTTCTACTACGGGCAAAGCCGTACGGGTGCCACTAGTAATAAATAAAACGGCATAAAATAATTAGGAGGGAGATTAGTTCTTTTAAGTTATTATCATAGTTGATATTAAGTTCTATATGAGGACATGAAGTTTTTTATTGGATGCAGTTAAAATCCACTCTAAAACTAACTGTAATGTACTGTAGCACATATGAATCGGAGTCAGTGGGAACGACAAACTCCGGTTGCAACACCCGAAATTGAAGCCGACAGAGTGGTGTAGTGGTTGGGCATTAGCCCCTTACGCCTAAAGACGCAGATTTGAACCTGGATCCAATCAGTGTCTTTTCAAGATGCAGAAATTTGACAGCTTCCATGTCGTATAAGTATGCGGCTTGTAAAAGATCCCGCGAGTATTTGTTTCGCTTTGAGTGCTCTTGGCAAAATTAAATTCCTAGTGCAGTTTCACATCGAAGAGAGCTAAGATGCCCCCATCTGGTGGGGAAAGTGGATATCGAAATTCACTTGTCGGCATCCGTCGATAGTGGTGACACGAAAAAGAATGGATGCTACATTGGAGAATCGCACAAGGGCTGCAAAAGGTCGTATCTATTACATAGCAACTTTAGAGAGAAGAAACACTGTTGGTATTTAGAAGTCTCCTACTCCGGCTCCTTTACCATAAAATTATTACCTCTCAATGACTTCGATTCCGTAACTCTGGTTAGAATTGTTCGAGTAGAGTTCCTATAGCATCAGACAGAACTAAATCAAAGTTTTAATCGTCCGAGACTTTTCTTTTCCATAAGAAAATATATCAAGAGTGATTGATAAAATTAATGTGATTGCAACTACGTCATACATTCAAAAGCCTCTTGAGAAATGTTTTCAGGGTAACTATTACCGCATCAGTGGGAAAAAAAACGAAGGAAAGCAAAACGCCTACTGAATCGTCTCAACTTTTATTTATGAGGCTTGCATTCGAGGGAAGCGAAGTAATATTACAGTGATATACCGCAAACTATTTATTTTTAATTTATCTCACGATTTTTATGAGGCTTGCATTCGAGTGAAGCGAAGTAATACTACAGTGATGTACCGCAAACTATTAATTTTTAATTTATCTCACGATTTTTCAAACTTAACTTCCATGACATGTCAACTGCTTATACTATTTATTTTTAATTTCTGTTAGCATTTTCAAAGCAATTCTTACGATGTATAAATTGTTTATGGCTTTCAAAGAAGTAAACATCATCATGTAAAAAATGCTAAACGGACACATTTTTATTTATAATATTTTATTTTCCCGTAAAAATATTTAAATTATCTTTCAGAAGATTCCAAAGTCGATGCTACGCATTTTTAAGGGTGCGTTTCATTTAGAAAACTAATGATAAGCAAGCATATGTTTCCATGTCTCAAAAAAAATCACTTTTAAAACCTAAACACAAAGAAACACATTAAACTTCTGGAAATTTATGATAACTAATGGATGCAAAGTAATCAAATGTTTAGCATAAGGTTAGATTTCTTATCGTAAACTAGTGGTTGAAACACTAACTAACCTCTTTATTTTGATATCCCTGCAAAAATACATGCAAAATTGTGGTAGTTTCAAGCACAAGGAAGTGCAAAGATGTGTAATTTGCTCCAGATTTAGGATCTTACTTGACCCGAGATAAAAACGAAATAGTTTTTCTTTTCATCAGTTTAAACAAATACTGATAGTGATGAGAGCAGGCGCCATTCATCATCCGACAAATCTCTGTTTAAAGAAACTATAATGGTTTCAAGAAATCAGAACAGAACACGTAAAACATTTGTTTGTTTTAGATTTCGTAGTGATTTGCTGACAGTTTTTCATTTGCTGAAGGAGAATATATTTTGACGACCCTAAAGTTGTTTTCAAGTACGGTTTGAGTTGACAAACAAAGTGTCGCGAGAATTCGTTTGTTGATAGAGAAGGAGAGCGACATTGCTTTGGAGTTGTTTATTAATGCCTATTTTTAATTAGCACCATTTATGTTTCGAAATTTCAGGGAAAGGAATATATTGAAGGACAGACAGACAGTTGAGTAATAGTACTAAGCGGAGAGTACACCACTCATTTTTCAGCAATATAATTCGCAGTGTGTCATTCGTAAGAGAATGGACAAATGTTTTGCGCATTAAAACCTGCCCTGCAACTGGAAAAGACCACTTCTTTCACCATCCCTACTGAAGCAAATGACACACTTGGAAAATGCATGGCAAAACTCTTAGCAAAATTAAACATGCGTTTAGATGTAGAAAGTGTTCTGGTTTTTCCACGCTGGTTAGAGCAAAAACGGACCGCTAAGTTCTCTCTCTCCTTATATAGTGTTATAGCTCAAAGGTAAAAACATAAGAACATGGAAGTAGGCAATTTTCTACTGTAATTCAGTCAACAATATCCTATTTGGTAAGCATCATCATCTTATGAAATTTTACAGTCGAATTAGAGGAATTCTGATTACAGAGAAGAGACCTGTATTTTGAAACAGAAGCAAGCAAACTCTTTGATGTCTGTTCTAGTAAATTGGCAATGAATATACTTGGCATTTAGAATGCTCAGTTTACTCATTGGATTACATCTGTGAGAAACCGTAAACGATTCCTTTGATTGAGCAAATAGCTACCTTCAGTAGATTTTTTTTTCCGTTTTTTTTTTTTTTTTTTTTTAAGAATTTTTGGTTTTATGAAGAAAAAAAATAGTAGAAACCCAGAGCTGAAATAAAAGTTACACTTTCAGAACGCGAAGTTTCTAACCACTGTCTAGCCATTATATTCCATCTTTTACGTGGAGTACAGCTAAACTGTTCATTTAGCATAGAGACTAACTAAGGGTGCAAGTCAACCTACTCTGAGAATACCGCCACATCTATGGCAGATAAATATTTCAATCAAGGAGAGCTACACTAGAACGATAAAATATAGAATTGAGATCGAAACACATTATCTGAAGGTTTCAAACTGAGAAAAAAAAATACCTTGCTTTGAAGTCAGTTTAACTAGTAACGATCAGAACAATAAGATTTACGCGTTTTGCGCGATTGGAGGACACCCTCTCAATATTTCCCTCTAATTAAACCCCCTAATTAAGTATTGTTTGCGCAGTAGTGTCTTTTGTAACCTTTTTTGGCAAATACCATTGTAAAATAATAATAATTATACATCTTGGAAAACACTGTACGATGGAAAGATATTATCCGATTTCAATATTCTAGTTTTTTAAGTATTTCCACACCGTAATTTGTCCGTGCTATAGCGATTAAAAATATTTTTTTTTAACACCACCTTATTTTGCAACCGTCCTCATTGTTTGAAGATGACTTTAAAAAAAAAGAAAAAAACGAAAGCTTAGACATCTTACATTGCCCTCTCCAGCGTATCTACGAAAGGGAAATAACTTTTCTTTCAACGAGTTTTATTTGTCATGTGGGATGTTACTCACAACATTTAATTTTGAATTTCGCTTGCCTTTCGATTTTAGATGTGCAATTTGTAATTGGGTACAATTTCTCATTGAATAATTTAGATGCTTTCATTTTCCCCACAAATGCTTTACTAAGTGAAAACAACTAAGCGTATCGTTCTTCTTATCTTTTTGGTTGGTTGGTTTGATTGGGTTTTTTGGCGCAAGAGCCCTAATCGGTTATACTACGCCAAACAATTGTTACGTAGTGGAAAATAGTGCCAAATAAGTGAGCTTTATTAAGGAGAAATGGACATCAAACTTCTAGAATTTTGAAACACTAGCCAAAATAAACACATAAACCAAGTTTTAAATTTTGAATGATGGGCCAAAATGAATAACTGAGAAACAATTTTGAGCAATATGAAAAAAGTTAACAACAAAACAAAGATAAGACAAAAACAAGGACATAAGAATAAACACTAAACAAAAGAATAATTATTCACTCTCCTGAAGGAAGGAGACCAATTTATTTTTTTTTCTTTTTGGACAATTAGAGTTTGATGTAAATCATTCCTTTCTGTGTACTTTACATAAAAATAGAGCATACTGTTTGGAACTTTTTGTTTATATTTTCACGCATACTACTTTTTATAGATTGAATCTAACGAGCAAACAAATAATAAATCATGTTATGAATAATGTAATTATTTATTTATTTATTTATTTATTTTGTGAAG
This sequence comes from Uloborus diversus, assembly GCF_026930045.1. Taxonomy (NCBI): domain Eukaryota; kingdom Metazoa; phylum Arthropoda; class Arachnida; order Araneae; family Uloboridae; genus Uloborus; species Uloborus diversus. The sequence continues at coordinate 143,260,606 of NC_072734.1, read as the reverse complement.
AAATTTACTTACCCTGGAACAACAAGCCTTCCTCCATCATTTGCAATTCGAAAAACATTTGCAATGCCTCCGACATCGATCAAACCTTTAATGAGAACGGCAAAAATGCCCAGGAACATTAGAATAGCTTGAAAGACATCTGTCCACAAAACTGCTTTCATACCACCCTGCAAGATACATGTATTGTTATGTTTCCCCTACTTTTTCATATGTTTTATAGACAATTATTCTTTCAATAATTTTTGACTTTTTTGAGAGGTAAACCAATGTCTATTTTTCCGTAATATTTAATGAAAATTTTTTCTTTTAATAATTTTTTACTTTTATGAGAAGTAAACCCCTGCCTATTTTTCCACTATGTTTTATGAACAATTTTGTTCTTTCAATAGTTTTTGACTTTTTTACTTCCTTTTACAAAAAAGGAAGTATTGTATTCGCAAAAAAAATTTCACTCAAAAAACGGCCTTAATTTCCATTTTTCTAACCCCCGAATGAATGTTGAGTTTATTTATCAACCCGACCACACGCGGATATATGCCTGGGAACGTACAGACACCTGAAATATCCATTTTGAGTTAATTACAACGAGTTTTCTCGTGACGTCTGTATGTACGTATGTATGTGCGTATGTGCGTTTGTGCGTATGTGTGTATGTGTGTATGTATGTCGCAACTCAAGAACGGAATGTCCTAGAAAGTTGAAATTTGGTACTTTTGTTCTGGTGGTTTCCTAGTGGGGTCTAGTTGTGCACTTCCCTTTTTGGTTGCATTCGAATGCTCCAAAGGGGGTCTTTTGCCCCTTTTTGAGGGGGAAATCATTGTTAATTTCGATGTAAACTCAAGTGTTGTTATTATTTGGCGGACACTTGGCGATATATCGTCAGTCTTTTGGTCGCCGTTTTGTCGCCAATGTGGCGACAAATTTGGCGGATTTTTTTTTTCTTTTAATCTTATTTCAATTTGGCCACTGTTGGTGATATTTAGAGAGTAAACTATTGAATCACATTAAAACTGCCAACAATGAGAAAATGACATTAAATTGAAGTAAAAGGAAGTCATGTGATGCACACATAAGCTCGTTTAGAGGTAAACTGCTGCCTATTCTTCCTCTGAGCATGAAACGAAAACATTTTTCTACGTTAAAGTTTCGTTGCTCTTCATCATAATAACATCTTGGATTCATAATACTATAAGAATCTTTAATATGCTAAGACGTAGCAAACAATAATGCAACGTAAATAAGTACTAAGTAAGAAAAACGTGTAGTCACGTGTTTCGGAATTACAATTAGCCCTTTTTTTAAATACCAAGCTTATAGATGAAAAGACATTCGACAAAAGCCATATCTTGTAAATTTGTGCTTATTTAGGTTTTATTATTATCTTATATTCTTCAACACAAAAATATATATTTACTTCTTATCATAAGACGTTTTATTCATCAGGCTATGAAACCACAACGGGACATCCATATTTTGGTATTCAGCAAGAAACTTATTTTTATTTGAGGGTAAAAATACAATGGACAAAAGCTTACTTTAAAAGCACTTATTTTTACGAGTAGAAAATTTTGCGCAGATAAAAATATCAGGGATTTCTGGAGCTGGAAATTTCTCAAATTTTAACTGTGCCGAAAATTGAAAAATCCACCCCAGAAAATAATTTGCACGGCTTAAATTTTCGTGACTGCAACGCCTCACTAGAATAACGAAAATTAAAGTTCTTTAAAAATAAGTGCTCTTACAGTATTTCATTGTCATCTTCCTGGATTGTAAGTACCAAGTCTCGTTAATAAGTAAGAAACGATCAAATTTCTTCTCACTCCATCTTTTTTTCTTCTTCTTCTTTTTCGATTTTACTGTCGGTACAAAGGCTTACAACAGAATCTCGCATTTTAATAAAATATTAAATGGCAAAAAAGTTATTGAAAACTTTTTACCAGTTGTACAGCATTTAAAAATACCGAGTTTCCAAAAAAAAAGTCAGATTGTTTTTACTGTAAATCTTAAAAGCAAAACTAATTTTTTTCCTTCATTCGATTATTTCCCAATGAAATGACGCGCTACGTAACTTAAACTATATGTTCATTTGGAAGTTGAGTTCAATCTACTCTGTTCAAAACTGTTATATCGCGTGCTAACCTACATTTTAAATAGCACATAATATGTTCTTGTTTCTAGCTATTAAAATTACGAGACATTCTATTTAGTAACAAAGGAAATTCAAACGCATAAAATTTCCAATATTTTAACATAAATGCAATAAATCGCCTGTTTCAGGAAGTGTCCTTTTTATTGCAAAATATAACAATAATAATTATGCAAATAAAATGGGAAAAATCATCTTTGAATTGACCGACTTTGAAAGTAGCCCTTTACAAGTATAAAGTAAATAAAAGTTTTATTTATGAAACAAATAAATTCAAAAGGAGTTACTGTATTTCTTACCATAGTACAATAAAACGTACAAACGACACCAATAGATATCACAGACACCCAAGTGGATAAATTTGTAACAGCACTCAAAGCCAAAGCTGGGGCGTAGAGTACAACAGACATGTAAAGAATCTGCAGAAAGTATAGTGTAATAAGAATCAAATTGAAACATTTTACTTAAAAAAATATTAAAATATACTAAAACAAATATTTTTAGTATTTTTATACTGAGTTTGCTCATGTTTTATATCCTTCATTAACAAGAGACTTCTAGAACAATTATCTGTTTCTATTCAGTTTTAAACATGTTGATTTTCATGTCAATTTTTTATGAAGTTCATTTTGGTAATATATAATTCAAATTTGTTATGGGTATCTTTACTAAAAAATTTTCAAGACATGAATATACACTAAGAAGAAATAAAATGTTTGTCAAGTAATGGGCGATATACACTTAGTTTAATCTAGATCATTCCAATAAAAAGTTAGAAAGAATGTGTTGGTTCATTTCATGTTATAAATACAGGCATTAATAAAGATTTTTCAGTTAAGAATAAAATATATTATTATGACTTTCATTTTATAAATTTAATTTAGGACATTACGTTTGAGCATTTCAATTAAGAAATACGTTCACGATACATAAGTATTTATCGAATAAACAAAAAAAAGGAATAAGAATAAATATTTTTTGAATTAAAGTATTAAATACGAAAATTTATTTATTTATTTATTTATTTATTTTTTGAGTGTTTATTTATTTGAAAATAACGATAATCAAAGAAGTTTATTGATGTTTGAAATCGTCCGTTAAATAAACCAAAAATCTTGTCTGAATTTCAACTATTCCTATACGAATAGTTGCTTCTTTTTGAAAAACAAATTACTAACAAATAACGCGTCTTAGTAGAAATATTAGATAATTAAAAAGGAAAACATTTGTGTGTTATTAGCTTCATTATGAAAAAATGCACAGTTTATATCATAATCTATTAATTTACCTCATTTCTAATTACAAGGAAGTATGTTTTGTCATATACGGGAGCAAATAAAGTTATGTAAATAACAACTTACCATTTGAAGAACGAAGGCTAAAGAACTAAGAGTTCGAGTCAGTTTCCCGAACCTTCTTTCCAAATACTGAAATAATTTAAAAATGATTAAAAATTAAGAAATGATATATAACAAATATTCAGAAAAAATAAAACTTCTTTTTTTTTTGGACAACAGTTTTAACTGTGCTAAAATATGCCGCGGTGTCTATGTTTGTTTGTGCTCCATATGATTTGTGCCTCATAACTTATATCACGTCTGAGAGTTTGAAAAAAATTATAAGAAAAAAATATTTGAAAAACGTTATTAATCACTCTGCACAATGTATGGTGTTAAATGAGCATAAAAAGTGGATGCATGACCAAGAGAGCAGAAGTCGTATAACTTAAGAAACGAGCTGATGTGTGCATCACATGACTTTCTTTTACTCCAATTTAATGTCATTTTCTCATTATTGGCAGTTGTTCAATAGTTTACTCTCTAAATATCACCAACAGTGGCCAAATTGAAACTGGATTTAAAAAAAAAAAAATCACCAAATTGGTCGCCAAGTTGGCGACAAAGCTTGGCGACCAAAAGACTGGCGGTATATTGCCAAGTGACCGTCAAATTATAACACCACTTGAGTTTACATCGAAATTAACAATGATTTCCCTCCAAAAAGGAGCAAAAGACCCCCCTTTAGAGCATCCGAATGCAACCAAAAAATGTGGTGAACAACTAGACCCTATTAGGAGTCTAAGTACCAAATTTCAACTTTCTAGGACATTCCGTTCTTGAGTTATGCGACATACACACATACGCACATACATACGTACATACAGACGTCACGAGAAAACTCATTGTAATTAACTCGGAGATCGTCAAAATGGATATTTCGGGTGTCTGTACGTTCCTAGGCACATATTCACGTGTGGTCGGGTTGAGAAAGCAGTCAGTGAAAAAAGCACAAGCTATAGAAAAGCTTTAAACTATTAGAAAATCTCACGTACCGCAAATACTTTAAATGAATCCTCATATAAATAACCGCGAATTCACTGATCGAGTAACGCTGACGTTATCAACAATGAAACTCGCGCCAAGGCCAAATAATTTGATTATATGGTTTGGTAATATTTTTAATGCGGGTAAATGCTTCATTGTTACTAGACTGAACTGGATCCGGCACTTTAACTGTTTTAATGGTAAAACTAATTTTAGGAGAATAAAGAAACAAAAAAGTAGTCAACAATGAACGCTATCTATTGGAGTTCAGAGTTAATCCACTGGAGTCGGAGTTAAAACTGCTTCGTTCAAACGTAGAAGCAATTTTCACCCGTTATACCTTGACGGGCGATTTTCTAGCTCGGAAATATTTTTGAAGTACTTTTTTAATGCTTTACCAAAACGTATTTCATTTATGTTTGCTAATCATCATGTATAGCTATGAAAATAAATAAAATCAGTATTGATAAAAACAACATTTTAAGCATAGATGTTGATAAATCATCAAGAAATTGCATTAAAAATATATTTATTCTGCTTTCCTGTACAACTTACCTCGTATGCAGTTGAAGTTTGCATTTCAAAGAATACTGGTAGGAAGATATATGATGATAATAGAGTACCAATGGTAAAACCAATGTTCATATAAGCCATATGTATTCCAAATTGATACATCTCTGATGGAATTCCAATCACAGTGATTGCTGATAGAAAGGAAGCCATGAGAGAGAAAGCCACTGGCAAAATGGCCATGTCCTTTCCAGCTAAGAGGTATTCCTCCGTAGTCTTTTGCTTACCACCGGAGAATCGGAAGAACACTCCAATACCAGCAGAGACCAACAGCATGACAGCGAAGATGATGTAGTCCACAGTACCTAGTACAGCTCGTTCTACTTCCATTTTGATGATTTTTGTTCAGTTCAGATGATGTTAAACTAGAAAACCTCGCTTTTTCTGCAAAATATTTTAAAACGGCTGATTTACTGAATGAAATAATTTACAGGCAAAAACTGAGAATACTCATTGCTGTAAGAAAGGGAAATAGTCCAAGTTAATCATTATCCCAAATGTTCCTTTCGTCACTTTGCAAATGCCCTATCGGTAGATGAGCTTTTGCCACAGTTTTGTCAGCATGTTTCCGTTTGTTCTGCGACATTTTGACTGGATGCCAATTGAGTTCGCACTCAGCACTTTAATATATCCTTTCCTGAACTATAACTAAGAATCGGTGCCGCAGTTAATTTGATCAACGGAAACATACTGAAAATCTGTGTTAAGTTAAGCGACTGACTGCGTTAAGCGTTAGCTGATTTACAGATGGTACATTTGTAAAGTAATCAAAGAAAGCACATCGGACACTTATGATAATGGAAAACTTGGACTGTTTCTTTATCTTAAGGGGGGACCTTTCAAACATTTTTTTTTTAAATTTAAGTAAATTTTATTTTTCTTTGAAACTATAATATGCATACTTGTTTCGTAATCAATAATTTACTTTCAAAATTTTAAAATATTGCCTCCTTTTTTTAAAAATCCAAAAAATTTAGGAAATTTTCAATTTTTGAAAAATTCCTAAGGCTTTTTTGTTTTTAAACTAATATTAAAAAAGCGTTTTGCTAAAGGATCACAATCATCATCTCTAAAAATCTGTGCATTCATTTGCTTTTGTGTTTATTAGAAAATTTTCTGTGATTAATTATGTAAAAAATCGATTTTTTAAAAAAAAATATGGTTTTTAAAGGTTTAACATGCTCTAAACATTTGAGTAATTTATAAAATGCTTATCCCATGCACATTTTTGTCAAATATATTATCCTAATTGCAAAAAGTATTACTTTAAAGCTGTATCGTTAATAGAAAAAAAGCCTACGGGATTCTTATGACATGAAAACACAAAAAAATGATCATCGAGAAAAATCCATTTAAAGTTTTTCTTTTGCATAAGAATACATAGCGAGCATAACCTAAAACCACTCATAACTTTTTTAATATTTTAACTAAAGCAATGAAACTTTTCCCCTGCGTTTGGACTGGTTTTTAGTTTTGAAATAAGCAATAAAACTGTTTTTCATCGTTTGATCATTTTTGAGGTACTGTAACCTCTTAAAACAAAATACATTCAATCGGTAATTCTATTAGCCAGCTAATTTGTAGACACCCTGTAGACACACATATATATGAAAATCAGATAGTTTTCTACAGTCAAAAGGCTTAATATGCTGCTAAAATTACAGAAAATATAAACTTGTATGAGGAGCAATGACAATAATAAAAGCACTGTTAGAACGTGAAAAATCAAAAATAACAATTAAAACAAAGTTAACATTGGAAAATATGAAACCTAGTGAAACGTTAATTAACGTAATCTGGTAATTAGCTGAAATCGCTCTTGCCTCATATTTCATGTTTTTTAAACATTTCTTCTGATATTTCATATTTTCTAATGAAAACTTTTTTGATTCAGCAGTAAAAAACCTCATCGCGCTGGTACTAAGTAAGAACTTCAAGCATATACAAACAACTTGATTACGACATCCAGAGACTGCAATTTTGCTTTTGTTTTGGACTCGTTAGTTAGGAATAGCCATAACCGATCTGGAAACAGATGCCCTCTCAATGAAACTGGAGATTATCTTTACACTGATAAATATAATTATTTTAGCACACCAGTGTTCCATTTAGCATTTGTGTGATAAATTAATTTTGAATTATTGATTAAAAGCACCAACATTACAGTTTAATTATACGAAAGCGAAACTCAGGAATAATTGAACCATAACACTGATAATTAGTTTGCGGTCTACTATTTTCTCATAAGCTGTAAGGACAAAAATACTTAAGATTGACTCTTGGTGCAAAGGTCAAAGGTCATTCAAAATTGTTCCAAAAAAGCTTTTTCCGCAGCTTTGACCATTAAAATAATGCTTCACCATCAATAAACCTTAATTCAGTAACTACTACATGATATTAAGCAGTAATACTCCAAAAGAGCAAGATTTGTGCAGTTTTCTTCTATCACACAAAAATATCTGACTCTGAAAACTGACGGAGACTTAAAAACTGCCAAATTCAAGTTAGACCGGGATCTGAAGGGGGTTAAGCATGCATGGAAAGGCTGACGCAGTATTATTTCTGATTATTGTTACAGGCACGATGGTGATTATGAAGCCACATGTCGTCGCCCCCCTGGGTGGTCGACAACCCCGGGGGAGGGGGAAAGCAGTGGGGGGAGTCGTTTGCTAAAACACTCATAACTCGCGAACTATTTGAGATAAAACACTGAAAAAAGTGGCAATCGACGCAACAAAACAAGGGCTTCATAAAAGCTAAATATGATTATGGACCTATCTTTGTTGGTTTCTGAGTAAAATTCCATTTTTCGCAAGCAAGCAAAATTTTTGAATAAAATGCGCAAAACAAACTTTTTTTGACCGAAATAAATTCCAAATCAAAATTGTTTGATTATTTTTTCAAATGAACTCCAAAATCTCATTATTCAGTTTGTTAAAATCATTTATGTACTGTTAACGCGTTGAAAAACAAAATGACAGTAGCAAGCTCGAACACGATTTGCATTATAGTTCAGGATCTGAAGGAGTATTTTGAGCATGCATGGAAGACCTGACGCAAAATTATTTCTGATTAATGTCACAGGCACTATAGTGATTATGAAACCACATGTCTTCGCCCCCCTGGATGGTCGACAACCCCGGGGGAGGGGGGAAGGCAGTGGGGGGAGCCGTTTGCTAAAACACTCATAACTCGCGAACTATTTGAAACAAAACACTGAAAAAAGTGGCAATCGACGCAACAAAACAAGGGTTTCATAAAAGCTAAATATGACTATGATCATATCTCTCTTAATTTCTGAGTAAAATTCTATTTTTCGCAAACAAGCAAAAAATTTGAATAAAATACGCATTTTTTTTTTCAAATTATCAAAATTATTTAACTGTTTAAGGAACCAATAAAATCTGAAATATCATTATCCAGTTTGTTTAAAATTACTTAAAAATTATCAAAGCGTTGAAAAGTGAAATAAAAGCAAGCTCAAAAAGCATTTGAGGTAATTCACAAAAGGAAAAAAAAAAACAAGTTTGCGGAATGTACCTTGAAGACTCGACATAAACCAAAGTAAATTTTGTGGCTCTCCTGTTTTGGCGGTTTTATTTCGTAATATTATCAAAACAATGTCCCAGTTAAGTAATTACTTAATTACTTAACCTTTAACTCATTATAGCTGATTAGTATGGGTCACAATGGGACTTTTTTAAAAATTAAAACATGCAAGTTTGCAAGTACGAAGTAATTACGGAAAGGATAAATGATCAGGATAACCCTTTTGCAGATTTTACACCTGAGTTATGAAACATAGTGAGCGAGGCTATTGCCACATAAGCAGCATCAAAATTTCAGTGGAACGTTAAAGAGAAGTCCAAGAACGTTAAAAAGAAAACCAAAAAAACATTTAACCTGGGAAACGTTAGCTCAAAAGTGATGTTAGTACATCTAAAAATCATTCCCATACAATAAGTCCAATGCTAGGTTAGGTTCATCAGAATGGTTCACTGAAGCAAAGCGCGAGGTCCGATTTCGTGAATGTAATTGAAAATGATACTTCTTGCACCAAAACTCTGGAAGAAGCACCCTATTTTAAGAACAAAGTTCAAGTTCTCGATGGAATAAATGACTCTGGTCCATAATGTCCCAAACACTACTTTCAAATGTAGCAAAGATTTTGCAGGTCTCCAAATAAAAAATAATAAAATTTTCTCTCCAATTGTCAAACTACACGAGTGGACCTTAAACACGATCGGTACATCTCACTGTCGTTTTCATAACTAGAAAACCAGAAGTTCCGGAAAGTACATTACAATAATTTATTGTCATTTCCATCAGAAATAAATATAATATCAGCTCTTTACCATGCTCCTGCAATTCTTTCCAACATGTGCTAAGAAGTATTGCTCAATACTGTACTATTGAATCAATTCCCCTGTACCTTAGCAGTGCCTTTAGATGTAACCAAGTTTGGGTTTCACTTGAATGAAAATAAATCAATAAAGCCCCACACCTTATAATGCAGTCAGTGTTACCAGATAGTTTAATTCCACCCTGTGCAGGCAAAAGCTGTAAATAATCTTGTAATTGTTTTATTAATGATTCACCTTGCTGTAAATACTGTGCTTTTAAGACTAAAGCAAAAACCCATAAACTACAAAATACTCGGAAGAGAACGATTCAATAGAACAATTACAAGTCAACAAAAAAGAGTATGATCCAGCTTTCAGAATTTCTGATATATTAATGCTTTATGTATGTATGTATATTGATATTCTACAATTATTTTTTAATAGGCATTATTTTACTAATTTTATTTAATTAGTTTTTTTAGAACTCTAGTGTATAATTTTATATTTATATTCGTTTTCATAAAAGCTCAAGCTTCTCATTTTTTATATTTATTTAGTAAATATTATTTCTTGTATCATTGTTCTTTGTTGAGTAAATTATAAAAAGCAATATCCGCAAAACAATACCCGCAATATTCTTTCGTGCAAATTGAAAACACAAATTAATAGAAATAAATTAAAATTATATTTGAATTGAAACTACTCTGGGCCTGGTTCCCTAGTTCCTCTCAAATTTAAAGCAGTATATAACAAAGTTAAAGTCATAGTTAAATACTTTGCAATTAGAATAAGTTTGTAAACTGAAGAATGAATAGTTCGTCATAAGGATAATAATGCTTTTTTTTTCTCCTTAGCATACTGCCGTTTTATTCAATGCGTTAACTTAGGCAAGTGCTTGAATTTTCTAACGCTCACGTTGGTAATAATTAAGTAGTTTTAAACAAACTGAATAATGAAATTTCAGGTTTTATTGATTCCCTAGACGGTTAAATAATTTTAAAAAAGAACTTATCTTTGAAAAAAAAGCTTTTTGTATTTTATTCAAAATTTTTGCATGGCTGCTAAAAAAGGAATTTTAATTAAAAACCAACAAAGATAAGACCATAAACATATTTAGGTTTTTCAAGCCCTTGTTCTGTTGCATCTTTAGCCACTATTTTTAGGGTTTTATTTCAAATAGTTCGCGAGTTATGAGTGTATTAGCAAACGGCTCCCCCCCCCCTGCTTTCCCCCCTCCCCCGGGGTTGTCGACCATCCAGGGGGGCGAAGACATGTGGTTTCATATTCACTATAGTGCCTGCGACATTAATCAGAAATAATTTTGCGTCAAGTCTTCCATGCATGCTCAAAATACCCCTTCAGATCCTGAACTATAATGCAAATCGTGTTTTAACTTGCTACTGTCATTTTGTTTTTCAACGCGTTAACAGTACTTAAATGATTTTAACAAACTGAATAATGATATTTTGGACATTATTTGAAAAAAAAATCAAACAATTTTGATTTGGAATTTATTTTGGTTAAAAAAAGTTTGTTTTGCGCATTTTATTCAAAAATTTTGCTTGTTTGCGAAAAATGGAATTTTACTCAGAAACCAACAAAGATAGGTCCATAATTATATTTAGCTTTTATGAAGCACTTGTTTTGTTGCGTCGATTGCCACTTTTTTCAGTGTTTTATCTCAAATAGTTCGCGAGTTATGAGTGTTTTAGAAAACGGTTCCCCCACTGCTTTCCCCTCTCCCCCGGGGTTGTCGACCACCCAGGGGGGCGACGACATGTGGTTTCATAATCACCATCGTGCCTGTAACAATAATCAGAAATAATATTGCGTCAGCCTTTCCATGCATGCTCAACCCCCTTCAGATCCTAGACTAACTTCATTCTCTACTTCTTCTAAGAATGGCAAAGTGTGAATCTAGTTGGAGAAAAAATGTCCATTACATCAGAAACGCAAACAGATGGTAATTTATTCAGCTTTTACATAATACAGTTCTAAACTGTCTTTGCCGTGAGGAGATAAAGGGCAGTAACTGCACTTGTTTTTTTTTTTTTTTTGCATTTTTTTCCTCTATTGTACGTTATCTTTATTGTGCAAGTTTGCTCATTTGGTTTCCGCTCGAAAAAAGCCCGAAAAAAACATCTAATTCCAACTTTTTCCTATGGTTAATATTGAATCCCAAGCGCGTCGAGGGGGCAATTGCCCCCTCACTTTTCAGAGTTAAAAATTAACGTTTAGTTGAAAAATATTCTTTTCTTTTTTTGGGAGGGGGGAGGTAGATTGATTTATTTCACAAATATAAAAAATTACAAATAAATGGACTTTTCTCGTTTTATTTCTTAAGAATAGAACTTTTAATTGGAAAGGGGAAATCTACGGTAATCATCTATCTCGATTTTCTAGACCGCATTCCATATTTTTAGAACTCACGTTTTCGGAATTGTGAAAATCCAATATCATAACTCAATTTTACGGCAAAGTCCAAAAAATCAACCTTCGGGGTGCTACCCCCTAATCCCAAACCCCTTTTAACCTCCCACTTTTTTTGGCGCTCTAGCCGCCGATGCTAGTGGTTATTAATTTTCTGCTCCAATATTTCCGGGGAAGAGGGGGACAGCACAACCGAAAGCTTTTCTAAGGGGGATTGCTATTCCTCAAGAATCAACGCAAGGATACAAATAATCTTGTTATTAAAAAAAATGACAAAAATGCGAATGTGTGTGTGTGTGTGTGTGTGTGTGTGTGTGTGTGTGTGCATCTCATTCAAAACATAAACTGATTTGTTTTTTGGCACTAATCACTCCAGAGACAGAGTCATCACACCTGTTTTCGTTGAACGTGATTATACGTATCATTATTAATAATTTAAATACACAAATGGTTCCCGATAAGATTTGGTGTTTTTATTATTTTTTGCTATTATTTTTTATCTGCGCCATCCGCTCCAGGGGTGAAACAAAATTCAAATGCTTTTCTCGTTAGGCTTAACTAATATCCCTGAAAATTAACGCAAGGTTTCAGGGGAAAATTATTATCTATATGAATCTCAAATAAGATACAATAATGCTTATTAGTCGCTCCAGGGTGTTGAAACTTGTTTAAGATAGTGTTCATACAATGACAAAAAAGAAAATTTCACGATGGTCACGATATAGATACTTTTTTCTTTTTTCATACCCTTAACAATCGGCTGAACACTTGCAGAAATACACGAAAGACACCGCCAACTCAGTCATTCCAGACGAGGACTGCAGTTTCGTGCTTATTAGCACTCATCAGCCTGGCTTAGGAATTGACTGAGCTAGAGGTGGAAAAACTCTTAAGGAAGTCACTTGCAGAAATGTATCATTGTTTTAAAATGCTATTTAACGCAGTTCAACTAGAACGTTAAGAAAGGTTTTAGAGAAAAAAAACTCTGTCCACTATATATCTAGCTAGTTTACATATACTATATAACCAAAAATATTAGGACACTTTCAAAAATTAACGTTTTTACGGATTTCCCCCCAAAAAAATATGAGACCAATTGCTGTGTACTTTTTAACACAGAAAGTGTTGCTGAACTTCATAGCTTTTTTGCAGTTATTTACGATGAAGGAATGTCAAACACTTTTTTTTTGTTTCCTCAATTTGTTGCTGGACCCCAAAATGCATGGGAGATTCAATTTTTATTGGAAAATGACAGTTGGAGCGTACTTTTTACGTGACAAAAGTTTCAGAACAATTGGTCTCTTATTTCTTGAGAAATCAGTAAAAAATGTGAATTTTTGAATGTGTCCCAATATTTTTGGTTATATAGTGTACTAGTACGGCTTTGCCCGTAACAGAAAATTAAAACATCTTTTGGTTCGCCTGTATATTTACAAATAATGTATGGTGAATTTTCTCGCTAATTGGCTTGTGCCCATGTTACGGTTCCACGTTATGATAACTTCGTAATTTACCCGTCCATCTTATGATAATTTTGTTCTTAAAATTGGAATAGAAAAAGAACCATATCAAAGTATCGAAAAATTGCTTTGAGGTGCACACCCCCATGCTACAAACTAACTTTGTGCCAAATTTCATGAAAATCGGCAGAACGGACTAGGCGCTATGCGCGCCACAGAGATCCTGACAGAGACCCGTACACAGAGATATCCTGATAGACAGAGAGACTTTCAGCTTTATTATTAGTAAAGATTAGAAAGAGTGACATGCTTCATTCTTCTTGTCAGCAAAAAAAAGTTTTCGTTTTAATGTTACTAGAAATTCGGTAGGTATTTCTTTTCATTCGAAAAAGGAACAGAATGAACCCAATGTAACGTCATAAGGAAATTTTAAGAAATCTTTCACCATGACTCATTGCAAAAACCTTTTTGCGTATTACACTGGTGTGCTTTTTTATGTTGAATACGGGTTAAGTTCATTGGTTCTTTGATTATGATTCTGAAATGCTTGTCAATTATTGATTTTGTGATGAAAGACGAGTCAATCACTAAAGATTTGGCCATTACATTGGCCAAAGATGTAAATGCAATGGTAAAATTGTTTAATTACCCCTTTGCATCGTCTTTGTTTGGTTTTTTTAATTACTTACTAATCCGTATTTAATTGAGGCTAAATACAAACATCAGCGGGAAAGCACAAAAAAGAACAGGGATTTCCTTCCCGTAAGTGATGAAACTCGTGACCATTTGGCTTTCGACTTTACATGACCTGCCTTGGGCAAGCTTTTAGGGTCACGCTAATGTGCAGAAAAAGAATGGTTGAAAGGAATGGCATTCTATTGCGATGCAAACGTTGAACCAATAATGACTGCTCACGAAGGATTCTGGAATGATTTCACTGTAAATAAGGGATGTTTTCAAATCTAAAATATCCATTGTGAAAGATAATAATAAGATACAACTGATGAAAAATTGCTTGAGTGAAATATACGGTTTGGACAACGTAAAAGAACGTTAAGACGTTCGTCCAGAAATCAACGAGCCCATTTACCGAAAATTCTTCAAGGACCTTCTTTGCCCGTTTTCAGTTGAGGTCAAGATTAGAGGTTGCAACCTGACACTTGATGAACATATAAAAAATTGGAGACTAAAATATTAGTACCATTTGCCTTCTGATCGCCACTCTCCCCAACCTCAGTTGTCAACAATTTTTATTTGCTAGAAAACATTTCTCCTAAAAATGAAATCATTTTATGTTTGTATTACTAACACTTGGTTGTGCAATTAATGTTAACACAACTAATTACTTAAGTTAATTTCTGAACTCACATTTTTTATGCATTAGTAGCAATTAAAAATCTAGCTTGTTGTTGTTTTTTTTTTTCTTTTTTTTTTTAGTGACTAAAAAAGTTGCTTCAACTCTCTCACATTTAACAGAAAATTTTCCGAGTCTTAATCCTTATTTTACCGGTAACACATGAGCCTTTACATAGCTAAAAATAGTTATTTAAGATTGAAACAACCTTTTCTCTTTTAAAATTTAAAAGTTTAACTAGTCATTGTTACATTATGTCCTATTGTTCAGCTGAACTTGTTTCATTGTCATATTTTAGATCTACATAATCAAGCACTGTTCAAAAAAATCCATCATTTTTAGAGAGATTTTAAGTGTGAACAACGAAAAACAATTTCAAAAAACGCATTTATTGGTCTTTTAGTAAAAAATGCGGTAATCACTATTGAACAGTTAAATAAGATGATATAATATTCCCTTAAAATTTTAAAACTGGTATTTGCCTTTTTTCTGATCTAAAGGATTCAATTATTAGTTTACTTAAATTAAATGGACGTTGAGGTGTTGGTCTAACTATTAAAGGGCTTTGTACACCAGCTTTCAAGGTAACTGAAACTTCATTCTTTATTCAAAAATAATACTGTCATTTACAAATTGTATCGTCAAGCGTTTTGTACATTCTTTCTGAAACCAATTTGAGCAGTTAGTTATTTCGTTTAGAAAATTGTTCATTGTTTATTTTGGTTTATTTTATTCTACATCTTTTTTAAACGTATTTTTTACTCTGTTAATTAATAATTTCAATGCATTTCACCTTGGAGAATATGAAAGTTATAAAGTGAAATTTTCACAAACTTATCCAACTTATAATTTTAAAATCACAAATGTAGCAAAATGGATAAGATTTAGTAGTAGATCCTAAGTATAGGATGAAATTTAGATTGAAATAGCAATGCATTATGGTCTAACAATGCGTACAGAGCAAAAATAGAATGATCTATAGCCCGGTTGACCTTTGTTTAAAATAATGCACCTGCCATGTTATCTAATTATTTATTTTTTATTTACTTTTACATTCAAAAAATGAAGTTTTCACTTTAGCTTTTACATTGCAGAACATCCAATCCTTCTTACCTTTATTACTTTTCTTTTGTGCAATATAACTATATTTTCTTTAACATAAAAAAAAAACAGTATGATGATGACAACTGGCAATTCTTTAAAGCGCAAACACATTTAAAAAAAATACATAAATATTTATTCAGAATAACGATTTAAAAAAAACGGTTTCATTTGATGCAAAAAAGAAGGTAGTACTATAACAACATAAGATTTCCGGAAAAAGTCATGAATGCGTGCATAAACCATTAAATTTTTTATAGGATTACAATGGTTTGTTAAGGCGATGCTTCAATGTAAGTCAATTTTATATAATTCAAGAAATTGTGGCATTTTCCAAAAATAAACTCCTACATCAGCAAATTATTGCTTCAGGTATCTATTCACTTGTCTGCGCTTTGTATAATTTTACAAGTAAAAAAAAACGGATTATTTTGTCAGCAAATATCTAGGAGAAATATAAACAAATGAGCACTGTCTGTTTTCGCGGCAAATCGGGATATGTCGTTCATGAATATACGTGTTTAAATCACTGACCTCTCAAAGCGCACTGCAATCTCCTAAAAAATGAAAACGCCACTCTTTTGAACGGTGAACGGTTTGAAATTTATAACATGGTATTGAAGCACTAATAGTTGGGGAATGTCGAGGAAACTGGAATGACAAAGAGAACTAAGCTTTTTCCAAATGAACAAATTGGAAATTTGTTTTGAAAATTTCAGTAAAAAAAAGAAAGAACATTGTATTTTATAATCAAACTTTCATTGAAACATTATTTTCCATTTTTAGTAGTAATTTTGAGTGTTCAAAAACTAGTGGAAATATTTCACTTTTTTATGGGAAAAGTGAAAAATAAAACATTTTTATAATGAAATATTTTCTATTTGACTGTAAAAAGTATTTTTGATCAAATGAATCAGTAAATAAAATTTTCAATGAAAAAATGAAAATAAAATGGAGCAATAAACAAATAACTTAATTAATTAATCAATTGATATATGAAGAAAAATAAATGACTAATGTAAGAGTTAATGAATAAGAAAATATGAAAAGGACTGAATAAATAATTGAATTACTAAAGGAAGGGATGTAAATAAGTCAAATAATACATGAATACGTAAGTGTTTTAGTAAATGAGTGAGTGAGTAAACAAAATAAGCTATTTCCCTTAACATCATCACTTTGCCCCTCAAGTACTCGACTACTTGAGCAAAATATTTAATACACAAATTTACTTAATATTAACTAAATAAATATTGCATTGCATATTATAAGGTATCAATTAATATTTAAAATGATGAGGACAAGACTTTTATCATTTTTTAATAGAAAAAATATTTTTTGACTTTCAACAATTATTACAATAAGATTATCAATTCTTGAAAATTACATGTTTTATCATATGCTTAATTCTTCGGCGGGTTTTTTTCCTGACTGGCATAGACTACATGTGCAAGTACATTGTTAAATTATTACCAGATAGGTGGCGCTAAGCGCAGAGGAAATATTTCACCTTTTCACTTTGCCCCTCTATTTCACCCTCCTGTCATGTTTCCTTTAGTCGCTAATTTCAACAGAAAACAGCTTAGAAGACAGGAAGTACATTTTTTCAGTTCGTTCGTTAGCTCATTTTACTTTTATTAGCCTTTAAACTATACAACCCAAGTAAATATATTGTTAATTCTTGTTTCTCTTTTCTTTTTTATAATGACTCATTCGGTTTTATCTGCATTTCAGTTTCTTGTCGCCATACTTTTTACGCCGGTCAGTTAATAAATTAAATTTAATTATTTTTACTGCCGACAGTCCAGGTTTGATTATTTACAGTGTAAATAATTTATAAATTTTAAGTATTTCATTTAATTGTTTTTAAATGAACTTTTTGGAAATTTAAACAACTTTTCTCGAATTAATGAAGTCATTCGAATGAATGAGCTTTATGTATGGGTAAAAAAAAAGCACAAATCTCAGATGAACAGATCATGAAAAAGAATGGCATTGCCCTTGGATAGTGGCAAAGTCTTCTGCCGTAGACAGATCAGTGGCAATATCTACAAAAGTGAGATTTAGAGACATTAGTTAAAACGCGTTTTTGATTTGCCAACACCAATAAAGTATTGAACTTCTTAGGTTAAAAAAAACTGTTTGTTTTCAGCGGAAATTCAATCAACATATTTGAACAATAAATCTGAAACAAGATAGGTAACCTACATGCAAATGAATGAAAAATTAAATATTTGTAGATACTGCCAATTACTAGTATTGAAATTAAAGTTTCAAAAATTTTAACTTTACGTTTCATTTGCCGTAGGATACTTTTTTCGGAAAGACATTAGCTTAATATCAGTGTTTAGAAAAACGCTTAACCAGCCAAAACTACCTATCATTCTGCCAGCAAAGGAAAAGGAACTAATTTAAAAAGTAAACTAAAAAGTATTAAGATGCTATTGCTATTCAGAACATTATACCTGCTTGGTAGAAAAATCAAACACATGGTTTGCAAATCGTAAAAACATCAGAACAATAAATGAGAAAAGAATAAGATAAGAATAAACTTGGAAAATGAGCGAAAAAAGTACCAGAGGAACAAATCCCCTAACACAATTCTAAAATAACTATTAAATTATAAAAATTTAGTTTTGGTTAAAACATTTAAGCAATTTTAAGATTTATGCCAAAAGAAAAGAAAAGGAAACATGAACACAGAGTTCAAGTTTTTCGTTAAAAAAATATGTGAAAACGATTTACTTCAATAAATTATCCATGATGCTAGATTGAAAATGAAAAACCAATAACAACTCCAAGACACCAATAAAGAAGCCAAAAGCAATTATAATTCAACAGACAAAAACTAAAAAGCAATTAAAGTTGAAGTTTTAAATAATAACTTAAGTTTTGAAATATTTAAAACGTAGGATTCATTTATTTATTAAAAAGGTAAAAAGAATAAAAGCTTTTACGCCGAAAAATGCATTTCAGGGGCATACATTACTTAAAATTTAAAATATATACTGAAATTGGCAATAACTGTGTGGAAAAAACTGTAAACAATAAAAAAGAAATTTCAATTTTTTTTTAAAAAAATCAGGTGTAAAGTAACATGTAAAAACATTATACCTGCCTGGTTGAGAAATTGAAAACAATGCGTTAAACATGAATATATAAGAACAATAAATAAGAAAATCAAAGTAACAAAAGCTCAAGCAGCAATAAAATTGCAAATTTATGGCTATATATAAGTGAATTATTATTAAGTTGATTAAATTCCTCATGAATTAATAACCTTTTGAGTGACATCATCCCATTTTCCGAATTGCAATCACTTTAGGGGAATTTAAAAAAATCATTTTGTTTTTACTGTAAATAAGAAGTTGGAATACCGCAGTTCACTTTTGAAAGACTCCAGTAGATTTAATTTAACAAAAACTCATATGAAAACAATCTTCATAGACTTTTTTTTTCAGTTGAATTTCGAGTAACTAATAGCAACATTGTTATAAAAAAATATTTAAAATAATTTAGCTTAAAAATTTAGTTAACCATCATTTTCATAACACAAAATCTTTGTTAGCAATATGCTTTAGAGTAAAACCATCAAAAAGTTAAAAGAGATCAAGAACTCAAATTCTAAAATTGTAATGTGTGCTTCTTTTTTTCTTTTTTAAAGCTATTTATGTATTTATTTACTTATTCGTTTTTGAAATTATCTTCGTTTTATGCATTTTTTTTCAGTTAAAGGAAACAACTTGGCACTTTGCATTTACATATTGCAAAGTACATTTTATTTCAAACATAGTGTTGATAGCTTAACTGAAGTTTCAAAATAATCTTCTATCTACAAAATTAAATGGCTATATGAGTAACAAAAAGATTATATGTGCACCATGCAACGAACGTTTCATAAATAGCCCACGAGGATTATTTTTCTATCCAATTTCTATGCTAAAAAAAAATCACCAACTTTTTTTTTTTAAGTTTAAGCTCTGCAAAATGAATGTACAACGCTGACAGAGCAAAAAATTCCGTAAATAGAAGGTCAACTCACCTTTGTGCATAAAATCATCAATAATCAACTGAAAAATATCCAATTTAGTTTCCTTGTGCCGCAAACAGGAACTGACATTTTAAAAATAGCGCTTGAAATCAGAACTAAAACGTAACGAAATCTGTCAGCTCTTCGGATGAAACGCTCTCGCTTTTTAATCGCGTTGAATGAATTTATCGAGTCTGACAGGTGAAAAGAGGACGTGTAGAAATCATTTTCCCTGCGAGGTAGGGAAAAGGGGAAAAACGAGAAGTTCGGGATTTGATTGAATCGCAAACAATTGATTTGAGTGTACTCATCGTAAAACTAATTTTTCCTAGCTACACAAGCATGATTAAGACCTGATCATTTTGCCCTTTACAATTAATGCAGTAAAGTAGTTAATCAGTAGAACAGCGAGGTAAAGTACATAATTCTTCACTGCTAATTATACAGATAAGAAATTTATTAAACAAATACTTTTTTCTTCGTATGCATTTTGTAGCAAAAATAAAAAT
Source organism: Uloborus diversus (assembly GCF_026930045.1). Classification (NCBI taxonomy): domain Eukaryota; kingdom Metazoa; phylum Arthropoda; class Arachnida; order Araneae; family Uloboridae; genus Uloborus; species Uloborus diversus. Next base: position 143,240,339 of record NC_072734.1, on the reverse strand, counting down.
AGTAATGACAGTAAAAATAATAATTTTAATCACAATTATAATACTAACAATAAAAAAATTATAAGTTACTATTATTATCATTGTTATTATTATTATTACGTATTATTATTATTATCATTGTGGTGGTGGGAAGATGATGGTTATAATGATGATTACGGTAATAAGGAAAATAATAATAATTATTTTTTGTAGTAGTAGTAGTAGTATTAGTAATAATGTTGATTTCAGTAGCTTGTAAAAACAACCCTGACAGATCTACGAGCTAATGCTTAGTGGGGCTCATTCTGTAGCTTGAAGATCCATGATTAATATAAAATTTAATAAAAAGCTGTGTGAGATTATTTGATAATGTAACTGAATTCATCGAGAAAACGGTTTTTTCTAGAGCTAAACCAAACTTTAACTGATTGCAAAAAAAAAAAAAAGCCTTACTTTTCAGATTGCAAGTACAAATGTAAGTTTATACAATGAATTGTCGACTATTTTATTCGTCTTAACCGAGCTAAACATAAATCTTCTTGAACAGCATGCGGTCCGTGAAAAGCAGGTTGAATATCACTGGCATATAGGCAACTGATAAATAAGATGCAATATATGATTCCACTCCATTTAACTGGAATTTAAAATAAATTTCGAATTTAATTTTTGCGGTAAAATTGTGCTAAACAGATCAAACGCGATGGCATGATCACTTGAATCTGGAACTGGTGAGTCCTGTGAATAAATTAATATATGAATGTATTCTTCTGCTAGCCACCAGCTACATTGCTAATCCTACGTCGGATCGCAATCTTCTTCATGTAACTTAATGGATACTTGAATGATAGTCGAAATGCATTTTTTAAAAACACATTAGATGCTTTTGAGAGGAAATCCCTGTCAGGACTTTTTTTTTTTTTTAGCAATCCGAGTTGCTTATTATCCTCACTTGACCGCTATTGACGTTCCGGTTCCTTTTTCAATGTTCCCACCTAATGATCATCTCTAGTAATATAAAAGACAACACTTCGTCCGTTTTTATAATGTACTAGCAAAAATACCCGGCGTTGCCTGGGTCAGTAATAATTATGAGAAACAATTGTTACTTGCCCTTGTTTTCTGTTTTAAGGGAAATAATTTAAAACAAACCTTTTTGACGTGATTAAAAATCGAGCTTCTTCCTTACTCATTAAACTAAAATAGCAATAAGTATAAAGAACAAAATAGTATTCAATTAGAAACGAAAGCACGACATTTAAGCATATACAATTTTGAAGAATTTCCGAAATATGAAATTAAACTTTAACATGTTTAAAAAGATTTATCTGTCAGTACTTTTTTTTTTAAATCTAAAACCTTCTCTGTATGGCTATTGATGTACGAACTGTTTTAAAAAATGTAGCCGCCCGTGACCCCTTACACTTGCTTTAGTTATTTTGGGAAATTTCAATTTTTGTGGGCACTTGGTGCGGTTTAAAATCTTACCAAATTTGCGAGAATAATTTTGGGGCACTTTCGATGATACTCCCCCTCCTTATTAATTTTTATTATAGAAATATTGTTGCTAGATGCTGAGATACTTTTGGTCAAAATAAAATGGCGCTAAACGGTTTCATCCGAAATGTTTCCAAAATAAGTAGTAAAATTTGGCGATTGTTTGAAATCGTGCAAAAAGAAAAATTAATTGAAGTTTTTGTGCAGTTTATGGATTTGCCTAATTTAGTTGAATTATTTTAAACAGTATTTTTTTTTTTAAGTATCTTTGATTGGCGATATTTTCTTTATATGGTGAAAGCTGAGAAACATTATTACGTAGTCTTTGGGCTCAAAAACAGCGACAGTGGAAAAAACTGCCAAATGCATCAGCTACTGAAATCTTTCTGAAAAAATTCTGGCGATATTTCTGCTGGTTGGTTGGATATAGTGAGCAAGTGTCCAATCAGCAAAAATAATAATAAACCATTAATTACATAAGTTCCGTTTAAAAGTAAAATGATCAGCCAAATCCATTTATTTTTAGCCAATCTTGTGGGAAAACGTTACTTTAAGATTTGACCTGAGAAAAGCCTCAAAAAGTCAGACGAAACGCAAAAATATTCAACAATTCTTGGGAGTTGAGATGACACACTAAATAATGACTTGGGTTGATGAAAGCCTTCGAACAGGGAACAAAAAAGCTCATAACTCGTTTTTTATACAACTTAGAAACTTCGAACAGATGCTATCTTCAGCAGAAAAATTGGCGCTTTCGATAGACATATAATATTAATATGTGCACGTTTTTTTCCACCCCAATATTGGTGCATTTATGCGAAAATTGGGACTAAAATAGGAATAAAAAGGGAACTATCAATCGGATTTTTTTTCGAACTGGTCTATAAACCTTCCCAATACCAAACCGAACAAACGGTGAAAGTTTCAGCCAAATCTGCCGGGTAGTTTCTGAGATCTTAGGGAACAAATTTACCAAACTCCATTTTTATATATATAGATTTCAATTGTTAAAAATATTTATTTATTTCATTTTACACAAACTACCGAATGGCAATACGTCATTGTTGAAAAGTAAAAGACGCACGAGATCGTGTTCGATAGATTTTTAATTTAATTGAACGACGATTTCTTGAGGTGCAACAACGTTACGTGTGATGTTAATAAAGTTTGATGTTTGTAATATAATGGAGTTGAATTTACATACGAAATTAGGGAGTTGTTTTATACCTTCTCGACTTCCTCCTTACCTTAGGTTGGTTTATACCTTATAGTTTTGTCATGCCTCGACGAAAACTAACCGATGTAGAACGTGCTACCGCACTACTAACGTGCTAAGATGCTATCGCAATTCGGATTGCGAAATTTTTTTTTTAAGGAAAGTTGCCACCATTCAAATAAAAAGGTCCCGAAGGGCCCATCACTAAACGCTGATGTTTTTCTTCATTTCTGCATCATTTGTGACGTCATCAAGACCACGCCTTGTTTGAAAAATCGGACATTTAAAAAAAATTATTTAAAAAATCTGTTAGGAAAATAAAAGTATTTTCTGGATCCATGTTTTTTTTTTTTTTTTTTTGCTCATTCTTTCCATTTCAATGACTAAAAGTAGTACTTTTGACTGAAGGAAACCATCCCATTGAAAAACCGCGTTTTGAGTTTAATACTAATAATAGGGAACTTTTTCTGTGGAAACCAAATAAGCTAACTTATACGATAAAATAACGTATAACGAATGACAAAAAATGCAAAAAAATATATAACATTGCAGCGACCACCCTTTACCAGCTCGCAGCAGTATGATACTCTGTATTCTCCTTTTTAAAGTCTCTCTAGATTTTTTTTTTTTAATTCTCTGCAATTTTACATTAATCTTTTGATTTCCCGGAGAATCTCAGATATTTTGTACGGAAAAGTTTTTAACAGAGATATTTACAACCATAAAAAAGTTTTACAACCGGTGAGAGGTTCTTAATGCAAAATGCTACAGAAATCAACCCTCTTCATATGTTGTATAATTTGCAGATGACAAGTTACTAGAATTGACTTATAATTCTTGACAAGAAGGTTTTTGATGTAGATGTTCCGAAAGAAAAGCCTTCCATGGTAACGAGTCATTATTTCCTGCTCTTCAGTCTTTGTTAACTTAAATAATTACATTGTTATTCCCAAGAAAACTTACCTTTGTGCTCAAAGCCCATGAAATGGTTTGTAGACACGAAATAAAATGCCGAGTTATGTGTATATCTTTATTGTTTAACTATAATTTGTATCATTCTTTAGTAGTCCATTAAAATATCAATATTAAATTTCCAAAAAAAAGATGAACAAAATGAATGATTAGCCATTGTGGTTTAATATGTTCTTATTGTTTATAAGATCTTAAAGTTTAATAAGTAAAATCGTAATTTAACTTCTGAACGAAATCAAGAGTAAAAGTAGATAATAAAATATTATAAAAGAAAATAATTAAATAAAGAATATGTTTAGATGAAAGAAACATAAGGTATACGATTTAATTTAGAAAATTTTATAAGGTATGTATGGTTTAATTGAAATTGGTTATAGAATTTTATGAAAACACTTATTACAGTCATTTTAAAAATATCTGTAAGAGACACAAAAGTGAATGTATACGTTTCTCAAATCTATATAGTTTATTCTAAGGTGCCCTTTTTTGTTTTAGTTACGCATAATATCATAATTAACCTTTAGTATTATTTTTTTCATAATACTCTAAATGCAGTAATTTGACTAACATATGATTTTCTTTGAAGATTCGATGAAGTGCATAAAAGCGCCTATGCAAGGTGATTCCAATTCAAGGTAATTCTGTACTTCGTTTTAATAGTTGATGAGTTTTACTTTTCTCACTTTAGTCTTAAATGAATGCAACTATGTGTAAACTAAATATTAGGAAGCAAAATAAAAGCAGCATGTTTACAAGTTATACTAATATTATTTGTTTATTTATTTATTTTCTCATTTATTATTATTTTTTTAAATTTGTTTCCCATTAGTTTATTTACTTGTTTTTGTGCTTTTTTTATTTACTGACTGATCCTCTACATCAGTGATTCTCAACCGATGGTCCGGCGGTCCAACTATTGTTCAATTGCACGTTAAAAAAATTTAAATTATTTTAAAAAAAAGGTATGATATTAATATCTGATAATATTGTACGATTTTTTATGAATGTTTATTTTTCTATGCATAATTAGTCAATTAATGCAGCAAAAAACATCTTTTTGCATCTCAAACTTATGTAAAATTTATTCAATGCCAAGTAATGGTTTATTTATTTTATTTTATTTATTTATGCGTATTATTACTTTGTAAAAAAAAATACATCACAGGTTCGCAAAATCGTTTCAAATTTTTTAACGCAAAAACATCAATTAATTGATAAAATAGAGTACCAATTTTAAGAAAAGAAAGAAAACAGAAACGACCTCATCGATGCGCTATTTTTTTTCTTTTTTCAAAAGTTTTTGCCGCTCCACGAGTAGAAAAAAGGTTGAAAATTTTGCTCTATATTTGGCGAAATGTTATTGAAAAAAGAAAGAAAGAAACTTTAGATTTGTCTGGGACAGAATTGAGAAGATTTGGTAATCGCTGTTAGTATAATTTATTAAACTGGAGCTTAAACTTAGAATTCGGATATGTTAAATATGCGTAAATAATTTAACCAGTTACCATTAAAAGCAATTCCTCATGCTTTATAACTTATTGCATTCTTCTTAAATTAATATTAACGAAGTTTTATCTTAAACTTTTGTAACACATGGTAAATGTGATAAAGTTTCCTCTTTTTCCTTCATTGATCCGCCATTCCATGCTGAAATTAATTCAAACTGCGTTTATGTACAACATTGAAAATTATATTTTAGGATGGGTGATGATACAAATTTCAGCACCAGGTGACACCAGTGAGTAGTATCGTTACGTTGCTAATCAAAATGGTGTACAGGAAATTAGTTCATCTCAAACTTTGTTTTCTTTTTAAGATAAATCTATGCTACCTTAATTTTTGGGACCTTCAAAGGAATGAAAATAAAAAATGCTGTATTTTACACAAAATATCGTTATTCGCTGCACATCTTTAGATGTGAAGTACAATTTTTTACTAGCCCCTTAACTCTTAAACTTATAACAGCAAAGGCCAAAATACTACAGACTTTTTCAGTGCTGAGAGTTGTACTAAAGCAGTGGTGCCTAACTTAGAGCAGGAATATAAATGAAGAGAGCAAGTCTAATCTTTGGCATAACAAAAGCTGAGGCTACGACTCCAAGTCAAGTGACTCACTAGCGACATGGTTGACACATTTTGCGTGAAACTAGCGAAAGAAATCGTTGTCTTCCAATGCTTTGCTTTTTAATCAATCACGTGACTTGAGGTCTTTGGTTTACATAAAAAAAATGTCTTCCGCCCTCCATTTTATTGCTTAATGAATGGTGCCTAACCTACGGCCCACGAAATTGATCCATATGGCCCAATGTTTTGTTTAATGTTACTTATTAAAAAGCATGATTAGTAACAAAGTCAGAAGTTTGGAGGAAAACATTTAGAAATTGGTTTCTGAAAAACATGTATTTGAAAAACAAAGCATTAAGTAATGATGACCGAAAATTATTTGTTTGACATTTTCTTTCCTTTGTCACATTTTCTTATGTTATTTAGAAAAGAATAAAATATTTGGAAATTTTATATGTGTTCTGACCTGCGAAAATAAATTTAATATGAGGCGTGACCCTCAGGCAGAAAAATATTGGACACCATTGTACTAATGTTATAGAGGGAATGCGCTGACAATACGAAACTAAATCTAAGACCAAATCGATTTATCAGTTAACAACAAAACACCAAAATTTGACATTAACAACTGATATTCACTGAAGCAAAAAATATTCACTAAAGTAAAAAAAAATTAGCGATGAATTTCCTTGACTTAAAGGGTTGTCATCGATCCTTCATTGCAATTCCATACGTGTAGACTACAGCGTAACCAAAGTTTTTTTTTTTTTTGAATAAGTATTCATGTTTTAATTACAAAGTAAGAAAATGTATTGTAAAAATAAATAAACAAACAAAAGCAGCATATTAAAAAAGATTTTAATTAGCAAAAAAAGATGGTGAAATTTTAAATTGTGTGCTATTTGTTACAGAACCATTATTGAGAAATGCTATTGCAAAATATTTTTAATGGTAGTACTTTTAAGAAAAAACATTCAGTTAGTTTCGTAACGTAAGGATCTTTTTTCCATTTTCTGCTGCTTTCAGAAGCAAATAATTAAAAGAACTAGTAACTTTTTCTAAAATGTAACGCAACTGTGCAGTCTCATATTGTTCATGCACTTAAATCTTATATAATTAAAAACTGAGCGTATGTACCTATGTATCTACAGTGGCTCCCAAAAGTCTTCGTACACCTACGACTTTCAACGAAATAGGCCCCAATCCATTGGTTAGAATTAATATTTCGGAATAGGTATTTAATTATAAGACCTATGATCAATTTTTAACAAAACTACATGAAAAGTTTTAAAAAAATATAAAAACTTAATTTTTTAAAAATCAAAAACCAAAAAGTGCCGGAAATTTTATCTCACAAAAGTCTTCGTACACTTTATAAAATGTCTATATATTATTGAATAATCTAACATTTGATTAGGTTATTAATTACTAGAATATCATACAGTTTAACGCGTATGACAGCATTACAGACATGACATTACGTATTATGACGTTTATGACAGCATTACGTATTACAGCATAACACGTTTTAAACGTCTTGGAATAGATTTCATTCTTTTTCTTTCTTTTTCTTGCGTAATTTCTGAGTAAGTGTTCAACCACACTTCGAGTCTTACTGTTTCGAACTCTATTTTCGTTTAAAAGCCCTATTTTCGAAATCTAGCCTCCAGATATCTCTAAATACGTTACATTAAGTTAAAATCTGGAGATTGAGGGGGTATTATCTAAACTTTAGGACAATTTTCGAGGCACTAGAGGCAAAAGTTGAAAACCGTGTGCTTCTTATCGTTATCTTGATAAAAAAAAAAACAAAGCTGTTTCCAATAACCAAATTTTTGGCTAAGAGTTCAAAATTGGTTTTTAAAATATTAAAAGGAACAGCATGATTCATTATTTCATCAAAAAATTACGAACTATCAAGTCCTGATGCTGATATGCACCCTCACACTAGAACACCTCCACCGTCCTGATTAACTGACCCAAATAAGTTCTTAAGATTATGTTCCTAATTTTTTCTTCTACTTACAGTTATACAACAATTTAACCAAAAATATTGAATTAATTTTTATCGGTAAGTAGACGTGATTCTAAAACGTTTTTAGCTTATTTATCATTGATTTTGCGACGAAAAGCGTAAGCTTTCTGTTTTTTGCTCGGCCAAGAAAGTTTCTGCGGGAAGAGGTCCCATTTAATCCAGCTAATCAGAGAACTTGGCGAACAATTTTAGGAGAAAATTAAATGTAAAATGTTTCATTTAACTCTGCAGAAACTTTTACAGCACTCAAATGTGTATTTTTCATAAATTTTTTAACTTTAAATCTCCGATCACGTTTTGTCAACTTTGCCGGTTAACCTTTTCTTACCTTGTTTTCGGTCCGATTCGTTTCTTTAAAGCATTTTATCAAGCACTTTACTATACAAATAAATAAATTAACTAATTTAGAGACATTTCAAACCAATTTACCATTACTGTGGGAAAAAAATTCAAATTTCGAATGGTGTTTGTGGTTTTTTACGAATACCAGCCATTTTAACGTAATAAACACAATATTAAGGAATAAATAAACAAAAAATTAAAGCCAAATGACTTTTAAGGGTCAACACAATGCAAAAATAATAAAAAAACGATATATGATGATTTTAATTATGAATTTATTCGAAAATATTTGAGTGTACGATGACTTTTGTGGCGTGTTATTTCTCTGTCTCTTCGTTTTTTGACTCATTTCAAAAAGAAGATCCATCAATATTTTGAAAAAACTACTGGGTTGTATTTAGAATGACATAGGAATGATGTGAAAAAATATTGAACTTCATATTCGAATTCAGTTTTGAGTTATTTTGGTTTTACTAAATAATTTCAAAGTGTACGAACACTTTTGGGAGTCACTGTATGTATGTCCAAGCTTCTTCCCCCGAGCGACAGTGAACTAACTGACCATCGAATCTGGTATCGATGGATTCGTAATCTTCCCGTCTTCATGTTTGGCTATTTAACATAATCCTCCGATAGTAATTAGCCGAATATGAATTAAAAACTATTAATTATGACCCTTAGATTTCGACATAAAATCCCTATTTTTCGAAGGTTTTCCTCCATTTAAATTATTATTCAGTGCTTCATCTCAACTTTCCGCAACAATGCTTTTATTACAATGTATAGCGTGAAGAAAATCATTGAGATGAAAGATCTGTTGCCATTTTTTTTCTTCTTGTTTTTGTTTTGAGGCTTTTCCTGTGATCAGGGGATTTAAAATGTTTACTTTTAGGTTTTTTTCCCGCAATCTTCCGCAAAATTTCACTGACTTTTTTTTTTGGTTCAAGCCTGAGTGTTGAACTTGCGTCACTTGACATAACTTTTATTTTAGAGTTGGACCGTGCAAAGCCGGGCGACGCAGCTAGTCAAATTATTATTTTTTGAATAAGATTTGGAAGTAGATGTAGGTAACACCATTAGAGATTAGTCTAAACTCAAAATGTATCTTCATCTCTCTTTTCTAAAAGGGCTAATAAACTCTCTATATTAAAATACTGTACCTTTAAAGAGCGAAAGCCATTCCTTATTATTCTACTACTGTGAAACTTTTCAATAACTTAATTTTTATAAAGACAAATCACACTGTGATTGAACTAATATTTGTGTTTAAAGATGCTCTTAGAAAGGTTTTTAATAGTTTTTTTTTTTTTTTTTTTGTAAGACAACATAAGAAATAGCTGGGAAGTTTTTCACTGATATTTTTTAATACTTTAAATCTTACGATATACACAAAAGTTAAATGAATAATAGTTCTTTTGGTTGCATTGTTGCTAAACGTATAAAGAATATTTAGTAGCAGAGCCTTTAGGAGTAGTCATTTACTCTTTTTAAACAACTTATAATGCTCAGCTATTTTTGGCATTACATCAGAGAAACTTGTAAAATTGTTTAATTAATAAATTGCTGAACTATACATATATATATATATATATATATATATATATATATATAGTGCATTAAGCAGTTTTTGTTACTTAAGATTTGAAACATGCTCAAATTTCCTACGTGTGTCATAGGTAAAATACGATGCAATAGCATGGAGAACTTTAGCACTATAGACATGAGATAACCTTTTGTGTGTGTGTAAGTTTTGTAATAGGCTATTTTATTCATTTTTTTACAACTTGGATAAGGGGGATGATATATCTTCAAAAATTACTAAATGTGTTTTTTCTTTTCTGTATGCTGCATAAAACTATGGCAGGTGCGTTATTGCACATTTTATAGTGTCTCAGGAAAAAAAAAATAACCGTGATGCCGCGATACTTATATTGGTCAAATTAAGTTTGATATAGAACAGCAAACTATAATAGCTAGTTGCATTCATTAGTCTTATTTTAAAATGTGTCATTGTTGTATTTTAGAAGAAAGAACGTTATTGAATTAACAAGTAAAATATAGCTGTAATTGTTTGTTGTTTATGTTATTAATCTTACATAAATTATAAATTTAATGAGAAACGTTATGCATTTAATTTGAAATATTACTAAATGTATTCACGCCAGTAAATTTTGGAAATAAATTGTTAGTATGGAGCAATTATTATAAATTTATTCGAAGACATTGCTTGCGCTGCAGTCAAAGCACTAAAAATGTTCAAAAACCAGAAAATTTTAAGTGTTTTACATTTTTCAAAAATCCCATTTTTGCCAAAGGCTTTTTTTTCTCGTGAGTGATAATTGAGATCCAGGTTTTTCTCTTCAGTTCTAAGCTTTTATGCTGCTTGTTATTACTAGCGTTTTATTTTTTTTTTTTTTTTTATTTATTTATTTTTTTTTTTTTTTTGAAATATTATATAATAAAAGGGCTTATAGAGTGTATATTTCCTAATCGCATAATTGATCTGTTTTGAAGTTGTAAATATTCTATTCTTTGGAGCTTTTAATTAATTTTTTCAATTACCATTGATTGCTTTTTTGTGGTAATAATTTTGTCTTATAGTTTCACCATACATTTCCTCCTTTTCTTTATTTATTCCCTATTTTCCCTTCAAAATACAACACAGAGACAAGTTATGAATAAAAATAAAATGAAGGATGATAAAAATAAAATAAAAGCACTAAAACATACTTAATCGCGTGTAGAAAAATATCTCTAAAAACAATGGGATGCGTGTCTGTCGCTTCGCCGCTCCACACTTCCTATTTCTTACCTCAGTAATGTTAGAAATAAATATTCGACTCGAATAAAACATGGTTTATTTGAAATAATTTTGTCTGAGAAACTCTCCGTGTACGTTTATTATTATTATTATTTTTTTTTTTTGGTAATAACTTCGGTTATAACGCGTTTTTTTTTTTTTTTTCATTGACTAAACAGGGGGCAAATAATTTGATTTATTCGAAATAACCGGGTGCTTTCTTTCAATCAGCATTGTTTGTGTGGATAATTAGTTTTAGTTTATTTAGTTGAAGTGAATAATGACTAGAGAAAATATCGAAAACGTTGAAATCATCATCGGCGTAGAAGCACACAATTCATTTGAAGGATTACTACCGTAAATACAAATTTTCATATAATTATTTTCTGATATAAGTCAATCATATTAGTTTCAAAGTTTCATCATATTGTTGTACCATTACCATGAGCTTTGAACTTTCTATAAAATTGAGAAAGAAAGATAATATAACAGAGGAATTATAACGTTAAGTAAGAATATTTTAAATAACGGCTAGCATAGATTAGCATTTTGAAAATGACGTTTCATTTTTAATAATTTTCCTTTTAGAAATGCAGCAGTAAACAAAAGTTTAGTTCACAAGCGGGTTAAGGATTTTCGTATGACGTCACAAAAAGAAGGTCAGTAAAAAATTCGTCGTAAGAAATTTAGAAGGAAATTAAAATAAAAAAGAAAAAACAAGACCTTGAATGGAATTCAAGTGGTTAAAGCATTAAAACAGTAATGTTAATCAAATTTTCCATAATAAAAAAATAGTAGTAAAATGTAATTAGTAGTAAAATCTTGAATTCGGTGATCGGAATGCTTTAAACTAAACCAGTAAAATGATGCATCCTCTTAATTATCCATTGATTAATCGAAATATTGCTGAAACGTTGAACTTTTTATAGCAGGCTACCTAATATTGAATGCAAAAAAATTGCAGGTTCGTTAATTACGAAACACACAGTAGTACTTATTCAGACTTCCGGAATTGCATTTGAAGACGAAAAAAAATTAAAACGAAAAAAGGGAAAAATTCAGAGTTTTTAATAGACCCCCCCCCCCCCCGAAAAAAAAGTATTTTTCAGTTAAGGAGGAGTATCGAAGTGAAAGTTGAAATGTCTTACGTAAAGGTTCCTTAACCTCTTTCTATTGGTGCTAAGGTCAAGTGCTAATGATTCCAGAGAAAAACTTGTTGCTTGCTACAATACCACAAACTGTGCAACTAAACAACTCAATGTTTTGTAAGAAAACTGCGTTGAAGATCACTAAAATGTTTCTTAGAAAAAAAAATGAAACCTTGTAAGTACAAATTAGGCCAGTTGGGGGAGACGGAAAAATGAAGTACATGAAAAAAAAACTTTATTACCATACTTGTGGAGATATTTTAAAGTACACGATTGGCGAGTGAAAACTGGGAACCGTAAAGAAGACATTACGAGTGCTTCTCGTATTTCCAAACAATTGTGTAGGCGTCATCGCAGTTTGAAGATTATACTTTGGAAAAAATTGTTTTTTTTTTAATCTAATGATATTTCATCACTTTCTTCCCAGTAGGTAGAAAATTATGAAGTAACTGGTTTCACATATTTAAAAATATGTTTCCACCCCTAATGCTAGGGTTAAGGTAGAACTACAGGCAAAATGCCAGACAGCCCGGTAATCACACCCAGAGACTGCAGTTTCGTTTTTATTAGAACTCATCAGTCAGGTTTAATGAATAACCAAATTGAAGGCAGATGTCATCTGATTGAAGCTGAGAGTGCCAAAAAGCTGGTAAATAAAGTAAATTTATCTCGCCAGCGAGTATCCGCAGCATGGTGCGGTTCAAAGCTGATATCTGCCTCCAGCTCGATTATTCACTAATCCAAATTGAAACTGCAGTCTCTGAATGTGATTACCAGCTGTCTGGTATTTTGCATGTGGTTCCATCTAGTTTTATTTGTCATGCAGAAGGTGAATAAAAGCCTTTAGTAACGAATTTTATTTTCGCTGTTTTTTTTTTTTTTTTACAATTTAGGTGTTTCCCTTTATCCCAAACATGGCAACCTGTAGGGTAAGTGGAAACAACTAAGCTTTTATACTTTCCTTCTTATTGCAAGAATAAATTTTGATACAAATTACACTTTTGTGTGTATTTTATATGAACTCAGTGCATAATTTAACCTTTTCTGAAACTATTCTTTTTAAATGATTTCAGGTTACATTTGGAGAATTCAGTTGATCGCATATGACATACGGATCCAAGATTCATTTTTTTGATTGTAGAACTTCTTAAACTTCTAAACTGATTGCCTGTAGTGTAATTATCAACCTACATCAACTTCATGTGAAAATAAATGGGGTATGTCCTTTACCCATCCAGTCTCTGGGGTAAATGGAAACATGACTTCATTCGCTAACAAATAGTCAGAAAGTTAAATTTTTTGTACCCAGATGCTCTCAGAGAATCAGTCTTGGACACAGTGCACAATATTTTATCTCTCAGTTCAGACAGCAGAAAGGGAAGGATCTCAATTGGAAACATTGAAATTCTATTTCCCTTTACCCGCACAGACCCTATTGTTCTGAGTTCTACCTTGCTATATTTCTCGTATTCATTAACCCACCACATCCCTTTTATCACAAAAAGCGAAATGACCTGGGGTTTTCTGAAAAAGAAAATTTTTCGACTCGAGGATGACACCGAAAAACCGGAAGTGACAGAATTGTTGATTTGCAATAAGTGATGGTGGATGCTAGACATTTAATTATTACATTAAGTGTGAACACAGAAACACAATCTTCTGAAATTTCGAAAACCCAATTAATTAAGTAAAACCCTCTTTTGTCGAATAAGATATTAGTAAGATAAGATGTGAAGATTTATAAAATAATGACATCAAATGATCAAATTCTTCAAAAGCCATCCTACAAAGGCATAACTAAGTTCTTATATATAAGGTTATATTCATTACATTCCTATTGAAAGCTTTCTATCCGTTGTGCAAATTTGTATAAAGTAAGTATACGGGTCATATGCGAGAAAACAGTAAAAATCACGTCCGACAATTTTGAAAAATTTTTAATAGTTACAATCAAATAATCACTTTTTTTCTAGATTCTCCTTTTATTTGTGTATACTCAAGTACTAGTGGTTTTTATACGTAATTTGGGAAGGACTTTAAATTATTTTAATTTGGGAAAAAGATGGAGAGTATTAGGTGTCATAAGTTCCAATCATTAGTAGTTAAAATGAATGTACCAACATATTCGATGGTTTATCATCCACTCTGTAACAGCTGTTTCCAAAATTACAAGGAATACGACATTTTTTATAAAAGAAACATATAGTATGATTTCTGCGGGTAGTTAGCAGCTATGAATTCTGCAAACAGGATGAGTCTTTTTATGCTATTTTGCGTTATTGAATAATTACTTTGATAAATTTGTAGTCATGATAAACAAACTTTTTTTTTATTGAAGTTACAAACTAAATAACAGTTTTAGAATTATTGATTTATGTTTGTAATGTATATTGTTGTAAATGTTCATTCTATAATGTTTCTTTATAGTTGTTGTTGGTGAGTCCACAATTAGTAAACATTGTAGAAAGATTTGCTGCTATTGCCTCGAAAGGTTGGAATTCCTCATTTATTTACAGATAAAACAGCATAAGAAAGATCTGCAACACATAGAGAGGAAAGAACACCTAGGGCACCGGTGGGAATCGAATCAACGACCTTCGACACATAAAGCGAGACTTCTACCACAGAGCCGCGGAGGACCCTTTTTTACACTTGAAACGATTTTTTAAAGTGTAATTGTTTTGTTTGTTATTAGTCCACTCCATTACACTTCACGTGTAAGAGAGTGGTCAAATACTCTTAAACTCTTGATAATTTACTTATAGACAATTCATTGATTCTTGATTATGCAAGCTAATTTAGAATGAAGAACAAAAAATGGGTCTAGTTGATGGTAAGTAACAAAATTGATAAAAAGACCCAAAAGTATCGGACGTAAACGGTTCTAATTACACAAGAAAAATGCATTCAAGGATTGACTTTTTGAAGTTCATTTAAAGATTTACTCAAAATACCATAAACTAACATTCAAAATATAACTTTGATGCAAATAAATAGAGATCATATTGCACTTTTCAAATGATGATTCAAAATAACTTTCAAGAACAACTACTTGTGAAAGTCGTTGTGACCCAGCCAAGTGCGCTCGATGTCACAATTGGCGCTCACTAGTGAACTTGTTTCGCGCAGACAGAACAAGTGTGACGTTAGTTTCGAACTTCTAAGCAATATGCAAAGACCAAAAGAATTGATCATAACCTGCTGTTTTGACCTTAAAGTGTGACAGCATTGCCACGTGTGACCTTAATTTAATGCATTTATGAATGTAGCGCAATGAAAACCCGGCAAAAAAAAGTTGAGTATCTTTTATTTATTTTCCGAAACAGATTACCAACGAGTTTAAGTAGGCTGTTGTTGCGTGTGAAAGAATCATCTTCCCAACTGAAAGAGTTTTTTTTTATGTTCAGTCTATAATGTGTGAATTTACGCTAATATTGTGGATCACAGAGCAAGATGCGTTCATTATTAATTGGACAAACCAAAAAAACCTGCAAAATAATTATGGCCTATCCGGAATTGCATTCATTACAATGAGAATTTATTTGAGCTTGTTTCTTATCACTTTTTACAGTTCAATTCCCAATTCTCCCCCCCCCCCCTCCCTTTTCACCTCCAGTTTTTTTTTTTTTTTTTTACTTGTTACCTTGTCATCTTGTCTTCAGTCTAAGATTATTTCCGTCAATATTGCTTTGGTTACAGATCTTGGGTTCATAATTTTCCTCATTATTTCTCTTGATATTATTCCCCCAACAAGTAGTACCTAATAATTACGACGTAAATTCTTATTCAGAAATTTTAATATAATAAACACTATCTTGTATCAAAAATATCGTTGTAAATTCTGTTTTAAACGTTCATATTATTTTTTAATGTTCTTTTTTAAAGTTTTATAATTTTATTCAGAACATTTATTTAGGATTTCTTTTTCATTTAAGCTTATATGCAGCTAGTGACTTCAGTTTACTAAAATTTTTCTGAGCTTAACAATAAAGTAATCAAGTATAGGAAGGTTTTGCATTTCGATAGGACCATACAGACGTACGTATAAAAATTAATGCATTAAAATTTTTTTTAGAAAAGAAAACATGGGAACAATTTCGTGTAATCTCTTTCTTCGCATAAAACAACTCACAAAATAAATAAATAAATAAATAAATAAATAATTGAAGTTTGACATCCTGAATTCAAATTATGTTTTTCACAATCACGAATGTGTGTGTGCAGGCGTGTGTGTTTGTGTCTGTGTGAAGGCATAAGTGTGCGTGTGTGTGTTTGTGTCTGTGTGCAGGCATGAGTGTGTGTGTGCGTGTAGGTGTGTGTGTGTAGGTATGTATGCGTGATGGTGTGTGTATGCATGTGTGTATGTATGCGTGTGTGTGCAGGATATGGACGCAACCTGGAGACGGTTTTTCGCTAGAGGAGCAGCATCGTGAGGCCAGTCGACGGTGGTGCTGCAGTGGGAGGCGGGGGGAAAATAAAATCATAGTCATTCAAACTCTCAAGTGAGAACAATAAGCAATATGATTGCTCAAAAAAAAAACCCTAAGAAAACACAAAATTAAGTTAAAAACCCAAGTTGAGAAACCCAAGCCACGAATCAAGGAGCTTTGCCAAGTGAACCATTGGGTTGCTACGTGATACCTTAAGAAGTAAAACAAGCTACCACCGTTTTGTAGCAAAACATTTCGGAGCAAACTAATAATCCAGGCCCCACAATGTATGCCCGTAAAAATTTTTAGGTCCAGAGATTTTCTCTTTAGAATCTTGATCTGTAGGTGTTCTAATGTGAGAATATCTTGGGTAGACATGTTGAATCCTGCTCGAAATAATTTTACAGGCCATCAAAAATAGCGGCCATTTTGGTTCACTTGCTCATTACGTTTTTCGCAACGTGCGTACCTATAAATTTATTTTTAGTTTTGAACTGAAATTTTTGGGCTTTAGAAAGTCAATTAATGTAATAGTTATGTCATAAAAACCGCTCTATCTTTTTCTACAATTTTTACGTGAGGTATCTCTAACGGTTTTTGTTTAACATTCTAGTTACTTAAAAGTGTACAAAAATTAATAACTCTTAATGAAACCAAACGATTTTAAAGTGTAAAACCTTTTGTGTAAAATAATATTTTTCAAGGTCACCAGCGTAGCCAGCAATATCTTCTGTAGGGGTTTTTTTGGTCAAAAATACCTTCTAAAGGGGGTTTTTTGATAAAAAAAAAACCTTCTGAATGGATTTTTTCGATCAAAAATACCTTCTGAAGTGGATTCTTTGATTGAAAATACCTTCTGAAGGAGATTTTTTGATCAAAAATACCTTATGAAGGGGATTTTTTGATCAAAAATACCTTATGAAGGGGATTTTTTTGATCAAAACAGCCCTTTCATATGCATAAGCTACTGTATTAAAATTTGCATTCATGTCAAAACCAGTGGCTATAGGGATTCCCTCCCCCCCCCCCCCTCGGTCCACGCTGTTCAAGGTTATTTATCGTCTGCTATCAAAGTAATTGTTTTCGAGTAAAAATGTTCCACAGTTCCAAAATCTTTTTGTTTCATGTTTTTCTGTGACAATAACTATTTTAGCAATGGCTGATATTTCTAAACTGAGTTCAGAAAGTTTTGGTAGGCAATTGAAGACACCTTGAAGACAGTTTTAACAAACGAATATGTAGTTTGTCAAAAGGAATCAAGAGAAAAATTATGTTCTTCGACCAAAAACGAGTTCGGGAAGCTGCTGAAATACGCAAAGACGCAATATTGAAAAACGCGGCAAGAAAATATAGTGTGTCATTGCAGCAACTAATGCTATAAGAAATACACGAGAGGAAAAACGCTAAAAAAAATGGTAGAAAAAAATGCACAGACAAGTTATTTTGAAAGTGAAAACAATATTTTAGAAAAATCAGAAAGTACTGAAGGAGGTCCAAATCAAGACGAAGTTTTTGACAGAGTAGCAGATCTTAACAGCGATATGAATGTTTCTGCTGCGAATTCATATGCACATCCAAACTGTATAAGTTCTTATATTCGAAAGTATGAGCGAGAAACCAATACACAGTTTGCGCAACATCTATCCTCAAAATTTGAACTGTTTAAAAAAGCAAATGAAATATTAAAGCCTCTGTTAAATGCTGGGCATGGATTTATTCTTTCAGAAATAAAAGAGTTGATGCTTAATGCTCAATGTAGATGAAAATGCATTGGTTTTTATAAATGAAACAAAACTATTTCTCGTAACAACGTATAATGAAAGGATTCTTTTCTGTGCTTCCAAAAGAAAGAATGACCCTTTGTTGGTTTTTTTTTTTAGTCATTTATCTCCAAAAGTACTTGCTGCTGCTTTTAGCTCACAAGAGGCTGTGAAGACTGCAGAAAATCATTGATAATCTTGAGAAAATCATTATAAGGTGTTGATTTTAGACTACAAGAGAAGTTCTGCTAAGCGAGTAAAGACGGTTCAGGATGCTCTTGGCTTAATGGATGAGGAAAAAAGTCAAATAATGATTCAATCGCTACGCACAAATATTGAAAGCTTGAAAACAGAGATTGAGTTTTTGTTAAAGGATGTAGTGACAAATCAGAACTGTGCAAGTGTTGGGAAGTGTTTCGTTCACTGGTATCACTTGTAAAACACTTGATTATTGCTGATCGCGAAGAAAATTACAAATTATACGTTCAAACTGTTGAATTACTGTTTCCAGTCTTTCGTGTATTTGATTGCATCATTTATCTACTATATGAAACATGGTACGTAGAGAGGATAAGGGCGCTAGAAAATGAGTGTCCCTACCTGTAAGAAAAATTCATTCAAGGTAAATTTGTTGTTAAAATTCAATGCTGTGAAGCCAGAGATGAAATTGGAACAAATGATTCAACGGTCACAGAAAAGTGCCGGAGAAATTGCAGAGCAGACGAGAGAAAGCATGTTGCCGAGTGGCATTTAGAGTATCATGAAATTTTAATGATATGCAATGTGTTTCGTGGTCTTACTAGTTCTCATTTAATGGATCACTGTGATAGTGTCCCGCATCCTTATTTTTATAGGCAATCGTAGCCAGTATTTTGATGAAAATGTCAAAAGACTTGTTGATTTTATCCATCAACATGTAAATCCCTATGATATTTCTGAAACAGAGCAACTTTACAGCTTTCTCACTAAACAACTTGTGAATGGTAGTGTCAAGATTCGCCTTCTCAGCATCATGAATCATTGATCAGAACAGTACCGCCAGTTTAGACTGGATACATTTTGTTTCAAAAATTGTCTGATTTACTTTCCAAAGTCAACCTGCCATGCTTTGAGGCATACAGTTCTTCATAAAATATCACTTCTAAGCTAATGGGGAAGAATCAACTTTAACAAGGGTACAGAGACATGGAAATAGCGAAAGAAAGGGGAGAATGCATTAAAAATATTTTAGCTCATGACTTGTTTCCAACGAACACATTATGTGATGGTCAGGGGCGTGCACAGAAAATTTGGGGCCCGTCACAAATGCCCACAAATGTTTCGGCCGCCCTTCCATATTGTTTAAGCACATATTTCATCCCTAGTTTTAAAAATAATAGGCCCCCTTCAGGCTCAGGCCCGGGCAAACAGGTTTCTCTTATCCCCCCCCGGTGCACGCCCCTGGCGGTGGTGATTCACCTACCAAGCTAGATTGCAGAAATATCCGTTTCCAAAACATTTTTTATTTAGCAAAGTATCCCCAATAAAAACTGCCCTCGTTATATATTTCATGTCACAAGTCCGCCAAATAAAGAAAACTTTTGGCGAAGTTATCAGCAATGTTCTGCACGGATTCGTTCCTGTATGCTCTTTTCATGACCTTCATCCTGTGTTCGATAGTTATTTGCAGCATGTTGTGAAATAATTCGAAAAGATGAGAAGAGAATCAACTAAGGGCAGAACAAACATAGTTGTAATTGACAGAAAAACACTAGTACCTATGCAGGTAGAAAAATTCTGGTCTTCAGTATCAAATAAGGAAAATTTAGAGTAACTAGCACGCAAGGAAATAGAAGAAATGTCAAAAATGCTACATTTTCAGCTATTGCTAGTGGTTTAACAGTTAACGAAGAAGCAATCTGCAATACTTTTCATAGCAGATTTGAGACACATCATTGAAGAGCTTAATTAGAATAACTCAAGAGAAGATGCAGATCTACAAATTTTTCCACACATAGACTGGGCTGATAAAAATTGCTCAAAAAGAGTGGCTGCGGCATCAAATGATACAGACGTCCGTCGTAGTGCATTAACATGCAATGCAAAAACAGATCGTAACCTTTTTTTAAAGTAACTAATCTTGTATTTTTCGTTTATTGTGTTGTTGAAGAAACATGTATGTGATAAACAGGAGTTTAAAATGAGCATTTTGGATTATTTATTAATTTTTGTACCCTTTTTAGTAACCAGAATATTCAACAACAAATGTCGGAGATATCTCCACGTAAAATTGAAGAAACAGCTAGACCGGATTTTATGACATAATTAATACATTAATTGACTTCCTTAACTCCAAAAACTGCAGTTCAAAACTAAAAATAAATTTGTAGGTACGCCCGTAGCGAAAGACGTAATGAGCAAGTGAACCAAAATGGCCGCTATCTTTGATGGCCTGTAAAATTATTTCGCGCAGGATTCAACATGTCTACCCAAGATATTCTCACATTAGAACACCTACAGATCAAGATTCTAAAGAGAAAATCTCTGGACCTAAAAATTTTTACGGGACTACATTGTGGGGCCAGGACTATAACTGGCACTTCTGAATTTTGCACGAGTTTATGGTGAAATAAGCAGCATGAATTTCGACTGCCAGTTAAATTTTACACAGAACATCTGAATTCAAAATCAATTGCAATAAGCTAATCCTCCACATTGCTTTCTAAGTTAATCTCTCTTCTTATAAAACCGATTACATAATCATCATAGCTAGAAAATATTAAATCTTAGTCATCAAGTCCGTCGCCGTGAGACACCATTCATCGCTCCAAAAGCCTAATTGTGATTCTAGGCACGCACCTGACAGGCATATTGATAATGCGTCAAACGCGGAAGTGCAGCTTTTAGACAATGAGGTGGCTTCCTTCAGTCAAAAGTACTACTTTTAGTCACTGAAATTGATAGAATAAGCAAAAAAAAAAAAAAAACATGGACCCAGAAAATACTTTCATTTTCCCAACAGTTTTTTTTTTTTTAATTATTTTTTTAAACTGTCAGATCAAACAAGGCGTGGTCTTGCTGACGTCACAAGTGATGCTCTTTGGCGCATCTTTGTGCCGCGTTTCCACGTTATGATAAACAAGAAGCGAATTAAAATTGCGCTCTATTCTTGCTATGAACCATATCATTGCCAATAGACGTGAGTAAAGATGCGAATTAAATATTTTGCTCTGTGAGTGGCAACACAGAATGGCATTTCATCATTTGTGATGTCATCGGCAAGAATGTAAATAATGAAAGCGCACCATAATTTATTAAGTAATTTTTTTAAAACATTAAACTTAAACAAATTAATTAAAAAATAGTTGGATCCTATGTTTTTAAGCATGTTCTTTCAGAAAAAAATACTTTTGAAATTTTGGGAACGACCCCATTGAAAAAAATAATTTATCTCTATGTTTCTCTCCTACTAATTTAGTCAATGTAAAAGTTTTTTAATGAAAAAAAGTTTGATAATTTATTCCAATTTTTGCAATGAAACCTTTTCAAAATTATTTGAGTAATTTAACTTTAAAGCTTCAATAAATATAAATGGTACAGTAATATTGAACATTGATCATTTCTTATTTTTTATTACTTAATCTTTATGCATTAAATAACTATTTCAAACAAGCTCAAAAGGAAGTTTGCTGTTTGGAAATGCATGTTAATAAAATGTTTTGGTCATGCTGTTTTTCTTTTCGTTTCTTTTTTTTTTCGGATTTGGTATGTCTGCTTTTTTTTAATAAAAGAACTCATTCAAAAATTTTGTTTTGAATGAAATTATGCGTAATTATAAAATCAAACATAACTTCTTATGCACGAAACCATAAGATATATTAAACATATAAACTATACTCAATAAATTGTATCAAAGAGAAGTATTTTTTTAGTTTTAGTATGCAAAGAAGTAGTTAATGCTTCTCTTCAAACACAGTTAATGCATAGATTTATTGAAACATTAAAAAATCGTGTAATACTTTTTTTTTCTAGCTCTGAAGTTGAACTCAAAATTATTTACTTAAAAAAAAAAAATTTATTAATTCTGAAAATGATGAATAAAACACAGTCACTCAATCCTATGTCTTTAATTTTTACCATAGAGTAAAGAAATTAACATTCCATTACTGAATCTCATTTAGTTGTTAATTTAAAACTTAGATATTGTTGTAAGTTTATGAGGCATGTTTTTAAAATTGCATTAGAACATGAATAAAAAATGCAAACCAATCTGCAGTCTACTTTATTTGGTTGTTATCATAACCCCACCTATTATTGCACCGCTGTATTCCATAATTCTAGCTTCAACATTATCTCCTTTTTACCATAGACGGGGCCTCTCTATGTATTTTCATTACTCTATTTTTTTACACAATAAGCAATAATAGAATGCAGAGAAAATTCATAGAAATTTAATGATTTTAAAAGAAAAAATTTTTAAAACGTATCAAATAAAGTTTTAGACATAAAACTGATAGTAAGTAATCTTAATGATCAGAATGCATTACAATTCATATCATAAAGGAATACGCTGTATGTTAACGAAAAAGAAATTTAAATCACTTAAAAGTAAAAAAAAACATTTTACATTGGAACAATAATGAATTCACCAGGGAAAACATCCCAATAGAAATTTCAAAAAATCAAAAGATTGCAACTTTTTGTAAAAGATTTTTATAAACCTACTTTTCAGTATTTAGAAAAACAATTTAGAAATTTCCTCCAAATTTTGTTTCAATTAAACTTTTGCTTGTTTAGAAAAAATGAAATAAAATATAATCATAATATCAATGGTAAAAATATAAATATCTGTTAAAAATGTAAATGGTATTCCAATGCTTAAGCTTTATGAGGAAATTTAATGACAAAATAAAGCATCATATTGTTGTAAAAATTAGCCGAAGAATTAACATACGTGAAAACATTTGGCGCGTTTCAAAAAATTTTGCCAAACTAGTCAAACGTTGCCGAAAACAATGCTGCTGAAGTTTAAAATTTATTGTTTACCTTTTAAGCAAGACAAGTTATTCGACGAGACTCGTTAAATTGAAAAATAATCTGCCAAGTAAATACATTAATTCATTAAAAAACAATATAAGTTCCATCAAAATGGTTGTAGAGCAAACAATGACAGTAGCAATTTCAGCTATGGAAAAAGTTTTTGCCAATTTGGCATGTTCCACTCCATGATAATCCTCCCCCCCCCCCCCCAATTTTAATGTGAATATTAAAAGGCAAGAAATGTAATCTCTGCGATTATTTTTCATTTTATTTGTTGTCGCCGTGTTTGATCTTTTGGTTTCAATAAAATGAAGCTTTTATTGTTGTCTAATATAGTTTTTTAGCGGATTATTTCACCTTTTATTGAAACTTTAATGTCGTTTCGTAGCTTGTTTCATTTATTGGAATGATTATTTTAACTTTCAATAAATATGTATGCAATAAAACTTTGGATGCTTTTTGATGACCAAATTTATTTATTTGGTAAAACCGGTTTTTTTTTTTTTTTTTTTTTTGTGGATTTTTAATTAAAACAAAGTAAAATTATTCACCACATAAAAACGAGCGTTTAAATAATATGAAAAATATCGTTAAAATATTGCGCCAAATCAATTTTAAATTTTCCATTATCATGTAACATAATTAGCTGAATAAATAAATCGAGTCATAAATAAAAATTTAAAGGCTCTGTAAATTTGTAAAATAAGAAAAGAGAAGCAAACATACCGGTGATGTAAGCATCATTTTTCAAATTTCGCCGGCGATAATATGTGTAATTTTTCAGTTTTCGCCAAAGTAGAGAGAAAACAACTCACCAAAACGAAGTGACGTACCTCGAACGGAAAAATATCGTAACAGAAAATGTTTTGCATTCTTACCGATGTTGTAAGAATAAAACGATTTTTGTCGAAATCTTAACAATTGCGCCATTAAATATCTCCTTTAGATATGCAATAAAATACTATACAATGTATAAACAACAAGGGTTCCTTTCTAGACTTTTTCTTTTTAATTCAGAGGAAAGGTAATGTTTAAACTCTTTACAAAATTTACTCACATTAAATATCTCAAAAATTTTAGTCGGAATCCCGAAATATGTATATACTATTTATTCACTTTTATTTAATAAGACATATTATGCTTCAGGGAAGAATTCGTACAATTTGCAAGTAGCGAACACCAATGAGAAATAATTGAATCCTGAGTTGAGACCAGCTTTTCCTGAAAAGGGAATTGATTTTCCCTAAAAAGCAGAACTCGTATGGCGTTACGGCATCAATTCACCATATACTACGCATCAGTTAACCATATCAATGAAATTTTACTTTAAAGATTGAAACAACATCACTTCTTACTGCAGAAATAATTTGTAACTAATGTAAACTAAGTTTTCCCCTGTTATACTACAGCGCTCTCTTAAGGGCAAGTCGGCGCCTTTGATGTTTTGGGAAATGACTGAGGCTGATAAGACGCGTATCGAGTGAAGCGTTGATTAAGACTCAATGCAAATTTTAGAGAAAATGTTCTTACTTAAGATGAAATTCGAAAGTAACATTCAACTATTACTTAACTTAAATTGTTAGTGCTTGTTATTTATATTTTCATTTTTATAATTTTTTTGTATGATTTGACATTTAGAACTTTGAAATTTGCTCAAAAAACATTCATTAGTCAGTGGTTTTTATAAGATTTCATATAGCTGTTCACAAATATTGCTATTGACGTTCAATATAAAACACATTACGTTCAAAACACGGTTTTATTAGCTCGTGTATTAGTTAGGCCTCACTAGCAGCAAAGATGGTGTTATTCAAATGTCTCGCAATAACAATCAAGAGTAAAGACTAATTTTTTAGATAGTTATTTCTGTTCATCCATTTATTGCTTATTCATTCATTTATTTATTCTCGTTTTACCGTCTTTCAGCTTTTCTCTTCTTTAAAGTATCTTTTCAGATTTTAAATGTCTATTTTTTTTTAACCTTTGACTCAGTTTTACGAGAAATAATTTTACTCTTCTTGCTGTTACTTTTTCATAAAAAAAATTATTGAGCAACTAGGTTAAACAAAATCTTAAATGAAAAGTACGGTTTTTAAAGAGATAAAAAGTCCTACTGAAACTAAAGGAGGATTAGTTTTTCAAACGATCAACTTAGTCAGTTTTCTTAAATGTGCATTAATAAAATTTGTAGGTGTTGAAAGAGGCTTCTAAACGCGTAAAACGTTTATTTCAGAAAAAAATTTTCTTTCTCATTTGGGAATGTAAAAAAGCATGTAATAACCTTACAGAAAGCTGATATCTTGTAAATTAAGAGATAAAAGATGTGTAGGACATTGAAATTTAAAGAAAACATTAATTTCTAAAGTAGAAATACATTTTTCCTTTTTTATTCCTTTGTTATTATTTAGTCAGGAATTTTTCTCATTTAACACACTTCAAACTTTAATGAAAATGCATTATATCAATTTCTCAAAATATATTTTAGTAAAGATAAAAATAGGGGAGATAATTATACTGATTTCCTTTTTATTATTTAGCTTTTTTTTACTTTAGATGTATTTTTACTGTTATAAGACATCTCTTTAAATTTAATGAGGTCTTATGGGTTTTTTTTGGGGGGGGGGGCTCATATAATTCCATTTTCTAATCATAAACAATTCACATTCACTGCTTTCTATTTTTTTTTAATGTTTAATCCAGATTGATAACGCTTTTTTTTCTTCAATAAGAATTTTGATGATTGACTCAATAATAGCTACTGTTGATGCATACTTAAGCAACATTGCAAAGCTCAAATTTTCACTGAAATTTGTATAAATAAAACTTACACTACTGAAGTTACAAAGAACCTCTCCTACACTGCAGGGAAACGAAACTACACGACGAAATTTTCACGCAAATTTTGCTTAAGCGTTGTTGAATTTGAACTATTTTTCAATTCAGAATTTCGGAAAACAATCATTTATTAACATTTATACAAAATTATCAAAACTATTCCAGTTACAAAAGGTTTTCAAAAAATATTCAAATAGGAAGGAAAGTATTTCTTTAACCAGGGATTCAAAAGATAAAAAGCATCACACATTAACAGCTGGTATTCATGAAATTGTAGAATTATTATAAATTTAACAAGTTTTTTTTTTTTAAGCTACGCCTTTCATATAAGGGTAACTGCCTACAGTCTGTGTCGGAAAGCCCAGTATAGCTCAAAAAACACCGAAGACAGTCAAAAGCATTAGCAGCATATGACACTACTTCGTCGTCAAGTCCAGGAGAGTTTAAGTGGCCACCACTCATGTCGGTGTAAGTTAAACAGTTTTCAAGTTCGAGAGTCTACCAATCCAGCTCTATGTAGGTGTTCCCTAAGATGGTAACTTAAAATAATTACATAATTTTATTTATTACAGAACAATAAATTAGCTAGACAAGTAGTGTTCAACCCTTTTTTTACACGAGGGCCGTACTTCCTTTTTAGATAAGTTGATTAGGCATTAGGTAAAAATGCCAAACTATTGATTGTGAGAGATGAGTGACAAATCCAGGGAACAAGTGATGGCAGCCATTTTTTTTAATTCGTGATGTAGAGAATTATTTTAAACAAAAGTATATTCACATGAATGTTATCACTTACGAGGTATGCTCAGTTCAGAGAATGCTGTTGTTCAAATTCAATCTAAAGCAGACAACCACCTATATATATATATATATATATATATATATATATATATATATATATATATATATATATATATATATATATATATATATATATATATATATATATATATATATATATATATATATATATATATATATATATATATATATTCTACTTTTCTTTTGAAGCCAAGGGCTCAAGTGACAACGTTTTTCAAGTCATAACTATTCTTCGAAATGCAATAATACAAGGACGCGAAAATAATACGGTTCAAAGCAAATTAACCAACAAACTAAAAGACATTGCTACTGTAAAGAAACAAAAACAAACAAAGCACATAAGTAGGAATTTTCCCTTTTTTTTTTTCAAGAATCCGTTTTTTTTTTTTTTTCGAGCACTTGGTATAATGAGCAAATATCGCGGTCATTTTGCATTCGTTATAAGAGATGAGAGGTATCGGAAGGTCAAAGCGACCTCCCAAAAACTTTCCAAACCGGCAAACATTTTGGCTGACTATTCGGCAAAATCATCATCATTCGGAAAAATTTGGAGTTCTATTCGGCATAATGAGAATTTTCGTTCTCCCCTCCATTCAGGGTGCCCCTGGCTCGACTAATTGCATTTAAAAAAATGCGCTTATAAAAAATATTTATAAAGTAAAAAAAGTTTTTTTTTTTAAATATTTATGGTGGAAGAAATATAGTATTAACAGTTTACTTACTTGATGCAGATGTATTAGAATATTCAATTACAGCTTTAGTTAACGGATCCAAGCAATTTTTGTTGCAGAACACCGTTGCATCTATTGCGGGAAAAGATCAATCTGGTTTGAGATTTATTTTGAAACAACCATTTCTCCCACAGCTTCTATGTCAAATGTTTATAGTTTCATCAGCGGAGATTATCGAGTTACATCAGCCGAAATGGGGGAGATACGGTTTGCATAAACAAGTTGTCAAAGCAATTCATTTCATTATTTGCTGATCGTTGGTTGCAATATGAAGGAGATGAAAAGTTGGATTTCCTTTTTAGTGGAAAAAAATCTTATGAAAGATGTCCATTCGTCATGAACTTCCTGAGACAGTCACGAATTTTAGGTTCCGGTTTCGATTTTTTACAACTCGTTTTCTGATCCTGAACTTAGGGTACCTGTCTCTAAAAACAATGATACCGACCACTGATACTGAATCTACATATCTATACTACTATTTAGCATTTTATAAACTGCTTCGGTGAAATGATAAAATTGCCTAATGTGGTTACATTGATATAATGTGGTTACTTCGATGAGTATGTTAATCACCGATAAAATTTTTCATGAAAATTGCGGTAGGAAGATCAAAAAAATATAATACGTTTTAAAAACAGTCATGCGTTAAAGAAAAGTAAGGGTTGCAAATTTATTACTTTGTTTAACTACGAATGCTTCGACTTTAAATCGCACAAATTTGCTGTTCTCTGCAAATGAGGGCGATTTGAAAAGTTAATATATATATTTATAGAATATAAAGTGTATGATAAAGATATTTATGTTGAGAAAATGTTTGTCCTTTTAATGTCCACGTAAGATAAGTTTTACTGTATATTTCAATAATTTTATTATGCGTTTAAATAGAACTAATGCTGCAAAGATGCCTGCTTTTGCTCTCATTTTATGAGAGGATAAAAATTGCCAGCAGCGCGAAATAAAAGCTGAACTGGAGCAAATTACGCACAAACTGAATTACTATTTCGGTACTATTATTTTTACCAATGGGAAGGGGGGGACATATGAGTGATGCGATCAATATAGTGATCATTTGAAAAGCTTTCATTTCATTCTTTACTTGGCCGCTGGACTAAGAATTTGCACTTGGGTATATTACGTTTTTCTATGATTTCCGCTTTCAAGGATATAAGATTTTTTTTTTTTAAATCGTGTATGAGTATACTTATGCTTTATAATAACACTAATATCACAGGTTTTAATGAGGCAATGAAGTGCAATATTTCTTTACAAAAGGAAAAAAAACTCCCCTGAAATTCCTATTGGAATAAGCTAATCGATCTTTTTAAACCCTTGATACAACGAGGGAAACAATTTTCCAATAACGTTAACAGTCGCTTTGTAAATCTTTACCAGGATATTAAAATAGTTTCAAAAACGACTTTTAAAATAAAGACGAATTCCACAATAGCATCAACAGTTTACCTTTAAAAAAAAAAAAAAAAAAAAAAAATATTAGGATTGAAAAACAGCACCAAATAAACTATTTTTGAATAATGATAATATTCCCCAAACTGCACTTTAGAATAAGGACGCCAGTTCCTCAAAATTCAAATCAACTTAGACTGTTCTGTTATAACATTAAAAATTTAAATTTTAGGTCCTGATTAGATTAAATACAACAATAATGAAAATTTCAATTATATGCTCAAAATAAAACTCTAGCAATCGTACCTATTGAGGCCCCTATCTATACTATTACATAAGGTCTCTATTAACGTCCCTATATATAGGCTGTACGAACAGATAAATAAACTTTCAATACCAATAAATAATCAAAAGCGAAAATTTTTAAATCCTCCATTACCGGAGATGCCTAAAAACAGTTGAAGAATGTTATTTGTCCACTCTTGAGCAATAATGGCAACGACAACTTGGCATTTGGCATTAATTCAACTAATTTCACTCCATAAAAAAATCAATATCTGGCCCAGACGTTTTCAAATGTTGAATTTAAAAGTAAAATCCACGTCAGCTCAGAATAGTCTTTAATAACATTAAAAGCAGTAAAATTTCAATTAGAAATTCAGAATAAAACTCTCAATGACCGTCTCTAGGCTGCACAAACAAATCAATAGCTGGTCAATGACAATTAAAAAAAATCAAAATGAGAAATTTTTAACTACACCATTAATGGAGAAGCCTAAAAACAGTTGTAGAATTCTATTTGCCCACATTTGAACAATTATCGCAATTTATACAAATATGTGTCTGTATGTTCGAGAGTTCGAGATATATTTTCTTTTTAAATGAAAGTATTATCGACAGATGGCAGCCCAAAAGTAAAACATTCATTCTCTCCCCCCCCCCCCCACCATTATCCAAGACATTGCTCCCACTGGGAGGAGCCCTTCTCTTCTGATTAAACCGTCCAGTTATTTCCTATTTTATTTTACGTTTTCGAAATTTTACAAACCTTCTTCATCAGTTATCAATAAATATATTTAAATCATTAAGCAGAAACTAAAAAATCTTTGACTCAAAGAGTTCCAGAACTTAATTAATGCTCAATGTAAATTGTGCCAAAAAAACACCAAAAACCATGAACCACCCACATGTAAATGCATTATTTTTCCAAACCCAGAGGGGGAGCTATCACCCCTTGAATCCCCTAATTGACAAGCCTTCGCCTTCATGTTCATGTTCTTTTAATCCTTATAAAACTTTATTTTAAATTCCCCCTATTTAATGAAAAATGTCGATTTCATTTGTCAAGGCAGGAACACCAGTCGTTTCTCTTAAATTATATCTGGCTTTTTCCATGCGTGACTTACACTACAATTGAAAATGTTTCACACTGTAAGGTTGATTTTTAGTAAAAATTAAAAATTTTAAAAATATAAAATATGTTTTTGTTATACTAGGCACATGTACGATTTTTTGCAGTGCATAAAGTTTATTCATACATTTTACTTTGATATTTACAAATAAAATTGCCACGAACATTACTCTAACAGAAAGGAAGTCGTTATTTGGCTATCATTTTAAATTGCGTTTTCTTCCTCATACATTGTCTAAACAATATTCTATTAATGCAGTTTTATAACTAAGGTTTTGAATATCAACAGGTGAAAACAAAAGAATTCTAGATTGCATTTTTTTTAATGAATATTATTATGCGTGACTTACACTACCACTATCATGTACTTACACTACATTAACATAAAAAGTACATTTAATATGTAAAAATAAAATGAAACCAATCCATCACATACTTTAAAAAAATCAAAATTAGGAAAAGTATCGCGAAATCGACGATCCAAGTTGGGTTGAAGTAATTTTACTGTCTTTAGTCAAATCAATATCTGAAATGTCATCCTTCTCAGGCCAAATGAA
Source organism: Uloborus diversus (assembly GCF_026930045.1). Lineage (NCBI taxonomy): Eukaryota > Metazoa > Arthropoda > Arachnida > Araneae > Uloboridae > Uloborus > Uloborus diversus. The sequence continues at coordinate 143,209,320 of NC_072734.1, read as the reverse complement.
GAAAAAAAAGTTTCCATTGCAGACATTTTCTTTCCTAACAAATTGTGCAGTGAAATGCTTAACAACCCTTTTTCCCGCAAATGGGACTTAAGGTATAGATTTGCATGTTTCTGCATCAAGAAAGTAAGCCATTGCAGTGTCAATAGTGCAAGATTTTGAAACCCAATGGGCTGATTGAATTTCCTGTTGAAAACAAAAGTTATAATTTTCACTAAAATCGAAATATAATAATAAAGTGTAGTGGGAGCATGTCTTCCTTTTGCTTGCAAGAAAAGGTTTCTTGTTGGCTTTTAATGCAAACATATTGCAGGAACTGTGGCATTTTTTTTTTTTTAAACTTTTCAATAGCTTCTTCCAATGTTGAAGAAATGCTTTGCCTTGAAACTTTTTGTCTCATCTGTTATCCAATGGAAGTATTTGATCTCCTCTTCTAGTTCTTTTTCAGCTAAATCTTGAGAAATGCTGTTCAGATTTGTCAAGTTTCCACAGTGAACACAATTTTGGTAGAAGCAGTCTCCACAACTTTCCTTAAACATGAATTGGTCACAGTTCACGAAATTTAGACAGACCAATGTTGACATCAGCCTTTTCATTTTTGAAACTTGCATACTTTTCGCCTAGAGTCATGAATAGATATCTTTTCTGTGCTTTGCTTTTTTGCCATCTTTATTTCTGATGGTTATTAAATCTTTTACTCCAGGTTCCTGATAGGATATGCTATCTATTTTAAAAAACTTTTTGCCTGCTTTTTACTTTCACTTTTATTTTGTCATTTATTTTTGTGACTCTTGACTGTTGAGGGGGTGGTGATGAAAACATGTCCGGAACCAACAGGTGAGTCTTTTTTTATAAGAGCTTTGCTTTCATATGTTCTTCAGTCAAAGCTTCTCTTAACTTTAGCAATGACTTTTTCAAATGAACTTGGACTATTAGGTTGCTTTTCTAGGAGAATCCAAATTTGAATTAAAAGACGAGCTTCACTGATAACAGCTTTTAAAGCTTTCTTTGCACCATACGATTTCCTAATTGTTTTCTCTTTTCTTTGCTTTTTTTAACTTTTTTTCATCCGTAGTCATTGTTTTCCTCTTTTCTGTATGTCGATTCTTTTGATTTTTTGATTCATCACTATCTTTAAAAGCTTGAACATTTATACTTGCCTTTAGTCTTTATTTGTTCTCTTTCCCATCAGATGCTGTTTTTGCCATCTAGAGAGAAAAAAAATGAGCAAGCATTATAATTTTGGCGGCAAAATTACTTGAGACAACAAAGAAATGGCAGTGACTTACACTATATTGTGACTTAAAATACAAAACTAAAATGATTAAAATTCAAGGAAAATATTTATTATATTAAACTTAAACTTATAGTTATAATGAGGGTAGGATAGAGGAGGAGATATTTAAAACATTTTAAAAATCCAATTTAATGTACAAAATTTAGGCAAGCTTTAGTATTTTTTCGTGACTTACAGGGGTGCCCACAGGGGGAGATTATGGCGCAAGTTGCGCCATCAAAATTTTTGGGGGGGGATTTTTTTTCTTGGGGGAATATGAAATTTTTTAATTGCGGAAAGAAAAAATATTTAAACTCATTCAACAAGATATATATGCATTAATAATACTTTTTCCACGTACTCTTCAGAGACATCGCGAAGGGGGGGGATGTTCACCCCCCTCCCACAGTTTTTCAGAAGTGGGGTCACCAATATCATTTTAGAGATGCAAGTAACAAAGAAAAATTGAAACTCTTCGTTGTTTTAAAAGAAATAAAATAGTAATTACAAATGAACAATTGAAATAATAGTGACAAAAAGTTTTCTTTTTCTGTAAAATTTGAATAGAAAACGTAGTCTTAAAATACAATTTAGTAGCATCCATGATATCCTTTTACTAAGAGTATCTAAGTAAGGCCCGCGGAAATATACACTTCAAACATTCAAAAAAAAAAAAAAGGATTCAGTACAGTACACTAGGCCGCAGAGTGAGTATGTCTGCCCAGTTGGAAACTGTGGGCTCGGCTTAAATTAAAGTATTGTGCATAGAGTAAAATTAGCATAATGGGAGGGAGGACCGTCTACAAAACTAACATGGTGCACGCCTTGTCTCTCGGTGGCCTTGGTCATAAAAAACTATGCTTCATGGTTCTTCAGTTAAAAAAAAAAATACAAAACTAAATAGGACAGCTTCATTAGGACAACCCTTAGGGTAGTGGTCGCGAAACATTCCCGTATGTTTTTATTATATTATTTTTTTTTTTTAATGACAAATATTTTCCTGAAAATCATTGCTAAGTGGAGAAAAATGTATGGGTCGTCGAAATAAATTTGAAATAGACACACACACACACAGAGAGAGAGAGAGAGAGAGACACTTAAATACAAAGAGATTCAAAGTATAAGTATTGTAATGAATACTCACACCAAAAGTTCTAAATGTTTGAATGGAAAAATCGTAAGTAAATCAAAACTTGATCAAGAGATGCAGGTGGCATATTTACAATAACATGAAGTGGAATAGAGACCTAAGGTATCACAGAAAATTACTACATCCGTTCAAAATGTTAAAAGTCTTTTCTCTAAGGCCGTAAACACTTGTATTGCAAGAAAACAAAAATATTAGGTCGGGAAATTGGAAATTTTACTAAAAAAAATCCAAGTAAACAATCGTGTTTGGCAAATGAAAATTGGAAGAAAATATTGCCACAATATTTTTATCAATAATTAAAATTTACAATGAAGATAGGAGGAACGTAGCCAAACTGAAAGGAAGAGTGGAGAACTCCAAACCCTTCCTTTTACGTCCCCAAAGCTGGCCTGGAAGTGAGTTTTTAGAATTTAGGTTTTGAAAAAATCCCCGGAAAACGTTCTCAAACACCACCCTTTTCCCCGTACCCTTAAGTCATTAAAGATGGCCTACACCTGAGTATTTAGGACAGTAATTTCGAAAAACCATGAGAGTGCTCCCAACGTAACCTCCGAGAAACGCCCTCTCAATTAATCATTCATCATCATTCAAGGTCGAATAAATTTCGTCGCTTGGATTTTAATTTAAAAAAACTCCCTGAGGTATCCCGAAACTGTGTGTGTTGTCCTCCAAATATTACCGTAGATCCTCAAAAATTTCATTTTTAAGGTTTCAATTCAGAAAAATTTTCGGAGGAGACCAAACCTTCTATTCCTCTTACAGTATTGAAAATCGTCTACGACTGCGTTAATTAAATTTTAATTTTGAAAATTTGCCACGGGAGGACTCCGAATCTCTCCACCCGTTAACATTACCAAAAATCTTCTGAAACTGCGGTTTCTATAGATCGTATTTTTTCCGAGAGAATGCCCCCTCCCCCTCTCTCGCCAACATCATCGAAAAATGTCTTAAACCTCGGTTTTAGTGCTTCAATTACGGAACATTTCTGGTCGCGAGCCCCTTCAAAACTCCCCCCCCCCCACCACCACTTTTCATCGAAAGTTGGCTTAAATTTCGTTTTTGAAGCTGTAATTTCAAGTAACTGGTAGTGCACAAAATTAAAAAAAAAAAAAAAAAAAAACTCTACATTCATGTTTTTGAGTTTTCAAAATTTCAAAAAATTTCGAGGGAGGGTCGCCCTTGCCTTTAATATTACCATACATCGTCTAAAACTGCATTTTCCGAACTACAATTTTCAAATTTTTCCCGAGGGAGAGCCTACGAACCCTCCTTTACGTGTGCGTCGCAATCAGAAATAATTCACAATTAGGAATGCGTGCTTGAAGTTTGCATTGGGAAAAATTATAGAACGATGCCCCAGATTCTCTTTCTCCCTTAACATCACCATAGATTCCAATCTCGGAAATTCCGGGGGAGAGCTCCCGAACCCAATCTTCTGAACATAATTAAATATAATGTATGATTGCGTTGGGAACTTAAATTTGGGAAAATTATCTGAAGATGCTATCCTGGACATCCACTCTCCTTCTTCCCAAACTTAAAATGTAGTCTAAGCCTGCGTTTTTATATCTTCAATTTCGAAATAATGCAAGAAGGTAGCCCTCCGACACCCCCTAAATCTGATTGAATGTTATCCTAGCGATTAAATTTATATTGCTAGTACTAAGGTCTAGTAATATCCCTGACTATCCCTGCTAAACCAGAAGCCATATTTTATCTCTCTCTGCATATTGGAACATGCGTTTGAAACAATTAAGGGGCCACCAAAAGCTTACAAACCCCCTCCCCCAGTTTTGTGACCTGACGACGGCCCTGGTACTCTTTCCAAAATTTAATGACCGTGTCTCTTTTTTAATGAAGGGAACGTCCCAGACGGCAGGGAGTTAGTGTCCGTTTTAAAGCTGGATCAGACGATTTGATTTCTTTTAAATTTTTCATAAATTTTCTAGCAGTAGCACAATTCTGCATGATGAATACATGTGACAGTGATGAGAGGGAGAGAGGTCAAAAATGTTTTATTCTTTGTAATAATTCTGACCAGTGTGCTCTAGTGGTCTTTCTTTGAAGTTTACGAATAACATTTTTTTTATCCCTCCAATCGACAATTAATGTATTTTCTTCATTAACTAGCTTAAGCTTATGAATAATTTTTCATTTCACTTCACTCCCATTTTCTCTACCATTTTTAAACTGATTGTTTTAATTTATCATTAGATGATTTTTATTAAAACTTTCAGTGATGTTGGTTTTCGCTGATGGAAGTGGAACAGTCTGTTCTTAAGGTGTTTATATTATTTTTCATAAATTTCATTTACTTTCTTCCATCTCTGATATGTATAGAAGGATATTTGATTCGTTAAAATTCTCGAGTTCGGATTTTTGATGTGCGCTGAATAGCTGAATCCATTTTGAGAATTTCCCCGAAAAATATCTGTCACGGAGTGTGCGATTCATCTTTTTTGGTTATGCGACTTCAATTTTGGAAAATTTCCAGGAGAGTGATCCCACTGTAAGGCCAGAATAACACCCTCATTGTCATCAAGAGTCATCTAAAACTGCGTTTCTAGTACTGCAATTTTGAAAAATTTATAAGAGAAAGCCTTCCTCATTGCCCCCCTTTTCTTAACACGATCAAAGACAAGCCTGGAATTGCGTTTTTGGAGTATCAATTTCAAAAAATTGCCGGAGGAATGGCATCGAAATTCACTTTCCACTAACATTATCAAGATCGATCAAAACTGCATTTTTAAAGCTACAAGTTCGAAAATTTAAGTAGAGCGCCCCTCTTCCTCCCTTTCCCCCACTCTCGTCAACATTATTAAAAAATCGTCTTAAATTTGGTTTTCAGGGCTTCAATGTCGAGAAAAATTCCGGATGAGCTTCCGAAAACTCTTTTTCTTCACGTCACAAGGGTCGGCTACAATTGCGATTTTAGAACTTCAATTTCAGAAAATTGCTTGGCCCCCAACCATAGATAAGCGTTTTTAAAACTTTAATTTTAAATATTTTACTGGGGCGAGCCCTAGGATCTCTTCTTTCTCTAACATTACCACAGATAGTCTAAAACTGCATTTTTAGAACTACAATTTTGAAAATAAAGGAGAGCCCCCCTTAACACAACGGTAGACTAACCACAATTAAAGTTTCAATATTGAAAAATTACCGGGAAGGGACCACCAAACCTTTTATACCCCCAAAATCACCAGAGATTATCTAAAACTGTGGTTTTAAAACTACAATTTAAAAAATTTTCCGGGGGAGAAACCCCCGGACCCCCTATTTAAGTGACAGTAAATTTCTGTTTCAAGTTTCATATTGTATACATCTCGTGATGCTTCCATCCCAAGCCAGAAAGTTGAATTCAATCTATCCGTAAGTATCCATACACTTCAAAAAAAAAAAAAAAAATGCAAATAAGGTGTAGCAAAAAACAGGGGTACCCAAAACTAGTTTACTCAAGATCCATATTGTAAAATTCGGGAAAGCAAGGTGGGTCAACAATCCAACAATACTTCAGTTCAAATGGTATTTGTTAGCGCTACCCCCCCCCCCCCCCGAGTAAATTTGACTGGAAATTAGACACTAAAAACTGTTATGTTTAACACGATTCGAAAACAAGAAAATTTTTGGGGGGGAATTTGCGCCATTGAGCTTGGGGGGGATGGGCACCCCTGGTGACTTACACTACAAACTAAAACGTGTGAATCTTTTGAAAAGTGCATTAATAATAGTATAGATAGTAGAATAGTATAGATTACATTAATAATAGTATAGAAGAATTAATGCTCAAAAACCTCAAAAAAAAAAAAGAAAAAAAAAATTACTTTTGTATCAGTTATTCAAAATGAATCAAAAATAAACAACCACTTTTCCAAAACACGGCAGCCATTTTGAAACAGTAGTGTTCCCATTAAATAACTTCAAAATTATTGTTAAATGTAAAATTTAATAACTTCAGATATCCCTATAACATATATCATAATATGAACTCTGAAATAAATGTTTTTTAAATTCACTTTTGGTATATAGTTACATGGAGTTAGCCATCTGTAAAAGATTTATTTATTTATTTATTTTTCACTTATTTATTTATTTATTTATTTATTTATTTTTATCTGTTTCCCATTCCTAGTTTCTTCAATTATATATTCATTTTCATCCTAAGGATATTTAGTTTTAAGCAAATTAGTTCCGCAAGATGGCAGCACTGAACTTTAAGAATAGTTCTTTTTCTTTCAAAGTCTGACTAAAAAAAAAATAGTAAAACCCGGATCATTACACATTTAAAAACCATTAAAATAGCAGGTAGGTCAGACCTGTCATTTAAATTTGCATACGGGGGATGGGGGTGAAGGACGAGGGGCGAAATGAAAATACAAGCAAAATGCATAATTAATATTATGTTTTTTTAACTCCAGGGGAGGCAAAGACCAATCGACTCCCCCTCCCCCTCCAGCTATAAAAATTCGAAACATTAAAAAATGCCCGAGTTATTCTCACAGAAATAATACAAATAGCAATATCTGACACTTGCGATTTTTTTAAAACCAATTTTAATAATTACTGCCACCAATTAATCATACTTTTTATTGTTTCTCCATCTAATTCTGTATTAACTAGTATAAATGGGTTTATCATAAGTAACTTATGAAAGGTTCAAAAATATTTTGTTTTCGAAAAAGAAGGAGAACATTGAGTGTCTTCGCTTCAAACGCTAAGGTGTTTAATGTGATTTAAAATTGTGCTGAAAAAATGCAGCAATATAAAATAATAGTAAAATCATATCTTTCATATCAAAATAATTATTGCCAAACAATTTGAAGCAAACACTTTTCTCCCTAAAACAATGTTTTTATTTATGTCTCAACATGCTCATGTTGTCTTCTCTATTGCAGCCATTTCCAAAACAATATAACCAGTTGCACTTAAATCTGGCAGTATTTTAATGTGGTCTAAAAAGGTAAAAGTGGGAATTTGTTTTTTCAGTAAAAAAAATGAAACGTGCTAATTATATAACAAGGGTGCTAAATCATCACCTCCTATAAGAAAGTCACGTCACTGGTTCCGTGGCGTCACAGCAAGAGGAAATTACGGGAGCAGGAAGAATTTTCGGAGCGGAGTGGAAATTTTATCATGAAAATTACTTTAATTTATGTGTCTTTTTGATTAATTCTTTTACTTACGATGACCCTCATAAGTTACATAAATTTTATTGTATTACATGATACAAAGAAAACAGGCAATAAAGAAAAAGAATGCAGATAAGAAGAAAGATTTTCCTCATTTTCCGTAAACTTACTTGAGTTAAATTTCAGGAAAGCTCAATCTATGAGGTCCGCTAGAACACAAGATAGAATATCTAAAAACATGAGAGTTTATTATTATTATTATTACTATTATTGACAAAGAGACATTATCCTTTTAGTCACTCTGACTTCAGTAAAAACTGAGATGAGATTGAAGCTCAGCTGAGCAAATTCCGCGTTGTAAAGTATTGCATCAAAAAAATAGTAAAAATGTCAGCGCTTAACTTTAAATAATTGGTAAAACTTGTGTCAACAAAATCAAGTTGTAGCGTTTAGGAAAAATAAATCAATTTATGTTATACTAAATTAAGGTATTTGAAATAACTGATTCCAAGAAAATCAAACAAAAGATCATTTGCGCTTTTAGTTCAAAAAAAAAAGCCACATTTTCAAAAATGTAGCCAACTAATGAAATTATTGACATTTTAAAATGTTGCCAATTTTTCCTCTTTAATGTTAACTAGTCGAACATGCGGCAATGCAAGAGGGCAGTCTTAACCACTTTTCATCCCCCCCCCCCCCACACAAAAAAAAAGTAATTATTTGATTTAAAAAAAATTTACATTCTTTATTTAAGTAAAATTACTGTTACTTACAGCAAATGTTTCATTTTGCTAATTTTTTATCATGCAATCATACAGTCAATCGCTGAGTCATAGGCTTTTTTTCATGCAATTATTGAAAACAATTTTTAGTGGAAGATCTTGATTTGTAACGCCATTTAGAACGGACTAATTCTCGGTTTAGTTTGATATACATAGCAACAGTCCAGCTCAAGAGAGAAAAATGTGTTAGTTACTGTCACGATACACGTGTGAAGTCGGTATAAATGTGCTAAAATTTTACGTAGCCTCTATGGTAAATTTACAAGCGTTGCGACCGCGACAAAAAGTCCGTTGTAGACTTCTAATGCAAGGCAATGGCTATAAATCATCTGAATAACTCGGATTGAACAATTTTTTCCCCACGATTAAGGAGTATTTTATACGCAAAATTCCGTGCTTTTTTGATAGTGCTATAATTTGTCGTGTCACAAAAATAGATTGTTTGATAAATAAAGCAAAATCTTTTACTTTAAATACATTTTGTCGCTGTCACAATGCCTACATTCACCATTACTGCAGTCTTACTTATTGCGATATTGCTGAACATATGAGAACTATTAATAAAGAAAAAAAATAGCACCATACTTGGAATAATGTTTATTTAAAGAGAAGGGTCAGCACGTGTACATTTTTTGCTGCTCATAACTTATTACAATTATACAGCATATTTATTCTTTTTATATCACTCTTGCTTAAATTTTGTTTGTTAACAACTTCATACAAAAGTCTGTTATCTCTCCCAACCATAGTTTTCAAATTCTTTCTATCTTTCGAGAAAGTATAAGACCCGTACAGCATAATGGAGTCGTAATCAAATGGAGTGAGAAGTTGATTTTCCTCAGGTTTCAACTTGAAAAACTGATCTTCCATTCCTAAAAGGTGAAATTTTCAAGACATTAATGCTTTTTGCAACAATACAATTGCACTTTAATATGGTAGAAAAATACCATGAATGAATTTAAATTGCATGCGATACGTTTGTACTTCAAAAAGAATTCTTTTTACAAGTACGGTGTAAGTCAGCTAACAGAAAGAGAAACGCAAAATTATGGAGACATATACAAAACTACGCAGTCCATTTTGCTTCTCGTTTGAAGTTCTGTTTAAAACACTCAAAATATTTTTTTTTTAATTTGATCTTCATTACACCTTTTTAAAATTTAACTACATTATTTAACATTGCTAATACTTTTATAGTTTTAACTAATGATTAAAAAAAAAATCTTTGATTTTTTTTTTTTTTTTGTAAAATCTTATATACATTGTTCATTTTTCTAGTGCTACGAGCTGGGTGGAAGCCAGCTGGCATAAAGAGAAAATCCAAATTCTAGAAACATATAACGCAACGGTATTGCTTATTTTGCTTACATGCTTGGAGTTCAGTATTATGATGTTCAAAATATTTTGTTTTTCTTTCACATTCATTGAGCCTTTATAAAACTTTACACCACTATACTACATAGCTAATGGTTTAAATAGCTTTTACTACTTATTGAAGAAAAAAAATCTTTAAATTTCCTTCTTTTCTTTTTTTAGAAAAAAGCAAATTTTTCCCGAAAAAAAATAATCAAGCTTAAGACTTCCGATGTATTTACTTTTTGTTCAACTTTCAAATTTTTTATGCCTTACACTTCACTAGGAACCGTGAAACCACTCTGAATCATAAAATGTAATGAAACTCCAAAACTATATATATAAATGACTAAATGCAAATTTCATAGCCAATTATTTGAAGTCTCCTCCGAAAAATGTGGTTTATCTTCCTTTAAATGTCCTTATCGCTATTTGAAAAAAAAAGATATTGTATTCTAATCAGGTTTCAGAAGCTCATTGCATATTATGTAATATAATCAATTATTATTTTGAAAAGTTTAAATCAATCGAGTTAATACTTCGTTTTGTTAGATAAAAACATTGAAAACATAGTTTAAAAAATTTAAAAAAAAATGCAATTAGAAACGGTATGTTTACTTTCTATTAATTTACTAGATTGCCTAACAATTTATCGTCTGACATTTTTTAATGGATTTTGAAAGAAGAATATTGTTAATTTTAAGGGTTTTTTTTTTAATTTGAAATTTAGAGAGTTCCTTTTTTTCATAAATCAGTTGCAGAATTTGCATGATTTTAGTAGTTCTATTAAGTCCGCACTGTTATGCAAAATTCTTAGTTGCTATCTAAAAGCAGCTAGTATTTGTTGTATGTGTTTCAATTTGAAAAAAAAATTCAAGAGATTATGACGTTAGAAATATTTCTAGAGAACTATGAAATGCTTATTTTCGTATCAAAAGAATACATTCTGAGTCTTTCATTAAGAAATTACTGAAGAATAAGTATTCTCACTAAGACATATTAGCAGGAGAATATTAACTAATGTCTGGAGAAATATTATTTTTTATCTGGAGGTTAAAGAATACCTTCTTTCACGTTTTCCCAGAAAATTGTAAGCCAATCATCTCTGTCCGAACGATTCTGTTCATGAAAAAAGCCAACCACATGACCTAATTCATGGATCACTGTTCCATACCATCCACAACCCTGACCCAAAGATACCGGCTGCTGATTTCCGGTTCTTCCCACATGAGAATAGCACCTGTTGGTTTCAAGAAAAATTAATTATGACAAGTAATCAAGGTACAAAATAAATATATATCATCGAATTTAGTTTGAATTTTAACATTATTGCATTGTTGATTTGGATTACAACAATAGTTCCCCCCCCCCCCCTCTTTTTAAACCTTTTATTTCACTACTAAATCTTTGCCTATTCTTTTACAATAAAAGTATCATAAATGCATAATTAAAATTTGACTTATGCTAAGAACAAATATTAAACAGCGAATCTACACACTAATTATGCGATTTAAAAAGTCTAAAATCAAGTTTCAGTGAAATAATTACTGCCTGGTAGAAACTTTTTGATAGTGCGCTGCATACGAATTTCAGTCTCATGACAAATAGGCATTTTTAACGACTCTACAACTGTATCACACTTTAATTCCATTCGTTGCCAATCCATTGGAGTTCAAGCCATAGCGTGCACATAACAATCACAGATATTTTTTAAGAAAATACAGTTGCTATAAGTAATGGAGGAATAAAATGTCCCAAAAGAAATTTGCAGGATTTTTTTTCTCCAATTACAGTTCATTATAATGCTGCATAAAATAGCCCATTTTGAAAGGAATCAGAAAAACACTCTATTTTAAACGGATTCGAATATGTTACATGCTTTCAAAAGCATTAACCTCTTCGACTAATTATTTTTTCTGCCAATAAAAATGATCTAACTATCATCTAGACATTAGTTTGGAAAATTTATTTGCCTTTATTGATAAAGAAAAAAAAAGATTCTTGTGGTGAAAAATTTTATGATTTTTCCTTTGTAAAATTTTTTTATTTTTTTTTCCTCACAAGAGTCAGAAATACATATTTTATGAAAGTATTTTTCGTCAGAAACTATCATATTTATCTTAATTTAAAATCTTACCCTTCCCCAGGAAAAATTCGAATATAATCCTTTTCATTTGTTCTTGGAACGAATGTGATGCACGTTTTCTTCTTGTAGTCGTCAAAAGCCATTTGCAAAATAAAATCAACTAAAATGAAACAATTATGCATTATGCACAAAATCATGAAATAAAATCACTATTTCATAATGATATGCATTATGAGATAAAATTAACTAAAGTGAAACAATTATGCATTATGCAGACTGTACATTTGGATACCATAATTGAAAATAATGCTAATATTAGGTAATCAATGAAGGCTTAGCATTACAATTGTTCCAACATTTGTCTCTTTCCTTTTATTCTTTGGGAAACCCTTTGACCTTAACGTTTTCTTGAAAGAACCTCTTGATCAAAGAGTATGAACAATAGTATAAAAAAGGATTAACCTGCTTAAATATACAAACATTTTAATAAGAGAATCAGTTATGAAATATGGAATTTTTTATTGGTTTTCCAAAATTTTTCTATGAATAATAAACTAAAGCAACTAATAAAATGATCATTTTTAGAAGCAAACCGCCTTTAAGAATTTGGTCTTTTATAAAGATTGAAATTCTTCTAAACTATTTATTCTTTGATTTGTGATCACTTGCGGAAACCATGTCAAAGTCACAGGGAATCGGAATGTTTCGCGGTCTCTAGATCGAAGACCTCTGTTTTATAGGGTGGCTAGTTTTAAAGCAACAACGAATTTTAACCGACGTAATTTGAAAAGGTAATGAGCAAAATTATGCTGCTTATGATATGGTAAACATACTGCGTGATTTCTAAAGCAAAATTTTTTGTTTATACTTTTGAAATCATTATTTTTTAAAGATGTGTTCGCTGTTATGTGTTTATATGTTCAAACATAAATAAATAAACACAAAGAATCATCCAGAGCCCTATTAAAATATCAGGGGGCTCTAGGCCGAATGCTTTTTTCGTACCCCACTGTAAAAGAAAAACTATTTAAAATTAATTTGAATTCTAAAATTTTGAATTCAAATTATGTTTTTCGCAATCACGAGTTACAACAGGACCCTATTCATTGGAGTTATAGTTTCTAGAAACGGCTCCTATCTCCCCCAAGCCTGCCTCTCCTCCTGGAAGGTTACGTGTGTAAGTGGTAGGCGCGTGCATGCATGTGTACGCTTGTGTGCGTGCGTGTACCTGTGTGTATGCACGTAGGCGTGTATGTACGCATGTAAAGGCGTTTGTGTATGTGTGAGAGACACACTCACACTGTCAGTGTGTATTGATGCCACCCCTGCAGAGTCCGGTGGGCGCTGGTGCTGCAGAGGCCCCTGGTCCAAGCTGAAAAAGGAACCACAACGTCAAGGATGGACAAGTGAGAACAATAAGCATTCGTGATTGCTCAAAAAAAAAACTTACAATTTTAGTCATTGGGTAAACTGTTTTAGGCATTTAGGGGCCCTTAAAACGCGGGGACATTAGCCTATTCAGTAATCAGGCCCTGGAAACATTTAAGAGTTAGGACAATAAGAGATGTAAAAGAAACCTGCAAATTTCTAAGATTGAATTCGAATATATAAAGAAAAGAATTAAAAGTTCCAAACTATTTTCTCAATAAGAAATATTTTCTTCTCAGAACAATTAGGACTCTACACTAAAGATGAGTAAAATTATAAATTACTTTGAAGTTTCGTGACTACATTTAAAAATTACAAAAAAAAAAAAATAACTGGATACTTTTAGCTTGATGATTCTCTCTCATGATTTCCTACTTGCTTAAGCAAACGTGGTTTCAAAAAACATGATGCTCACAATAGGTTGTCCATTTGTTACATTTGTTTAAGTCTTATTCATTTTTTTTTCAATCTAGTTTAAAAAACTTACATACAGTTGCTTTTAACCCCGGATCCTTTTCATAAGGAATTATTCCATTAGGCCAGATCTGCCGATTGTCAACAATTGCATTTCTATCCTAGAAGTACCGGAAATAGAAAAGAAAAAAAATTAAAACAAATAAAGAAAGCTTGAAAGTAAAATGTTCTATAGGATTAATAAAGCTATGCAAAATTTTGTTTTGCTTTATTTCCATTTATTATAATTGCAGTGAAAATCCAACGTAAATTAAGTACAAATTATTAAGAACAACTTTCTCACTGTGTGTTCAACTTTTTTTTACTGTTGAAGAATCTCCATTGCAGCCCTAAATAGCTTTATGCTGTATTTTCTTGATAATTTGAGGCAGTGAGAAGCAGAAGGATGTAAGTGCCAAAATTAAAAATTTTTAGATAACCACTACAAATAGTGGGTGAACTACTCCCCTGTTGTAAGGCAGATAGTACTAGTAGTCCTGGTAGGTGCTGCTATACAGCATGATATAGGAAAAAAAATCAATAGAAGCCTGAGTTACCTGAGACCGGAACTTTAAATGGGTTTTACTGAAAACTTGAAAATGTCCACTTACATCCCTTTCCTTCTCACTGCCTCATTTGTGCTTTGGTTACGTAGGTTTCTCACTTCAATCATATTTTAGCACAAAGCTTATATGATCATTATTATTATTATTATTATATTTGTCGTCGTTGTTGTTGTTGATGATGCTGTTCTTCTTCTTCTTATTATTATTATTATTATCATTACTATTGTATCATTCATATTACGGTTCTTTCTTACGTTAATTACTTCCTTTCGCAAAAAAAATGTCCACTCAAAAACCGACCTTAATTTCCATTTTGCTCACCCCCGATTGAATGTTGAGTTTTTTCGACATGACCACACGTGCATATGTAATTAAGAACGTATAGACGCCCGAAATATCCATTTTGACAATTCCCGAATTAATTACAACGATATTTCTCGTGACGTCTGTATGTACGTATGTATGTCGCATAATTTAAGAACTTTATGTCCTAGAAAGTTGAAATTTGGTACGTAAACTCCTAGTGGGGTATAGTTGGGCACCTCCCCTTTTGGTTGCATTAGGGTGTTTCTAAAGGGGTCTTTTGCATCTTTTTGGGGGGAAATCATTGTTACTTTCGATGCAAATTCAAGTGGTGTTAGAATTTGGTGGAGACTGGCGATATATCGCCAGTCTTTTTTTGGTTGCCAAGTTTTTGTCGCCAACTTGGCGACAAATTTGGCAATTTTTTCTTTCTTTTTTAAATCTGATTTCAATTTGGCCACTGTTGGTGATATTTAGAGAGTTAACTATTGAATCACGTTAAAATTGCAATGATGGGGAAATAACACTAAATTGGTGTAAAAGAAAGTCATGTGATGCGCACATCAGCTCGTTATTAGTATTATTATTATCAAGTTATTCTAATCATCAACAACAGCAACATTATTATTATTATTATTATTATTATGAATGTTGTAGTTGATATTGTTATTATTGTTGTTGCATTATTGCTGTATCACATGATAATATTGTCATTATTTTCATCATCCTCGTCGTTTTCGGTTTTTCCCTAACTGAAGTTTTTTAGAAGACATATTGAGAAATTTCAGTCTCTTGGTATTTTAATACTTACTGAAAGTTCGAAACTGAAAAATGTCAACATCTATCGGTGATTCAGCGAAAATATTTGGTGTTTTACTGAGGTCTTTGAATGTTGTGAATGTTGACACTCACCGATCTTTCACAGCAATATACACTAAATATGCCAAAACCTTTGCAATAATTCTATAAATTTTTAAAATAACTGCTTATGTTCTTACTTTAGCTTTAATAATTATTTTAAGTTCCTGTGAAACGTAATTTTAAGTTATTTCTGACAACGATTAAATCAATAATCATTACATCTTTTCAATGCATTCGCTAATAGAAACATTCTTATTTTTTAATCTGAAGAGTATCGTGCATCGCTGAATTTTAACCAAAAGTAGTGAACCTTACGATATCAAAATATAGTGCAATATCGTTATAAATTAAGGGAAGATGAGTAAACGAACGTCGCCCGGGGAAAATTCTTGACTAATAACAGCATCTTTATGCGTTTTAAAGAGCTCCATTACTTAAGTCCTTACTAAACAGTTTTAACGTTTCTTTTTAACATAGGAACTTTTAATAAGATGTTATTCGGACGTTAAATCCATTGCTTACATTTTTTTATTTATAAATTTCTGTTTTTTATAACATAGCACCCACAAAAAATTACACGAAAAGAACTTTTTGAAGTACTCTACAGCACTAAACCAAAAGTCTTAATTCAAATTTTAAAAAAGCACAACATATGCTTTACGTCCCGAAAGCGCTATTGATAATAAAATTTAAGGAAAAAAAAGTACTAGCATATTAGTTACATCAACTAAAGCAAATTAGCATTTTGCAAGTGTTTCAGAAAATATTTAGACAATGCACACCTGACCAGCATTAAGTCCAAGTATATCACCTCCAAGCAGATCTGGATTCTCCAAAGGTAAGTCACCGAGAAAATCTGCAAAAATTAAAAAATATCAACTTAGTCCTCACTATTATAGTTTCATTTGCATACAAAATAGTTTTTTCTTATCAATTAGGGCTTTGAATACAGTAATTTCAATAACTTCTGAGAAATACAAAATCATTGTATCATAAAAATATTATAGTGTTATTACGAAATTGTCTGTGATATTACGAAAGGAAAATTTTAGACATAGCATAAAAAATTAATAATAACATATTTAAAAACGTGTTTACTGAAATCAATATCTTTTTCAGATCACTTTCACATTATATGTTAAAACCACCGAGCTAATCTCTTAGTTGTAATTTTTAAGATATGCTCTGTAAACAGCATGTTATTTTTAATTTATTTGTTTATTGTTATTTTTTAAGCGAAAGATTACTCATCCTTGTCTTCACGGGATATTGCTGTGAAAGGATGGAAAATCGCGATACCGAATTGTGTTTGAGTAGCATAAAAATGAATTCAGTTCTATTGATTTAAAATTATAATAACAGCGGATATCACGTTTAAATCATACCTTGCGGTCTAGCCAGACTGTAGGCCGAAAATGCAAGACAAAAAAATCCGGCAGCAATTAATCGCAACATTGTTAGAAGGAAATCCAGATTTTGAATTTGCAAAAGTTTCTTCCAGTCTTGCCTGCAGCAGATGTCTGCTTCGAACAGATGATTTATTTCCCATATTTTCACACCTAATCAAAAAGAAAATCACAACAGAAATCGGAAATCACTGAAGTAATGATAAAGTTAGCTACGTAATATTTAAAAGTTATGCAGTGTAACTTTTAAATATTTAGACAGAAATTTATGTAGTATAGTTCAGAAAACTTGACACTAGATAACCTGGCACAGTCCAGAAAAGTCGCGGACATGCTGGTAAGACGAAAAAAAAATCAGAGCGAAAAACTTGACATTTGCAATAATTCGGCCACTTTTTGAACCGCATAAGACCAAGCTTTTGGGACGCTACTAATTTATAACTCTTACAAATACGACGAAATCAACTATCGAACATAGAAATTAAAGGAAAAAAGTTACTTTGGGGGGAAAATATTATTAACAATCATTCATTGCAAAAACTTGAATTTCTGAGAATTGAGAGTTAAATGAGCAAGAGCAATAATGGAAAATGATAAATAAAAGTTGCTAGGATACGCAGCATATATGTGGTAAAAAGTTTGAGACATAATATAACTTTTGAGCATCAAAACGAGAAGACGTATTTTGCATGAATTAATTTTTTTAATGTTTTTAATTTTATTTATCATCAAAATGCAATAGTAGTGATCTTCATAACACTTTCTGAGAATATGATAAGGTTTTTTTTAAATAGTATGTTGCACTTGACATTTTTAAAATCAGCATTCGATTTTAGAAGACAATCTTCAGTTTTATGAAATATCATTACCGTTTCTTTTAATATAATTAAAAATTTTGACTAAGTATTTCAAATGAAATATAGTTTTACAAATATTTGAAGTTTTTCATTTTCACTTGTTCTGTTAGAAATTGTTTCATCACTTTTAAAAAATGATAACTCATGATTTTATAAGTAGTTGCCCAAAAGGTAAGAATTGTTGTATAGAATGAATTATTGAACTGGTTCATCAGCGAAACATAACTTCCTGAAATCAAATATGTGTTCATGCGTTAATTTAACATGCATTTAAAATTTTAAACTTCTTTTTCTGCATTGATATTGATTTCAACGATTATTTATAAGTTGTGGCCCTATAGTTAACAACTGTTGGATAGACAGAATTGTTGCACTGAAGCTTTCTATTTAAGTGCAAAATCTGATCATATTTTGTGTCTAACTTGGTCTGTGTTTTAGTCAAATAGGCCAAAAAAAATTTTAAAAAGCAACGTAATAGTTTTCAATATTTATAACTTATAAATCACAAGAAAACTTACGAAGAAAAGATATTTTGCAAGCTTTTCTTCATAAAAACTAAAAATGTTACAATTTTGTTCTTTTAACACAGTTTTTGATTACAAGTATTAGTTATATTTCTTTCGACTGAAGAAACTTAATACATTTTAATAAATAGCTTACGTAAATTAGAAATGAACAAGCATATTCAAATTATTTCATACCATCATGAAATGATAAATAATATATTTTAGCCTCTTAAAGTAACAAGATAGTTCAAATCGAAAAAAAATTAATCTATTGCACTTCAATTGCTATCAAAGTTGGAAAACACTTCGCGTCGACAGCCTCAGTTACTTTTTTTTTTTTTCATTTAGTCCGTTTTCGATACGTTCTCTCCTACAATACAAACGACTCATATCATCTTTTCAATAGATTATCTGTGATTTTCAGATGGAAAAGATATAAAAACTACCTTGCAGTTCAGTGAAAGCTGAAATAGGAACGAAATTTGAAGTGGAATCAGAAAATTGAAGTAAGTAAAAATATTTCCCCTTCCACTTTTGATAAGCTATAAAACTTACATTTATATTTTGTTAGTTTTATGCAAAAATATTGGAAAACAAAGCGTTTTAATGTCTTTTTAGTACCACACTTTCTAGTATATATTTCTTTCCGGAAAAAAATTATTTTGTTCAAATAAAATCTAACATAATATGTGTAAGTATTGTCCGCTAAAACAGTTTTAATTATGTAAGACGTTCAGAAAAAAATTCAAATGAAATTTTTAATGCATATCGTATTTTTTATAATTGGGGGAGGGGTTACGTTCTTCAATATCTCAAGTATAGAAGAAAGTGTTGGGTTCATGAAAAGTTTATGTTTTTGAATGTTCATGGATTTATTCTTTTTGACGGAGTTGAATCCATCGAGAACAATTTAAACTATTTTTCAAAACTTTCTGTCAGTGTGCGTGTGTCTGAACGATTATTTGGCCACTGGAACTCAAACTGAAATGCATTGAATTGGACAAAATTTGGTACATGTATCACACAGGCCAAATAAAGGGTCCTCATCTATAATTATAATCTATTTTGAGATGTGCTCCTTCCATTCTTTGTGTGTGATATACAGGGTGTTCCGTTTTAACCTGCAAGACCTTTATTTTCGCAAACGTTATTTCCTAGATGTATACATCCAATTGTAAAAATGTTCAAAATCAGATTCAGAGTTGAAGATATTGAAAGTTTGAAGTGAAAATAAAAATAAGTCAATAAATACAAAACTTAACATTTTATACGGGCCTCAGGTCCCCTAACTGATATCAAGAGAAATAATTTCGATTGAAAACTATTACCGACACAAAAAACTTGACATTTGTGCGATCAAAACTCAAGGAGATATTCCATTTCTAAGTTTTAAGGGACCATGCAGAAGATGAGATTGGAACTTATCGCCCTTTCAGAAGAATGACATGTCGTCAAAGTAAGAAAAACAAGGTATTTTTATTTTTCATTGCTATTCAAAATAAGTGCAAATGTCATGTCGTGATACGCAAAAACACATTACTAAACCTCGAACAATCTCAGAAACCACGCTCTATGCACACATATCAGTTTAAACACTTGTTAACCGCTGTATTTTCCCCCAAAAGGTGTTATTGACGACGAGTGAAAAGTGGCCAAAGTCACAAAACGCAGCGTTTCATATCTCGCTGAATATTGGGCGTACCAGTTTCAAACTTTTTTTGTTGGAATTATTTTTCAATGGAGATTTTTTTATACTTACTGATTTACTTTTTATACTTACCCTAGGTCCCCTTTTTGACATCTTTATTCTCACTTCAAACTTACAATATCTTAACCCTGCATCTGATTTTGAACATTTTTGCAATTGGAAGTATATATCTAGGACTAACGGTTGCGAAAATAAAGATCTTGCAGGTTAAAACGGAACAACCCTGAATACCGCCGTACGAATTGAAACTTATTTGTTTTTTGTTGGCAGTCGTTTAGAATTTTTTAGAGGGGGTACTGTAATTGGATGTTCTTTTCGTGAAGTATGCCCTGCAAAACATTTAAGTGTAAGGAATCAAACAGAATTGGGTTTTCAGGTGGACCTCAATGAAAACAATATTTGTTTGAGCTCTTGAATCACTCATTGAGATATAAAGTAGTCTAGTTCAACAAGAAAATGTTTTATTTTGTTCCCAGTTTGATTCGATTATCTCCAAAAACAAATCAGCTCATGTTCCTGCTAGTTTCTACAAGATACCAATTTTGGCTTGAACTCTTTAATTATTTCTTGAGAGATAGTAGTATTTGACCAGCACAAATTCACCCGACTCTCCATGCATGAATCAAAGAAAATATTATTAGGTTTAATTCATTACGTTTTGAGTTTGAGCGATCAGAAAAAAAAACCCTTCTTTTAAACCCTTCTTTTCAGACGTGTTTCGAAAAAAAATGTAACTAACACATATAACATCCCATCAAATGTGTAAATTCATCAAAAGCGAAAACCGAAACATTTCTCGAGTCATTTGCTATCTCCAACATTTTGGACATTGAATAAAGTAAAAATATGTTCAAGAAAAAACTTTCAAGTTTAATGTTCAAACTAAAAAGGGTTAAGGAGTGCCGAACATATTAGTTTTATTGTAGCTATTTATATGTTTCAAGAGAAAGTCATTTTGCTACAAAGAAGTATTGTTTCTTAAAATACGTATCAACAAATGAGTGGTTTAAAAGTAGATGTATGGCGAAAGGCATTCTCGTTTTCTCGATATCAGTTTTTTATCGCCAGAGGCCTTGAAATGTCAGATTATTGAAAGGGCCTCATTGGTCTTTTGCATTTTTTTCTTTCGTACAGTATTTACTTTCATCTATAGTAGAAATTATTAGAAAGTGAAGACATTTATTTTGCTGTTTGTTCATAGAGTGGTGCTACGGTTAGTTTATCAAACATTCGCTGATATTTTTGTTCTTCAGTTTTGAATATACTGATTTCAAGAAAACCATTTCAAATCTGTCACTCCCCCCCCCCCCCCAAAAAAACCACACACACACACATGCAAACACACAAATAAATAAACATTCATCGAGATTTCGTGAATTAATAAAAAAAACATCTAAACCAGCATTGTTTCTCAAAATTCTGGATGTATGCATGCATGAATGCAGGACTGTGCAGCAATTTAAAATATATTATAAAAAATATTTACCTAACAGAAAAAAAATCATTCGAATCATGTAATCAATCGGAACTTGCAGCGTAGATGAGAAAAAGGTATATCGAATATCATTTACACTTAGATTAGTAACTTAGCTAGTTTTTAGGTTAAAATCCCCAAGTCCCCATGAGTACTTACTATACAACTTTTATGAACTGTCAGTAGCAAAAAAGAAAGTGTCAAAAATATATTATAAAGAGCAAGAAAACTAAACAATATTTGAAATCGGTCTTTTAGTTATTGCCAAAAACAGTGGAAAAAAGAGGTAATTATAAAGTTAATTTGTTTATGATATGTATGGTAAATAAATGTTAACAAACTAATTTCAAAGCTAAACTTACGCTATGTGGATTACGCTTTTAAACCGATCATTTGACTATTTGAAATGTTATGGTTAAATTTATTTACAAAACTAGCCGTATTTTTTACCTGACTGCGCGTGCACGATGCAAAGGAGAGTAATGTGTTTATGAGTCTATGTATGTATGTATGTATGTTTGTTTGTTCCTATGTGGTGCTGTAGAGGTTAAACGCCTTGGCCAATTTTGATGATTCGTCAATCGATTGGTCTTAACCTTGGGAACGTCACTAAACATATAACAGTAATAAAATTCACCATATCAACAACCAGTCGTCAAATTGTTATTTTGGGATCGTGTCGCATGCTACCTGCGTGCGACTCAGCGTGCAACAAGTGCAGGTAGTGTTTTCACTGATAGAATTTTTTGTTCGCGTCTACTAATTCAATTTTGATCTGTAAAATGTTGCATTTGTTTCTGTCGTGATTCAGGGGACTAAATTTCGCGACGTGTACTTTCTTGACGAGACTGTTTTAGTTTTGCGAGAAAGATCTGATACGACGATCCCGAACTCGCGTCATTATAAGTTACACAGGCTGTGGTTGACTAAAGTTCGCGCATTTCAGCTAAAGATCAAGCATATGTATTTCAAAGCCGAGTTAGGTCCCTAGAGGGACTAATAATCAGAAATTTAGACCACCGTAAGTTACTTAATAATCCTCACGATTTAAACCCTCTCAATAAAATGACACACATATAAGACAAATCAGAAATTCAAAATCAGAATAGAAGGATCAACAATCGGGGCCCATTTAAATTTTACGAAGTTCCTTGATTGGTTAAAAAGAAATGGACCCTGACTGTTCATCCTTCTATTTTGCATTTGAATTTATGATTTGTCCTATGTGTGTACCGATAATAAAACTATTTCAATGGTGTAGTTATTCACTAGTACTTAATAACATTCTAAACTACTGGGCTTATATATTTTTCTTTTCAGTTTTTTCGGATATTTCCCAGTAGGGTTTTTTGTTTCTAGTTACTTAGTGTATCATTATTTGGCAGTAATTAAGGAGCAGAATAAGTAATTCAACTTTATGATTAATATTGCTTCGTGTACAGGATCTGTAGAACTTCGGCCGCAATTGAAAGCTACACAAAGCTTTTCGTGTAGTTTCTCAATTTCGTCACTCTATCCGTTTCTGTTCCTAAAAGACAAATTCACACCGCTTGATGAGTGTCGGCACCATAAATCTTCAAATTACGTTTCCAAACTATATTTTACATACTTAAAGAAGTTTTACATCAGCAAAAGTTTTCGATTGTCAAATTTCACCTGGAACTCGCTTAAAGTTATACTAAATAATTTTCTTTACTAATAATAAAGCTGAAAGTCTCTCTGTCCGGATCTCTCTCTGTCTTTCAGGATCTCTGTCAGGATCTCTGTGACGCGCATAGAGCCTAGACCGTTCAGCCGATTTTCATGAAAATTGGCACAAAGTTAGTTTGTAGCATAAGGGTGTGCACCTCGAAGCGATTTTTCGAAAATTCGATTTTGTTCTTTTTCCATTCCAATTTTAAGAAAAATTTTCCGAGCAAATTATTAAACGTGGAATAGTAAATTACGAAATCATCATAACATGGAACCGTAACATGGGCGAGCCATTTAACATAGCAAATTGGCGAGAAATTCATCATCCATTATTTGTAAATATACATGCGAACCAAAGGACCTTTTTAGCACAATAAAACCAAAATAGCAACATAAATCCTAGGAACTGAAATTAGCTGCAAGCAAAGGTGACATCATTGATTCGGATCCAGTTGGCGATACATTATCAAATTTAATATGTAGCCAAAAATAAGGTATCGAATCTAGTGTCCGTTTGGCGATATTTTGCCAAGGCAAAAAGCATCTCGCATTGCTATATAGTATTGAGTATATAGCAATTGCTATATAGTATTAGAGCTGCAAGCAAAGGTGACATCATTGATTCGGGTCCAGTTGGCGATACATTATCAAATTTAATATGTAGCCAAAAATAAGGTATCAAATCTAGTGTCCGTTTGGCGATATTTTGCCAAGTCAAATAAGCATCTCGCATTACTTTATAGTATTCATTTACATACAAATAAAATCCGTATTACCTACTTTCTACATTTTAAACTAAGTTATTTAAAATCTTCTTCTAAAGTTTCAGCATTTCTTCTCGCATTTTTTTGAGCAATCACGATTGCTTATTGTTCTCACTTGACAGTCCTTGACATTACGGTTCCTTTTTCAGCTTGGACCAGGGCTGCAGCACCACCGTCCACCGGCGGCGGCGCGGCTGGTCCTGAGCACTGTCCCCCGGAATCCACTTTTGCTGGGCGGTGGCTTCCATGTCCTACACACGCATGGTCATATACACTCCCCTACGTGCGCACGCCTTTACACACATACACACGCCTACGTGCACACACGTAAGCCTACACACACAACTATACACACGTAACCACCCAGGAGGAGGGACATGCTTGGGGGGGGGAGCCGTTTCTAGAAACAATAACTCTAACCAGTAGGGTCTTGTCGCAACTCGTGATTGCGAAAAACATAATTTGAATTCAAAGTTTCGGAATTCAAATTAGAATTAATTGGGGGAAGTAGGTCACAGATTTTCTTTTCTTTTTTTTTTAATTTATGTACAGCACACCTTCTACTACTTTTACGACTGCAGCACTTCTAACAGCAGACAGAAATTTAAATGATGAATTAAATGCATGAATCATTGTAATTTTTGAGTGACAAACGAAGAAGCATAAACTGGGGCATCAGAAATATTTGAATCATTAACTCAATGAGTCGTCCACAAATGGCGTCCCAGATTCACGGGGAGTGGACAACGGGGGGGGGGGAGGGATGCTAACAAGAATTATTATCACAGGCATTTTTTCATAGTAATATGTTATTATAACGTGACGTGTGACAAACGGATGGGAGAGGTTGAGGCTAAGTGTGACACTTTGAGACAAAAGGGAGAGAGATCAAATGATTCAGTGAGAAGCAAAGGGATGCAAGTAGCAAAATTAAAAATCTGGAAATAACCAGTACACTTGGTAGATGAACCTCTTCTGTGTCTTGGGGCAAGAGATAGTACTAGTAGCCCTGGTAGTTGCTGTTATACAGCATGATTTAGAAAAAAATTTCAATGAAAGTCTACCTAAGATGTAATCTTTAAACGCGTTGTACTCAAAACTGGAAAATGTCCATTTAATCCCTTTGCTTCTCACTTCCTCAAATATATATATATATATATATATATATATATATATATATATATATATATATATATATATATATATATATATATATATATAAACCTTTAATTAACTTGTTAAAGCATCATATGAAGTAACATATTTCAAAGCAGATAAACACATTCTGCTTGACATCAGTAATTTATATAATGGATCTGAATTCAGATGTTACAACGTTACATGTCACATTAAAAAAAAAAATGAAATTATAAAAATAAAGCAACCCAGCTGAACCCGAACAGTTCAAAAATAAAATTCAGTCATGACAGGGAGTTACAAGCAGTGAAGGCTTTCGATTATAACATTTGTCCAATTGGAGTGCTCTTACATTGGCTTGACCTTAGTCGATATCCGCCCACGATTAGAACAACTCTCAAAGAAGTGTAAAACTACGCCGCGAGAAAAGAAGGAATTAAAGAGCTCTGTTTAATTTTGACACTGAAGAACAACTCAAAAAGGAAAATCACTCAATTTTCTCAAAAGTCTCTCGTTGCGAAGTAAGTTTATTTAATCTATCTTCCTTCCTTCGTCAAGGATATACAATGTCATGCACATTTATTCATAAAAAAGATACGTAGTCAATTGTTTTACATATTCGTGTGAAATATACATTGTCAATTCAAGTTTTTGCATAGATTAAAAACTTATGCTTGTTTTAACATTTTTTAATTGCTGGATTACGATTTTATTTTTGAATTGCTTCTTTATATATTTGTAATTTAACATTGCAAGTTTGAATTTCAGAAGCAACAAATTGTGAATGATATTGTTTCTGAGAAGTAGGAATCGGTTTGGTAAACACGAATATTTTTTAAGTAGTGCTCTTTAATTTTTCTTGACGAAATTAAAAACGGTTATATAGATAAGTAAAGAGTTGGTTTTAAGATATTTTTCAGACGGTTAAATTTTTACGTACATTGCAAAGTGGTTCATTGATGTTAAAAACCATTTCATACAGTTTGATGTTTATAAACCCGTAAAAGTGCCATAAAGCAGAGGTTCACAAAGTCGATCCCATCTCGGACCAGAAAACCTAAAAACTTTGCGCCCCTTCCCCCTCCCTTAAAAAAAAAAAAAAAAAAAAAAAAAACTGTCTTTTTGTGATAAATTTAAATTTTATTTTCTAATGTGTATTTACTTATTGTTCTATAATTTTTATAGGTATGTTTTACAGGCTAGTATTTGTTACTCAAGATTAATATTTTGAACCGAGGATCTTTTCTCGGTATTTTTTAGAGTATGATACTCATTACTTAAGAATAGTATTTTGGGCTGCGCCGGTAAACATTAATTCAAATATCAATGTCTGGAGATAACTGTTATCGAATTATTTCTATTAAAAGTTCACCAGCAAAAAAGAATTTACCGCGAACAAAAAAAAAAATTGTTTTCCATCTTTAAGTCAGATCAACATCAGTTGCATTAACCATGACGTATTGAGATCTTAAATAATAACACGGAACTGTGCAAAGGGTGAACATTTGTGAAGGATCGTCTTTCACAGTAATATTCCATTGTGTCAGTATTAAAGTCGCTTTACGTCAGTATTAAATTCGCATTACGTCAGTATTAAAGTCGCATTATGTGAGTAGTAAAGTGGCATAACCTAAGTATTAAAGTCGCTTTACTTCAGTATTAAAGTAGCTTTACGTCAGTATTTAAGTCACATTGCGTCAGTATTGAAGTCGCTTTATGTCAGTATTAAAGTAGCTTTACGTCAGTATTTAAGTCACATTGCGTCAGTATTGAATTCGCTTTACGTCAGTATTAAATTAGCATTACGTCAGCATTAAAGTCGCATTATGTCGGTATTAAAGTCGCATAACGTAAGCATTAAAGTCGCATAACGTAAGCATTAAAGTCGCATAACGTAAGTATTAAAGTCTCATAACGTAAGTATTAAAGTCGTTTTACGTCAGTATTAAAGTCGCATTGCGCCAGTATTGAAGTTGCTTTACGTCGGTATTAAAGTCACTTTACGTAATTATTAAAGTCGCATTACGTCAGTATTAAAGTAGCATTATGTGAGTATTAAAGTGGCATAATCTAAGTATTAAAGTCGCTTTACGTCAGTATTAAAATAGCTTTACGTCAGTATTTAAGTCACATTGCGTCAGTATTGAAGTCGCTTTACGTCAGTATTAAAGTAGCTTTACGTCAGTATTTAAGTCACATTGCGTCAGTATTGAAGTCGCTTTACGTCAGTATTAATGTAGCTTTACTTCAGTATTTAAGTCACATTGCGTCAGTATTGAAGTCGCTTTACGTCAGTATTAAAGTAGCTTTACGTCAGTATTTAAGTCACATAACGTCAGTATTGAAGTCGCTTTACGTCAGTATTAAAGTAGCTTTACGTCAGCATTCAAGTCGCATTATGTCAGTATTAAAGTAGCATAACGTAAGCATTAAGTCGCATAACGTAAGGATTAAAGTCGTTTTACGTCAGTATTAAATTCGCATTGCGTCAGTATTGAAGTCGCTTTACGTCAGTATTAAAGTCACTTTCCGTAATTATTAAAGTCGCATTACGTCAGTATTAAAGTAGCATCTTCTCTCTTCTCAGACGTATCAATTGGATGAATGATATTGTTTCCTAAATTTAATTGTACCTGAGGTTTTGAGGACAAATCGTAAAAATATATATTCACCAATGCTGTTCCAATGTCCTTAAGTCAATTTCTTTTAACACTTTTCTAGTTACAAAGTGTATAAAGTGCTTGCTCGCACAAAAAAAAAAAGTTATACAGCACTGGGATAAGATGATTGAGTGCTTCGTTAGCTAAATCTCTGAATATGGACTGGACAAGAAACCAAAACTGATATCATTCATTTTCTCCTTTGCAAATAACTCCCCGTCCCAATTTGTGGTTGATTTGATTTCAACAATTTTTATTTATTGTGAACACTTATCAGGCTTTCTCCATGGACTTCTTAGTATGAGCTAGCTCAGAGGCCCGTGGAACATCCCTTGAGAAACTCTGCTCTAAAATGTTTCATATTTTTATTAATTATTGAGCTTTTTTAATTATGTTCCATTCATATGAGAAACACATACACGCACATATAAACACATATTATAAAAATCAGCTTTAAAAGTACACATAAATATAGTATTAAAACATAAAGCACATAACATTCAGACTTGTGTAACTATTAGTTAAGAAGACGGTAAGAAAACTCGCTAAATGCGTGTTTAGTAGGAGGGTTTTACACATGTCTTTCAAAAGCTCACTTTTTTACACGTAAAAATAAATTCTTTGTTACCTAAAAGCATGTGCCCTTAATTCATTTTCACTTTGTTCTTGAACTATACTAGCAAAAACAGGTAAACGTTTTACTTCTAATATAGCATCTTACTTGTTCAAAACAGATAACACCAGAGATGTTAACATCAATTTTTCTGAGGGTTCCGGTAATCCATTAAGCACAGTAAGTGCATGCGATCATATACATAATATGTCATAATATGATTTTTTTTGAAGCTTGAGGGTATACGCAATATGTCTAAAAAATGCTTGAGAGTATACGGCGTATATGGAGTATACCCTATGGAAACACCACTGGATAACACCACACATTGTCAGTTATATTGATGTAGAAATAATTGAATGTAAGTCACGATACCAATAATGTTTTTTAACAAACATTTGTTTCGATATTTTAAGACGAAAATATTATTTTTAAACGTAGGCGTGAGGTCAAAGAAGAGTTATTTACATACGTATCTAATCTCAGTCGGCCTTGAAACGTCAAAGGCCTCAACTGATTCCCCTTCTACGTTATCTCTTATACATCAGTAACGATAATGCTTTCCACGTGTAAAGAAAGCTTATTGTGCATAGGTAAGTTCTCTAAGTGTAGCTTTATTAAACTATTCAGAAACTGTACTTGATTTTTTTTTTTTTAAGAATTGTGAGTGGTCATTTAAAAGGAAAATTTTGTCACACGAAAGATTAGGAATGCTTTAACTCTTAATTGTATAGATGTTGTCTTACATCCCAAAAGAATTGTACGTTTACATTCAAACGTTTTGCAATGTTTACGATTATGGTTTTTTAAGTAGGAAAATGTTGGGCAAATGAAATAATTAAGATGGCTGAGCTTTTTCAGAATGAAAAAATTGGAAACTTGTTTTGAAAATTGCAGTGCATGAAGAAAGAATGTTGCATTTTAAAATAAAACTTGCATTGAAACAGTATTTTTCATTTTTGGCAGTAAATTTAAGCGCTCAAAAAAAAAAAAAAAAAAGCAGAAATTTTTCACTTTTTTCTTCCTGGAGCAAAGTGAAAAAAAAATATTTTTCCAGTGAAATATTTTACTATTCAACTATAAAAAAAATGTTTGATTAAACGAATCAATAATTAAAAGGTTTTACCAATAAATGAAAAGACACTAAAACAAAAAACAAAAAAATAAGCAAAGTAATTTATTAACACATGAAGAAAAATAAATGATTGAGTAAAAGTGAAAGACTTGGAAAATAAGTGAATGAATGAATAAATAAGTGAATTACAGAATGAAAAAAAAAGAAATAATTAATAAATGTATAAGTAGGTTATTTAGTAAATAATTAAGTGAGTAAAAAAAACTATTTCACTTTGCTCCGAATGTACTTGACTTATTGTATAAAATATTTAAAATACAAATAATCTTAATATTAACTAAATAAATACTTCGCCTAATATAAGAAAGTCTCAGTTAATATTTAAAATGCTAATAACAAGAACTTTATCATTTTATAATAAAAATAATAATTTTTGACTTTCACCAAAATATTACATTATGAATATAAAATTTTGAAAATAGCCTCTATTATCATATGCTTTAATCTTCGTCGGTATTGTTTTCCTGGCTGGAATAGATTCCATGTGCTACTATATAGTTAAAATATTATCAGATAAGTGGCGCTAAAAGCAGATTAAATATTTCTCTATTTCACTTTGCCCCATATTCCCCTACATATGTTTCGCGTAATGTTGCAGTTGTATTTGTATAAGTAAACAATACAAAAATCATTTTCTGCTAAATTTTTGTGGAGTGCGCAAGAAATAATGTTGTGGTTGCATATACCCCACCTCATCACTAAAATTGCAAAAAAATACCTCAGCAGCTAAAAATTAAAATAAGCCTTAAAGAGCAGTATTTTTTATAACATGCGTGTGATATTGGGAATCTCAATCATAACCGTATAAACAGGGGCGTTCCTATCACATGGGTGGTTATTTTTGGTGTCGTTGAAAAAAAAAAACTCTCATCGGCGCAGCGAGAGGGTTTTTGAGGGCCAAATCTTTAGTACTTTTGCACAAAACATTTGAGGAATGCCGTAAACTGTGATTCCGTTAAAAAAAAAAAGATGAAATTTGGTAACTTTAGTAAGTTTTAAAGTATCTCAAAGCTTAAGTTTATCAAATATATTTTTGAAGCTATCCCACTTACGTAATATGCAACAGTCATCGCCAAATTCAATCACATTATTTTTTCCAAGTCTTTAAGTTTAGAGCTATCCGAAGTATTAATTTTATCGAAGCCTTATTCAAAGTGCAAAAAAAATGTACCAACTTTTAACTTACTGGCTTTAGTTCTAAACTCTACCAAACTTAAACTGTATTAATCCTTCTATTGATAACTGCGTCAGTAGCGTAAGAACCAGTTTAATGTAAAGCATTATAAGTCTTTCCTAAAGCATTATTAATTGAACTTGAGTTCAACTTATTCTCTTTCCTTCATAATAATCGTATCTACCTTTATCACATCCAAAGCATTACTGAAACCACTCGAGTTTAATTTACTTTTATAAATCTTCTCCATTGTAACAATCATGTCTACCTTTATTACATCAGTCTTTCCAGACAATCATTTCTACAAATTTTATATGCTGTAAATACAGTGTCTGAAGTACACTTAATTCACTTTTATAAACACTTTCCATTGTTATACTCACATCTACCTTCAACGCATCACTCTTTCCAGACAAATCGTTCTGTAATAAGAATAAGTTTCTAAACGATCTGAAGCAATTTTAACCCTCTATACATTTATATAGAGGGTCTATATTTTTATTTATTTATTGGCATGCACAGAATCTAAAAGAGTAACGAGTTTGGCACATATGAGGTGAACTTTTGCTCTTAATGTTTTTCTATTTTCAAATTAAGTTTGACTTTCTTCCGTAAATAGTAACTTGTTTCAGAACCAACAATCAAAATGTCAACAAAAAATGATTCCCCTATAGAGAAATATGATGATGAAATATGATGTAACCTCATCAGAGTCATGGTGGACAGTAGAAGGTTAATTCAATGCAAAGTATTATTATAATTGTCTTTCTTTCGTGCCATAACAATAATCATACATAATTTTTAAAATATCAATTTTTTCAGGTATTTAATCCCGAAACACATATAAAAATGCTCCAAAGTCTTTCGGATTTCCCACCATATTCGTTGGTCATTGCTGGAGCAACTCTTCTGCTGACGATTCTGTACTTCATTCGGAAAAACAGCAACGTGCTACCTGGCCCAAGAGGTCTTCCTTACTTTGGACTGTTTCCTGGGCTGACCCATGACGGTTGTCACTTGCAACTTCAGGAATACACCCGTAAATATGGAGACGTGTTCAGTTTCACCTACATGGGCAACCTCTTCATCCATCTTGGGACTGTGAAGGCAATGCGAGAGGTCCATGTGCAGAAATCTGATTGCTTCGAAGAGAGGTTCACCCGCTTCAGCATATTGACTTATTTACTTTCAAAAGGTAGGAATAATTCTTCAATATTATTTGGAGAGGGAAATATTATGTAAAGTCATATTAAAGCCATTTATTACTTAAAAAGCATTAGTAGCATTTTTGTAAACTATGTAAAAAACCTTTTAACGGAAATACTTTAGAAGTTCCATGTAGAATTAACCATCACAAAAGCTTTTTAACCAGAAGTTTAACTTGTAGGTGTTTGATGTGTGATATGAATCTGCCCGTATGCATTTCTAAGCTTCTAATTCAAATCTATTTTGTAACACCATTTTGCTATTGCATTTCTCGAAAAGTAAATTTTCCTTTCACATTAAATTGATCTCCACTCATAATTCAATTGCCGTTCTGACACTGGAAAATTTACGAACTCACCCGTGGTAGATAATATTAGATATCTATAGTTTGAAAAAATGAGGCGCTGTACGTAACTCTAAAAATGTTAAATTTAGTCATTTAACCTGCTAGATTATGAGATTTTAAGTGTCGTAAGAACATGAAAGAGTAATTTTGAGTTCTGTTTGAAATCTTTCTTTTCTCGTTATGCAGGAGTTGCGATGACAAATGGCGAACCTTGGAAAATCCTTCGAAAATTTTTCGTTCAGAACTTCAAAGAATATGGAATGTCATCTTTAAAAGACACCACAGATGGTCCAATTTACGAATCTCTGGTGAAAACTATTGAAGATATTCGTCAGAAAAAGGGACAATCCTTCAACGTTATCGACCTTCTGGTTGAGAGGTGCAGTGGCATAATAAAAAAGATGATTTTTGGCATCGATGGCGTAACAGGCGAGGAGTTGCGGATCTTGAACGAAACGTATGCAGTTGCCCTTGATGGAATGACGGGAAATAAAATGATGTTCATTGGACCATTTGGAAAGTAAATATTTTCATCTACTTTCTAATTATTAGAGTGTTTATAAAATTTGGCGAGAATAAATAAAATTTAGCTAAGAAAAGATGTTTCGATTTATGCATAATTAATAACTAATTTTAATTGGTTTCTTACAGATTGATTTTTCGCACTTTACCTTCTTACCGTATAGCTATTGATCAGCATAGAATTATGAGCACTTTATTGTATAAAATTTGTCGAAGAATAGAATTAAATTTCGACGGTGAACACCCCACGAATATGATCGAGAACTTTTACAGAGAAAGAAAAATAAGGCAACAGAAAAAAGACCCCACTGCAAAGCATTTTACAGGTAATAATTTTTTGTTCGTTACTTTGAATGTATCATGATGCTATAAAAAATCCTGAATATAAAGAAAAATTTGAAATAAATCAGTTTTTCAAAATGCAGATTCTAGTTCTTCTGGGTTTGAAATTCAATTGTTCGCCAATATATACCTCGATTACATCTACGGAATTAATAAAAACTATGGGGAAAACCAATCTCGCTTTGTTCGCTAACCCCTGTGCTAGATCGTGTAGTGGAATGCACTCATCAACGGCCGCCGTCCGTGGCAGCATGGAATTTGGCGACAGATTTGGAGAGCATTTAGCGACAATTTGCTTTAGCAGCAAAGCTGTTTCTTAAGGATTATACGAGAATTCATGAACATTTTAAGCTGCCGAAGCAATTTTCTTTCAAGTATTTCAATGAAAGAGGCGTCATTAAAGTTTTAATGACGCCTCTTTATTCCAAGATAATCTCTCTCTTTACGCCTCTTTATTCCAAGTTTTTATTTCAAGATAAATATTTAAAAAAATAATAGCAAGAATGCTTACTAAGGACATGGTATTTGATTGCGCATACTTCATGTGATCAAAATTGATGGTGTTACAGAGAGAACCCATAATACACGATATCTGGTCAGTTTCAATTGTTCCAGGTAAAACTGGAGCGAAAATGAAGCATTAAATCGCCAATATATGAGGGAGGAAAAATATTCACACTCAGGGGATTACCTATAAGATAAAAACTTTTGTAACCGATTTGTTTCCCTCAATCACGCTAAATATCTTTATTTTGTTAAAAAATTCTTTCTCTCTAGCTTCTCTCTAGATATTGGTATTTTATTTTAACTGCTAATAATCTGTCCTTTATTTTATTTCTTCATCATTCACTTAAAACAGTAATGATAATGGTGGTAGCTTCTACAGGGAAAGAAAAATAACGCAACAGAAAAAAGACCCCACAGCATTGCTTTTTACAGGTAATAATATTTTTTTACGATTCAGTAAGTTATTTTAAAATGCATCATGATGCGAGAAAAAATTCTGAAATACAAAGAAAAACTCGAAACAAATAAGTTTTTTTTTTCTTTTTAATCTAGATTTGAGATCTTGATTTGGAAATCAATTGTACACCAATACATACTTCAATTAAATCTACATAAATAATACAAACTAGGGGTCACTAAACCAAGTTCGCTTCTTTCGCCAAACCACGTACTCGCTCGTAAAGCGCCAACAGCACGATTACTGACCATAGAAATTATTTAATCAACAGGAAAATAAACTCTGTCCATTGCAAACAAAGAGCCTTAAGGATTTACTTTCCTAAATGAATCTCTGATTCCAAACTGAGCATCATGACAAACACTAATGCCATACATAACTTAATAACCTTTCACAAAAAGAGCTTCAAATATTTACTAGCCTGAATGAATCTATGATTCTGAACTTTAAGTTATGACAAACATCAAGACTTTTACAACAGATATTTTAAGTGCAGATTGTTGTGTATAGGTTACTTGATAAGAACGCCAGCATGACAAAAAAAAAAAAAAAGACTCCACACAAGTTCCTCTCACATGGGCTCATGACATTAAAAAGATCTTCCTGAACTTATTTCCTTTTATCAATCTTTTTAAAAATATATTTAATGTAGCCCTAATAGATTTTTATGTAGTCCCTTCCATGTTAAAATAACTCATGGGGTCCTTTGCTGACATTCTCATCAAGTAACCTATCCACAATAATCATTATTTAAAATACTTGTTACAATGGCTTTGGTGCTTATCAAAGCAGCTTAGAATCAGAGATTCATTAAGCAAGTGTAGGAACTAATGCTGGTTATTTTTGAAAAATTTGTTTTCATAAAATTGTATGACAGGCATGTATGTTTATCTTAATTAGTTTTGAAGAAACATTATATATTTTTTCTTAGATGAAATGTTGGTAGAATCGTTATCACAGTTTGTTGGAGATGGCATAATTTCTGTATCGTACTTCATCGGTTGCCTCCTGTATGCACTGGTACATCATCCTGAAGAACAGGATAAGTTGTATGAAGAAATCAAAGAAGTTGTTGGGTTTGAACGTTTGCCAACGTTGGAGGATCGCAGTCGAATGCCGTATACCAACGCTTTCCTCTACGAATGCATAAGAACGTCCAATATGTTTTCCATATTTCCAAGCTTAGAATGCACCAGTAAGTACTGAACTTAATTCGTCAGGTCCATTAATGCCTTTTACTTGTCGATTTTTTACGGAATTAAAATTTAACTTGCATGTTGTGTATCACTTTACGTATTGTTTTGAAAGACTTACAGCAGTAAAATTTTCGTACTTGCTAGCCATTTAAATATATGTGTAGCCTATTTAAGAAAATATTCGCTAATGAAAATTTTGAATTCATTTGATTTCAAAAATTAAATTATTCTCCGGAGGGTTCAATTTTCTTAGTTTTACAGGATCCTAATGTCTATAATCAATTGCTCACTGTGAGACTTTAGAAAATATTTTTGTTTTTAAGAAAACATCTGGACTCTAGTTCTTGTTAGTATAAACAGCTAATTTAAGGGGTTTTTTTCTTTCTTGCAGAAGAAACCACGGTAAGAGGATACAGAATCCCTAAAGGCT
This sequence comes from Uloborus diversus, assembly GCF_026930045.1. NCBI lineage: Eukaryota > Metazoa > Arthropoda > Arachnida > Araneae > Uloboridae > Uloborus > Uloborus diversus. Next base: position 143,173,804 of record NC_072734.1, on the reverse strand, counting down.
CAATTACGCTTCTGAATTTTTGGTCTGCAAATCAGGATCCAGAAACTTTCCCAAATCCTTCCAAATTTGACCCACAGCGTTTTATAACGAATCCTGGGCAGCCAAAGCAGGAATTACCAAATATTTTTGGTGTTGGTAAGATAAATGTTTATTTTTCTTCATTTTATTTTTGCACAATGACTTTTCGATGTTCCGTTCTTCTAGTTATTTAACAAAATTTGACAAAGGTTACAAACCAAAACTGGACAAATAATTTATCCATTATGGACCATAAGCTTTCTGCTAGAGCATAGGCGCATTTTATACATAAAACTATTAAAAGTCACGTTTTGTAAAATTGTTTTAATAGATTTTGCGTAAATCGATGGACATTTGTGTCTTTAAAGTCCATGAGAGATTCAAAGCGACAGTTATTTTCCAAAATTTGATTGATTTATTGCACAACTAAAAAATATTTGGGTAACCAGAAAAGTTACTTTTATTCAAAATAATAGAGGAATCTTGAATAAACACATACGCATAACATTATGAATACGATACTTTCAACTGATGTATTTCTTTTGCAATGTTTTCAAAATAAAATGACTGTGTATTTTTTAAACAATAAAAAAAAAATTCTTGTTAATGTTAAGATTCTGCGTACTCGATAACATGAAAAGGGTAATAATTTTTTAATTGTTTGTGTTAGTTCATTTATAAAATTAATTTGGAACTTAGTGGACATATATGTCATGCGGTACTCAAAGAATTAAACGAAGCTTCTGAGTCATGAAAACAGCTCTCAGGGTCAGCTTTCAAGAGTATTACTTTGGCTTGACATTATTTGAAGAAAACAGGTGGTTATAGTGTAAGTTGACCAAACATTAAGCCAGTAGACATTTTACTGAAGTTTTTTGCTGTATTTTCAGCATGAAGCCAATGAAAGCCAGATTGATAAGCAACTTTTTTAACTAAGAACACTTCCTACTTAACGTGAATTACAGTCAACAAGTAACATAGGGTATAACTTAGAAGTAGAACAAATGAGTACACAGTGTTTAAAAACATTCATTTAGACAGAAAAACTCAAAAAAATGATGATAATTTTGTGGGGCTTCAAGAATTGCATTTAAAATAATACAGTCTGAAAAAGTAAAAAAATGACAAATAATAGAACACAAACATTCCCTTAACCCATCCATAATAAATTTTTCTTCTAATATAATTTTAACGCGAAAAATTAAGACGTTGAAGTTTTATTAAAAAACTCGAATGTCGTAAACAAAGACAACCGATTATCAAAAAGCTAAGTTCCGACTCCTAGCAACTTTTTGTGGATAGTTTCAATGAAGAAAGAACACTTCCACATAATGGTATGTTTATCCACCTGTTTTGAGACTTAAGGCCGACTTAAGGCAAAGTTGACATTTCGACTTTTGGCCAGCTTTTTGGCTCAAATACCCATCCGTGGTTCGTCAAATTGACCGGTAATAGGACCCTTTCCCCAATTTAATACTTCCATGTAATGCAAAAGTGTCACTTCTGTCGTGTCTTTGTCGTTAGACTAAAGTTTTTTTTTTTTTTTTTTTTTGAAAAAGTTACGGGAGGCCGGGATGTTAATTGTGCCAACGAGTCTCCCGACTGAGCCATTAGGTTTTAATACCTTTCGCGTCATGTGATTCTTCGGCTGATGGTCTCAGTGTCTAGTGTAAGTTTGGAAGAATAGCGTTGGACTGTTTTCAAGATAAAACATTTATTTATTTATTGTGTCTACAGCATTATTTTATCTACAGCTGTTGTATATACAGCAAAAGAAAATTTTGTGACCTGCGTTGCAATTGTCATTGCCACTAAGGACATTGAGGTGTGAAAATTTTCCTAACAATATTTAGATACCTATGTTTCGAGCTGTTATTCTATGTATTTCATTTGTTGATCATGATACTATTTCGGAAACTGTTCAGTAAAGTTCAAAATGGCGTAACACGGGGCTAGTTGTGACAAAGTCAAGGAGGCACGTTGTGACAGTGTCACTACTTACCCTGGTCCGTTATCCATCGGAGATGAAAGCGTTGATGACCAAAATGATAGTGAAAATGATAAATATGAAGCTGCTACCAAATCCCGCACTTTCAGCACTACATTTTTGTCAATGATAGTAAGAATGCAGAACGGTCTTCAGAATGGAGAAATCTCATTGAATTAGATGAGTCAATGGCAGTTGACATGAGCATTGTAACAGCGGTAGGTTTTATAGAAAAAAAGACGGGTCACCTATAGAGCTGAAAATCGAAGCACTCCGCTCGTAAATGTTTTAAAACCTGTTATTCTAGAAATCGCACCTTAAAAGAAAATTCAAGCAAAACAAAAGAACGCAAGAAAGACATTGAAGAAGAAAAAGCAAAATTTTAACTGTACGGAAATGCCAAAAAGTGCGTAAAAACCTACACTAACTTTATTTTAAAAAATTGAAGAAAAAGTTACTACGGATAGCTCTAAGGATGATAAAAAATTGATTATGTCTAGTTTGCTGGGAGCAGTACAAAGTTTTTAGACCCGTAGAAGACTGGGTACAATGCATGACACTTAAAAACTGGTCTTATGTCAAATGTATAAAAAAAAACTTATTTTATTTGCATTAACAGCTCATCGGATGTTGAAACAAGCGATGATTATGAGTGATTATAAAAATAGGTAGGCCTGTAGGATATGGGCTTACACATTGTACCAAGTCAAGGATTAATACGGCCAAAAATTAATGCTGGTCTACGTTTTATCTTTCTTGATTACACAGTTTTTTAATGTATCTCCAAAAAAGAGTTCACAAGCGTTAATAATTTAACTCTTTTATTTTCGTTTAAAGTAATATTGAAAACATGAAGGTACCCTTTTTTGTGTTCAGAGCATTATAAATGAATAATTATTTTCATTCTTAACTTAAAATATTACAATATTCCATTTCATTGCATTTCTTTAATAATTTGTACATGTTACAACGTATTTGTATGCGTTCTTTGGGTGTCACAATGTGCCTCAATCATGTCACTACTTGCCCCGCTACGGAGCAAGTTGAGTCAAACTTAGAGAATACACAAATTCCATTTTATGTCATGAGAAACGTTTAAAATGTTGATAATTGTTTTATAAATATATTGCTCAATGCTTACTCTAATGATGTGATGAATTAAATGTTTCTCATCTCAGTTAAAATCTTACTGTAATATCAAAAATGACAAAAGTGTCACTTCTAGCCTTTGGTCTCTGCTATATATAGTGACCTTTTGGAAATGTAATAGGTATTTACAGTCAGTTTTAACTGTAGTCTATTGCCTATTATGGGCAGGCTAATCTTTTCTCTGTGGGACAGTACATGTATGAATATTCTTTTTATTAGTCACATTTTTTTTTTTCTTGTATGTTTTAGAATTTAACAAAAAAGCAGTACACTCAAATCTGTTTTTTTTTTTCTTTTTTTTTGTGCGGCATATGAGAATTTCAATAAAATTGGGTCTCAATTAAAATTTTGAGCGAATTTTTTGTATGCGAGTTTTTTTACGCGGTGCCTATCTACCGCACAAAACAGGTTTCCGAGTAACTGGAGGTGTGTAGTTTTTAACTCTAGTACCTTATCAGGTATTATTTTAAACGTTGTTTAAAGTAGTTGGCAAGAGGAAATAAAACGTCTAAACTTTTGTACTGCAAACAACGGATCTTAATACCAACGTCATATTTTTTTAGGTAAACGTGCTTGCACCGGAGAGCCTTTGGTCATGATGGAGTCCTTCCTTTTCTTGACTACAATCGTCAGGAATTTCCGCATCGCCGAAGTGGCGAATCCAAAAAGCATGGCGTCGATGTTCCTGACGACTGGCAATATGGAGCTAACCTTCTACCCCCGGTCCGAAAAATAACATTCATGTCTCACCTTAATGCAGTCCATTGTTCTCATCTCTTTACTATCATGTCATTGGTTTAAGAAATAAATATTTTAGTGATATTCACAGAATTTGTTTTTATCATTATGTAGTACTTGCAAATTACAATTAGCTCGAACCCTTGAAAAAGTGTATGAACCAGATTATTATTAGTTCTTTTTCTATTACAATTTTAAGAACATTTTACAGGGGCGAGAAAATCAACATAGCAAATTGTGGAGAAATTTATCAGCCATTATTTGTAAATATACAGGCGAACCAAATGACCTTTTAATTTTCTACTACGGTCAAAGCCGTGCGGGTACAGCGCTAGTAGAAAATAAAAATTCTTCCATTGCTTTTAAAGCGGCTGGGTTTTGACAATTTTGAAATAATATCTAAAGTTCAAAAAGTTCTTCTCTTCGCTTACGCTTTTTCTCACAGATTATTTAGTGTTTGCTTGTGTTCTCTAAGAAATTACAACAGCCGAATTTCATCTTTAAAACTAATTCAAACATCGAATTAGCTCAGACAGCTTCCAACAGATGGAATAACCATCTACCAATTTTCCGAATGTTACCACCAAACAAACTCATGGTTCAGCACCCTCCAGAGGTACGGACTCAAGTGGAGGACTTTTTGACCACGACATATTTAACGCACCCCAAGCATCATCGGTGAGTACAGGGGACCTTCGACCGGCTGACAACGAACCCAGAGCTCTCCAGTTACGAGCCCGGCGTCTTACCGATCATGCCACCTCCGCCCATGAATTGAATTCCAATGTATGCACAAAACTCCAGCTACACTCGGCAAATTTTTTAAGGTACTATTTCAAATGATGTCCTAGTGGGTTTTGGTACGTTGGGTATGTTTAACATTGACTGAGATAAAATTTAGTACTCATTTTTAAATAATTTTATAAGTACATGATTTCTTTTATAAGTAGTCTTCTAAATATCGAGCCGTCTATAAAAACTGTGTAATCAACAAATTTGAAAAATTTACTTCTTGCATTAATTCTATGAAAAAATGTATTCTAGAAGACTGAAAATATTAGAAATTTTAGCAGCTTCATAATCATTTATTTTTTAAAGTTATTATTTTGCTTGAAAACCAATTGGTCAAATTTTATTGATGAAATAGCGTTGCTTCTGAACGATAAACTTGCATCTAACTATTTCTTACACACACACACACACATGAAGCCTTTTAGCATTTATGTCTTTAATAGATTGTAAAGATTTACAAGTTGCATTTGCATTAATTCCATAAAATATTTTATTACACAGTCTGAAAATCCCAGAAATTACGGAAGTTTCATATTAATTCATTTTTTTAAATAATAATTCTACTTCAATAACCCAATTATTTGTAGCCTTATCTTTTTTGTTAAAATGGTACCCTTTCTGCAGACCAAATTTCACGTAATAATTTCTCAAATGCTCTTTAGAAATTTTTTGCCTAACATGTCCCATTCAAAGTTTTGATCAAACAGGCAAAATGTTTGAAAAAAAAAAATGTCTGGATGCATTACGAAGAAGCATTATCAATGAAATTTCAATGACGAGAAAACAGTAAAATAAAGTGAATTTTCTTTTCAATACTTTTGATTTTTTTTTTTTAAATTATTATTTTATTTTAAAACAAAAACGTATATTTAAGAGAACCGGGAGTGCAATGCGTTGTGCTTTACGAGACTTTGCACATCTACTCAAGTTGTTGAAATAATATCATAATAACAAAACTCCAAACAACAATGACAAAAGAGTTTTCTGTTTTAAAAGAAGCAAATAAAAAAAATTGGCTTCGCTCAGCTAATGTATAATTAAGGGCTGGATGCAGGTTTTTAAATGCAGCTTGGCGAAGCTAAAAACAGCACAATTCTTAGTCATTTTACTCCACCTGACCCCATGCGTCGAATTTTCCTTCCTCTACTCGGTAAACTGACACACTGACAGACATATATTTTCTATATTGTTCGTAAAGATATAGAATCCGAAGCAGCAAGGGAAAGCTTCGAAATATGAAGTGTTTGGATTGATCTTGAAAAGTATTTCCAAAATTGACCTTGTGGCTTCCCCGCCAACAACGCGCAGATAACAGTTTTCAATGCCACATCCAGATGACATGTGCATTAAGGAAGCAAACGATTTAAATCTAATATAGAATCTGGATGTGATACAGCTTTTGGAATGAGAAGGAAAATTTAGAGATATCGGAATTGCAAAGAGCAAGTGATAAGTGTAAGTAAAGACTTTGTTCGCATTTTTATCATTTTCTCGTTTTGCACGATAATCCTCTCCTCGACACATTTTCTGGGTTCACATATTACTTTATTTTCAAATTTTCAGCGCTTCTGAATTTATTTGAGAAGTGAAATCCTTTATTTAATATCCACTTTTTTCACGGAAGCCCCTGGTTTAATTTTCGTAGTATAGTTTGAAAACAACATTCTAAAATGGCTGACTTGCAAAACAAAGTGGAAATATTCCAAAAAATATTTGTTTCCATTAAAAAGTAACACATTTAAAAAAAATTATTAAATGTCATTTTAATAAAAGTACTGTATTCTTGTGAATTTAGTATCATAGTCACAGGTCATACGTTGACAATACATGTGAGTTTTCAATCCACAATCTATTTTGATGTTTTATCTGCAATTTATTCGAAAAATGCTGATGAATATCTCTCTTAGAACTTGTTTCAGCCGAAGTTTTTAGTAACTATCTTGAATTTAGAAGGAGAACACGGTATCCTTGATTTCCATGGATCAGATATCCTTGATTTCCATGATTTTCATGATATCCATGGAACCCTGTGGTTCAGCGAAACACAATTTAAGAAACGTTGCTTTGAACCAAGGGCGCCCATATGCAAAATCGTAAGGGGGAGGGGGAGCTCAGACATTTTCCCCATGGGTTAGGAGGGTATTTTCTCCATGGAAACCGATTTCAAGACAGATTAGAGTCATTAAAATATTTCATTTTTAATAACTTATTCATTAATGGCTGGAGAATAAATGTTTTTACATTTTTGCTAAGAAAAAATACCAAAAGCAAGGAAGTTTTAATTTCAAAGGGGGGCTCAAGCCCCCCCCCCCCCCATGCTTTGAACAGAAGAACTATTTTTCAAGAAACTATTTAGTTACAAGAATCGATAATAAACAAAATTCCTTGCATGTTTGACGATCTCGGGGAATGAAGAAGACAGCTTCTCATTTTAAAAAATTTAAGAAATCACAACAAAAAAAAAGGATTGAAAAATAATTTTTTAAAGACGTTGTTTTTTTTTTTTTTATTTAATACTATGTTAGAACTTGCCTCTATAAAACCACTTTCAATAACATTTTATTGAAACATAATGAACCTGTATGTAATTAATTGTTATGCATTGGAGTGCTCCCGTTCTCGTTCCAGATACAATATTGATTATCCGATTGCATTTTGTTATTTTAGTGATAATCCAAATAATATTTAGTTCTCTAAGAAAACAATGCAAATCTTTTAACAGACAAGTAATATAAAAAAAGTAAGACAATTCCTATTTAGGTCAACAAAAAAATATATTTTAGTTACTTTTTTTGTCATATAGAAGGCTCCTGTTTGCTTTACATTTTTGTAAATCAGTCTTTCAACTTTTCCAAAAAAAAGGGGGGGGGGATATTTTTTCGACATACGTCTTTTTCAAATTCAATCTGAAGGCAGAAAATATTATCCACATCTAATGAATTGTTAATTTAACCTTAAAATGTCATTCGGCACCATTTTCATGCTGTCCCCGAAAAAAAAATTATTTTTTTACCATAGGGTGGTGACCCATCCTAATGTTTACATTGCTTTAAAAATTTGAGATAAATTTTAATAAAAGCATTGTTCAACAATGACCGTGATCAACAATGAACTTTCAATTGAAGGCTCACCTATATTTTATTATGAAATTTGTTTTAAAAAAAAATGTAATTTACGTTTAATTACCTTAAAACATTGGAGCAAATTTTATCTGATGCAAAAAAAGCTCGGGTGGTTTCTATGGATATTTAAATTTTGAGAGCTGTTTTGCGCCCTCATATCAGAGCATTTATGCAAAATTGTTGAGTAAAAATGGAATAAACAAATAATTAATGACGAATAAATACCTTTGTGCTGAAAATTCAAAAAAATCAGTAATCCAACGTCAGAAAGCACAAATATTGCAAGATATTGCAGACACGTGTTTCGGTGTTACAAGGAACACCTTTTTCAATGCAAAGAAATGTGAGCTTCTGGATGAAAAGTCATCCGAGAAAAGCAACACGGTGGAACAGGAGATAGTATAAATATCAAAAACTAGAAATTAAACAAAACAAAAAAGATAAAATGACACCATGGAGGCAAAATTTATTATATAATTCCATCAGGAAAAAAATGATGTTGTTATGCCTTCAGAGTAGACTGTCTGAATTTCATTTTACTTCTAAGGAAATTGAGGATTTAGTTTTCCTTACTCATACTTGTCTAAAGCAATGTTCCTTTGTTTTTAATGCTAAATTTTGTACAATGTCGGATGGTTTGGCAATGGGAAACCCACTTAGCCCCATCCTTAGTGATATTTACATGCATTACTTTGAGCTCAAGTTGTTTCAGAAACTGCAGTTTCAATTCTATGTTCGCTATGTTGATGACTGTTTTGTTCTTATGAATCACGATCAACTAAGCATTGATGATGCTTTATCTATTTTAAATTCCATTGATCCTCATATTCAATTCTCTTGTGAAAAAGAACAGAATAATTGCCTTCCATTTCTGGATGTTCTCGTTTCTCGAACTGAGTCCGGTTTTGAAACTACAGTTTATCGCAAACCTTTTGTTGTTTCATTACCCCCACATAGATTATCGTCTCACCCTCCTAATCAAAAATATTCAGCTTTCAACACATTTGTTTATCGTGCAATGAATATTTGTTCTTCACCTGAGCTTCTTAATGCGGAACTCAACTATGTAAGAGCTGTGGCTGTTGATAGAGACTATCCGCCCACCTTAGTTGATTCCATTTATAAAAAACTTAGCAAAAAATCTCAAAATATTGCTCTTAATAGAACTTTTAACACTAAGAATTTAGTTGTTCTGCCTTTCTTCCCTGGTATTAGTTTTCAGGTTGCTAAGATTCTGAAGCGATTCCAATTCCAAGTGGTATTTTCTCCTATTAATAAACTTTCTTTCTCTTCTCTTAAAGATCCTATTCATCCTCTTAATTGTTGTGGGATCTATAAAATTGTTTGCAATTGCGGACTCGGATACATCGGACAGACCCGCCGTTCTTTGAAATTTCGGTTAAAAGAACATCAAAATTATGTGAGGAAACAACAGCTGAATAAATCCAGTATTGCCCAACGCTGTTGGGAATCAAATCATTCTTTTGATTTTAACTCTTATCAAATTATCCAAAAATGCCCCAATTCGTTGGATCTTGATTTTTGGGAATCTTTCCACATCCTGAGGAACCGTTCTAATTTAGTCAATGATCTTACTGCAATTCCCTATTTTTCTTCTGTGTGGACTCCTTTGTTAAAATTGGTTTAGTTTTTATATCATTTTTATGTAAACGTCGTACATTTCTTACTTTTATTTTTTTCATTTTTTGCTTTCTTATTTCGTTTGGTGATTAACTAATTCCAATATGTTTATCCTTCACTTTGTTCTTAAATGCATTTCTCCATTTGATACATTGCTTTCATACATAGTTTTTCCCGCTGGTAAATTTATTGCTAATTTATTCAGAGTGGTTTCAAGTGGTTTCATTTTTGGACTTTTTGCATTGTTAATGGGTTTTCTTGGAAAATTTATTACTTAACGGTTTTTTTCCTGATAGAATTATATAATAAATTTTGCCTCCATGGTGTCATTTTATCTTTTTTGTTTTGTTTAATTTCTAGTTTTTGATATTTATACTATCTCCTGTTCCACCGTGTTGCTTTTCTCGGATGACTTTTCATCCAGAAGCTCACATTTTTTTGCATTGAAAAAGGTGTTCCTTGTAACACCGAAACACGTGTCTGCAATATCTTGCAATATTTGTGCTTTCTGACGTTGGATTACTGATTTTTTGAAATAATTAATGGTTTATTTTTCAATTTATTTATATAATATTGCACTATTATTATATCTTAAGTCTCATACCAAATTTCAAAAGTATCTTATTACTGGAAGAGGGCAAAAAATGAGTTTCAAGTTTAGATACATAGATGCAGGTGACATCATATTCGTATTATGCTTACAAAACTTTTTCTTGAATTTTTCAAAATTTCAAGTAAAAATAATCTTAAAAATCAAAAGCGTTCAGAAAAAAATTCTCGAAATTATAGATTTGGAAATCAATTAGCATTCAATAAAAATTATCAAAAGAGTGAACTTATTGAAGCATGCTTGTGCGATGTTTGTTCAGTATATCTGTGAGACCTTGAAGTGTCAAGACGTTGATTTTTCATTTTTCAAAGAAATGCTAGAAACCTACTACATCAAGGTTTATAAAGAATCACCACTTGTTGCTCACAAAAAAAGAGAACGAATGCTAATTTTTTTTTTTTCTATTGTTAGAAAATGATTTTTTTTTACTTGAATTGATAGTAACATCCTAAAAGTACACAGCGAAACGATGGCTTTTAAAAATGGAATTTTGTGTTTTGAATCTTATTTAAACCATTTTAAAACATTTCAAACGCCATTGGAAATCAGCATATTTCCAACTATTCCGTCGTTGTATTTGACAATAAACTATGCACGATAATAAATAGTTTAAGTAAAGAAAACTTTCATCACGTCTAATACTAAGATCTTTTTCTGTCGTTTTCTTGAACTAAAATTTCAGCGTCAGTGTAATTCTAGAATTGTTCATCCAAAGTGTCTCTCTTCCGATCCCGATGAGTAAGAAAATCTTTTACCTATAGTAGGAATTCCCAAACTTTTCTTATTCTAGGTATGAAAACTTTGCGCTACCCCTCTCCTCTCCCTACAGCACCTTAGAGTGCCGTGGCACCCACTTTGGGAGCCTCTGATCTATAGAAAACCTCACAACGAACAAAAATAAATATGTCACCAATTACCTCTTCCAGTACTTACGGTCTGAACTGTCAAGTATCAACCTGGATCTAAAGAATTCCTCAAACTCCTGAGCCAGAAGTCACGGTGAACAGTGCCAAGCAATACTCTAGCTACCAGCAAAACACTGATACAATCACCAAAACAACAACAAAGGTTTTTTGGGTTGACTTCGATAAAAACTTCTAAACTTACAAAAGAAGATTTTGTTCCACAATAAGCCTAACCAAATTACCTCACATAGCAAAATTTGTAATGAGCTTTTGAATTTAAACTTCATTTTTTTTCTTGCGTAAAAGTTTAATTCTGCTTTCAAAACTGCTTGACTGAAGAAGCATTAATTCGTTTAAAAACCGTGAATTTATGCAGCAAAATAACTTCTTTATATGAAGAATCCACAGCAATCGCTTCATAATGCACATATTTAGTTCCTAAAAAATTACTTTTAAATAAAAAAAAAACCGCCTTCAAAAAATACCCAGGAACTAAAAAGCAAAAAATAACTGATTACACTTACATTCTATTTCCTACTCAAACATAGAAATGAAATTTATTTTACAATTCCAGTACAAAAATCAACTAAACACCGAATTATAAAATAAACACTGATTTAAAATACTATACGATGAATTATTTTAAATACCTAACTAATTTTGTACGATCTCTTAATTTTTAATAACCTTTTGAAGTCGGGGTCTCCTATAGACAACTACATAACGTAACTGACAACCCACCAAATCCTGAATTAAACACTAATTTAACTATACGCGAAATTAGTCTTTAAAACTAAACCTACTCAGTTACGTTGGTAGTAGTTTATAGGAGGTCCTAATTTATTGCTTTACCCTTAACTTTTCCCTTAAGTACAAATAGGGTAAATCAAAGATTTGGAACCTAAGTTAGACCACCCCTAAACAAAACCACCACTAAACAAAAAAAAGCATAAAAACCGGTTAACTAAGTGAGACGATATACAAAGTTAATAAAGTACAAATCGATTTAAATATGAGTATGATATTTGAAGAGTTCCTTCAATGTCATCAAACCTGAACTTGATTAACATTAGACCGCCGACGAACTATGCTGTTTCAAAAAAAAGACTTTTCTTTATCGGTACAGGCAGGGGCGTGCACAGAAATTTTGGAGCCCATCACAAATGACTTTTCCGGGCCCCTCTCCATATTGTTTACCCCTATATTTCACCGTTAGTTACAAAAATATTGGGGCCCGGGCCAACAGGTGTCCCTCCCCCCTCCCTGTGCACGCCCCTGGGCACAGGTGTCTTCAAGTATTTATGGAACATTGTACAAAGGAAAAACAAATCCAGCGAGTTCAGAACCTCCTCCTTTTTTTGAAGCCTGCTAATTAATATAACCCTAATTTCAAATTGAACTGGCGGCATCGTGAAATAGTAAATCTAGAATATTGGTCAAACTTCAGTAATCATACACAGTTATAATGTATATTATTAAAGAATATAAATTAAATATTGGAGGAGGGGTGTTCTGTATTCAATTCCCCCTCAATTAAACACTAAATATATTTAAAAATTGGAATATTAAATAAAAAATTTTATATTTTAGTGCATAAATAAAGTTATTTATTAGTAAATAAAATATTAAGGTAATTGATTTAACTATAAAAGTAGCAAAATATATTTAATTTACTGCTTTGCTACGCAGTAATAAATACATTAGTAACAACTATAATAAAAAATTACCATGCGGCGCAGCGTTGAGAAAATTAATCATCCATGTACCGCGAGAATTAAATATCGTTCAAGAGAAAGCCAAAAACTTAGGTGTGAAAATACACCGATCACAGCAACACCACGTGACCTTGACGTATGAAATTTAAAGTTTCTTGGATTTCTCCGGGACCCCTTATCAGATCTAGACCAAATTACAATGGAACCATCTGAAAAGTATACCCTTCCAAACAAAAACAAAAAAAAAATTCAAATAGGTCCAGTAGTGTTATAATAACCGGTACGGTAAGTGTGAAACCTAGTAACAAAGAGCGGAAGGGTGTCAAAAATGTTGAAAAATAGTGTGACATCATTAATATATGAACAGTCCCTGTGCTCTTTTTATGCATTAAAATTTCAACTTTATAACTCAATTATAGTTTGTTTTTTTTTTACAGAGAACCATCACTTTCTGGAATCCAAACATGATTCAAAGAAGCTTAGAAAAGTTCCCTCCGTACTCTTTTACAATCGCTGCAGCAGCCATTTTGATTTCCCTTATCTACTATGTCCTGAAGAACCGAAATTTGTTTCCAGGACCAAGAGGACTACCATATTTTGGACTATTTCCGCACTTGAGGCATGATGACGTCCACTTGCAATTGCAGGAATATCAGCGCAAATATGGAGACATCTTTAGTTTCAACTATATGGGAAATGTGATACTCCATCTTGGTACAGTGAAAGCCATGCGGGAAGTACAAGTTCAGAAAGCTGATTGTTTTGAAGAAAGATTCACACGGTTTAATGTACTCTCATATTTGCTTGCAAATGGTATTATTTTTATCTACATTTAAAATTTTTCTAAGCATCATTAGCTTTTGTGATTGAGTTTGATTTTTTTCAACTGGAATTCGAAAGCATGTACCTAAATCTTTATAAAAAAAAATAAAAAAAAAGAATTTCTGTAGGCCCTAAACATTTTTTAAAGGTATTTTTTATAACAAAAACCGCATTTTTGCTTAAAACCTCCAAATTTTTCAGAAAAAAAACTGTTATTTAAAATATTAGAACAGAATATGAAACATTTTAATTACATTTCTCATTGAAAGGTTTTATTTCTGGTATTAAAAATTTCATCTTAAAACTCAAACGAAATTTACCTTTTCTGATAAATTTATAACTTTTTAAAATCGTCCTACTCTTTTAGGAAATTTCTATTATCTGATAACTTTATTCCTTTTTAAAATAATTCCACTCCACTCTTCTAGGAGTATCCATGGTCAATGGGGAACCATGGAAAGTTCTTCGGAAGTTTTTTATTCAAAGTTTCAAAGAATTCGGGATGACAACTTTGAAGAACACCACAGATGGCCCTGTTTATGAGTCCTTGACTAAAACAATTGAAGAAATTCGCGAAAAAAACGGTCAGTCCTTCAATGTCATCGATCTATTGATTGAAAGGTGCAGTGCAACAATGAAGAAAATGCTCTTTGGGTCTGACGGAGTAACAAATGAAGAACTTCGAATCATGAACGATGCTTACATTATTGCTCTGGATGGAATGACGGGTAACAAGTTCCTTTTCATCGGACCATTTGCCAGGTATTTAAAAAAAATCATTTGGTGTAGAACATTAAATTTTGAAAAGTGTTGTGGTTAGTTGTTCCTAATAGGAATTCATGAAAGACATTTTTTTTTTAGAAATTCCAAATTTTAAGTTTATAAAACGTTACCCCTTCAGATCACCATGTGAAACATTTTTTTAAAATGAAAATGAAAAAATATTTAGGTATGAAGCAAAAGACATAAATTTAATAATTTTCTACAAAAAAATTTCCCTTTTTTTTTTTTTTAATTAAGGATTTTTTTTTTTTTTTTGAATAACTTCAAGCTGTTTGATGTAAACAATGAAGTCAAACATTATTGTTGGAAAAAATTCTTGTTCTTATACATTTTTTAGGTCTTCCGCACACAACTAGGATTTTTTAAAGTTAAAGATAAATTTTTCATCATGAACAAATTAATGACATTGAGGAGAATAAAAAATGCTCCTGACATTATTAATGCTGGTTCTTTTGTAAAATGAACTTGTAAAACTCCTTAATCCAGATACGACCACGGTTTTCACCCATTACCCACCACTTTTTGGAAATGGCGTCCCCCCCCCCCTATTTTTTTCAGTGTTTGACGATTTCATTGCCTTTATTTTGATTTGGGAGAAGGTTGACAGAGCTTTAAATTAACCGTTAACATTCCTCTGAAAAGTTGGAGATATTAAAAAGTTCAATAGCATTTGCAGCAAAGAGAGAGACCTGGGAGAGGGAGGTATTTCCCCCTAAAATATTTTTAAAATCACTAAAAACGATCTTTTTCTCTGGGTTTTTTCCACAAGTTTTTTTTTTTTTTTTTTTTTTGCTTATTTTTCGATGTAAAATCCAGAAAATCGGCCTCACTGTAAGCTCCATAAATAAAAATATGTTCACGTTGTAAAATTAAAAAAAAAAGTAATCCTGGAATCGCACCACAGATCTTCAGTAAAGAAACTTACATTCACCGATGTAGTTACGATTGAAAATGAAATTAAATGAGTTTATATTATAGTATTAATGTATGTCTATGGTTATGGTTCCTGTGTAAAGTTTTCATTATCAAATGCTGCTAGTTTTTTTTTTTTTTCTTTTTTTTTTTGGCTTATCTTGGAATTGTCTAGCAGGGCTAGATAATCCCCATAAATCCGAATGTTTTTCTAAAAATTTCAAAAACAAGGTAATAAAATTATTACTCCAAGCGTGCGTCATTTCACCCCCGGACACCTCATTGACAGACGAAAAAGGAAAAAAATCGCGCATGTGCAGAAACGTTCGAAGTCAGCTCTTGCAAGCGCGTTTGATTCATATCCATCAGATTTTGGTACAAAAAAATAAGGTTAGATACCAGATACTTTTCTAACAGCTCTCGTGTAAAAAAAAAAAAAGTGCGGAAAAGGCAAATACTTCATGTTTGAAAAAAAAATGCACATTTTATTTTAAAGCTCTTGCCAGTTGTACCAGTAGGAGAGCAAACTAATCGAAAACCAACTGACAGAACTTTTAAATTTTTAGAATAGCAAAAAGAAGTGGTAGAGTTGAGTGCACTGTAGATAAAATTTTATGCAATTAGTAAACAGTGAAAAAGCTCTTATAAATGGCCCTCTTTGAAATTCCTAGAACTCTCTTTGAGATCAGGTATCAGTACTGCCGTGGTCAGGTAAACGGCAGTATCTACAGAAATGAGCTTCGAGATATTTGAAGAAACGCGTTTTGGATTCAATACTTACAACAAGGAAATGTTGTAATTAGGCGTTTTTTTCGCACTTTTTTTTTCCAGCGGAAATAAAAAAAGCAAGCTTTTACAATAAAACTAACATACAATAGATTGCAAAAATGCAAAAGTATGAAAGACGAAAAGTTTACAGTTACTGTCTTTTACGTGCCCAAGGCAGAATAGGGGATTGATTATTAGAAAAACATGTAAGCAATAAGTTTTCCGCTACAAATAGGCCGCTTGCTATTGACAACTGTGTAAGCAAAATTTCATTTCCTTTCGTAAGCAAATACTGATCCTTCAGACTTTTACAATCGAATTAATTTTGATTTATTCTTTTCAAATCGCTCTTTGACTATGAAAACGGAATACATAGTACTGTCAAAATATCCCTGATAGCCCAACATGTCACGGCAAAGTTGTGATGGCGTCAGTGGGAGTCATCGGTTCACAAGCACAAAGTGACAGAATTGCAACGTCAGAAGTCACGCTGTGACGCATTTGTGATATGTTGTACTTCACTGCAAGCGCCATTGCAGCAATTAGTTGTGTGTCACTGTATGACATTTTGAAGACATCACTTGAATGTCAATTTGTGACGTTGTCGCGGACTCACATTCGCAAGTGACTGCTACCTACTGATGGCCTTTACAGTGACGTTTCATGACCGTCGCACTACGGTGACTATTACATCACGTGACTTTCACACACGGGTCTCTTTTCAGTCGCTGTTCTTTTCGGGCTACAGTTTGATTGTTGTTTCATGTGTAATTTATATCACCTTAAAATGTTTTCCTTTCAGACTTATTTTCTTTTTTGTGCCCTCCTACCGGAATGTCCTGACGCAACACAAAGTTATGTGCCGTGTGTTGTTGAAAGCTTGCAAAAGAATAGAATCCAACTTTGACGGTGATCATCCTACTAACATTATCGAGCATTACTACAAGGAAAGGAACGACAGACGGCGTAAAATGGATCCCACTGCAGAACTCTTTAATGGTAAGCAATTAATAAATATAAATTATTTACTGATACATAACATTTTATAAAAAGCAAGTTCATAAAAATGTAGTTACGAACAAACAATGAAACGAAATTTTTACAAAACAATAATTCTATGCTATGTGCTCTTTCCCCGTAGATGTAGCGTTAGTGGAATCTCTGGCACAGTTCGTTGGAGATGGAATAATAACAGTGGCTTACTTTATTGGAATATTTCTCTATGCACTTATCCACTACCCTGAGGAACAGGATAAATTGTTCAAAGAAATTAATGAAGTCATTGGTACAGAGCGCCTACCTACTCTTGATGATCGAAGTCGGTTACCATACACAAACGCATTCATTTATGAAGTAATCAGGACTACCAACTTTTTTGCTCTTTTCCCAAGTTTAGAATGCACAAGTAAACAGTTTTCTTTTCGTAATGCTCTTGCTTTTCAGATCTCTCAATCGTCTTGTTGCTCTTTCTGTAAGTTAAAAAAAATTTCAATTGCCGTTCCACATTAGTTGCTACATTTGAATACTTTAGTACTAATTACATAGGGCAACAATCATTTTGGTGGCTGGTTATTTGAAGCTGATTTTGTATGAATTTGGTGCGTTGCCTGCGTTTTTGCCTGGGATCTCAAATTTCTGATAGATTATTTTAGTCAAATGTACGTGTTGAGGGTTTAAGTTATCCATAGATCAAACAAACACAAAACAGGTAATTTTGATCACTACTATATTATGCAATTATTCAGAGCCGGATTACCTAGCAGGTCAACTACGCCTTGCCTTTGCCCCTCCCCCCCCCCTTCCTCCTTTTTTTTTCTTGAGTTTTAACTTGATTGTCCTAACAGAAACAAATATTTCTGGCTAAGACAGGAAATTTCGTATCGCATTAACTTTGAACAATATCAAACTGCACTACAAAATGTATTGATGCCGTTTGAAAATTCATAATGGAGTGCTAATTGGAAAATTTAGTGAAATATTTACCTTTCGTGGTACTTTTAGTATTTGTTAACTTAAACATTTAATTAATTATTCAAGATGATTGCAACCTAATTATAGTAAATATGTTGTAATAATATACATCATCTCAGCAAAAATTATTCTGAGCCTTTACTTCTTTACTAATAACAAAGCTGAAAGTCTGGATCTCTGCATCTCTGTGACGCGCATAGCGCCTACACTAGAGCCGCTATATAGACAGGCCGACGCATCAGCTTAAGTTTAGCCTTTTTGGATCGGATTTTTCATTGTTGCACTTCTTGGGTTACCACAGCCAAGTTTCGGATTTCGCCAAATTTGTAGAAAATAATATTTTATTTTATAAACAATTCACCTGCCACTAATAATTGCTCACAGTGAACAATCACCAACGCGATAACTCGCCAGAAAAGACAACCACTCAAACACGCGCTCCGATCCAAAAAGGCTGATCTTAAGCTGATGCGTCGGCTCGTATATATAGGGGCCTTAGCCTACACCGTTCGGCTGGTTTTCATGAAATTTGGCACAAAATTAGTTCGTAGCATAGGGGTGAGCACCTCGAAGCGATTTTTCAAAATTTCGATTGTTTCTTCTCCATTCCAATTTTAAAAACATTTTACCGAGCAAATTATCATAACATGGAGGAGTAAAGTACCATAACGTGGACGAGCAAATTATCATACCGTGGACGGGCAAACTACCATATGCGACCATGGGCGAGAAAATTAACATTTATTATTTATTTTATTTAAACCCCACCAATCACCACCGTACCAACCCCGGTGAGGGTTTAACTGGATGTGGTGACTGGGGGGAACAGAACAGATCACGAGCGACACTCGCTGGAACAATTTTGATAATTACAAAAACCAATAGCAATAATAAGATAACAAACAATAAAAAGAACTAATATACAAGTGAAGAAGCTAAATAAGACTGGGATGGCTGGTAAATACAATGTAAACGGCAATTTTGAAAGTTTTTAGGCTGGATATTTAAAGTCATCTGCTTGAGATATGAGAAGCGGCATTATTTTATGGATATTCTTGCGTGAAACTGGATGAAATAGAATGTGTGAAATATTTTTGGAGAAAGAAAAGTTGGAATTGTAAGTGCAATGGAAGGTGCTGGTTAGAGGACAGTTGAATATGTAATGTTTCAGGAGTTCCAGGTTGACTGCATCCACATAATGGTGAGCTAATTAACTTAAATTTGTGTAGATACGATGGAAATGGTCCATGTGCACTGAGAAATTGTACTTCTACTGGATGTTTGCAGCGTTATTTTAGTTTTACTTTTGGCAGGAAATCATGAACTCTCCGACCAGTTTCTGCAGTGTCCCAGATTTCCTGCCAATTTTGAAGAAGTTCAGACCAGAGGAGATATTTGAGGAAAAGCAAATTAACATTGCAAGTTGGCAAGAAATTCATCATCCACTATTTGTAAATATACAGGCGAACCAAATGACCTTTTAATTTTCTACTGCGGTCAAAGCCGTGCGGGTACCGCTAGTAGTAAATAATTTTCCAAAAATTAAAGCGATCTCCTAATTCCTTAACTGACTGTATTCCCAACAGGTGCTACATTTCGCTGAGCAATTCGAGTAACTATTTTAAGAGGATTCCTCAAGTCAGGAACTACAAAAACCCGCTTGGTGTAAAGCTATTGATTTGTGTCAATCAAAAGTCCGGCTTTTACTTCGGTCACCAAAAGGAAATGCACTTTCACTCAAGATCTCTTCTTAATGACGTTGAACAGAAAATTTACTAATTTGACATTGAAAAATCGTGATTTCCACATTCGCATGGGGTTTCACGGACGCGTGGTTACTAATTGAGACCCACTAATTGGCATCTAATCCATACTAATTATTTTCTGTTACAACTGTGAGAACACTATATCAGTGTTTATGTTTGCAGAAGAAACTACTGTGCGAGGGAAGAGGATTCCTAAGGGAGCGATAACACTCCTAAACTTTTGGACAGCCAACCAAGATCCTGATACTTATGATAATCCACATGATTTCAATCCTCAACGGTTTTTGTCAAAACCTGGCCAGCAAAGACCCGAACTCCCGGTTTTGTTTGGAATGGGTAAGTATATAATCATAACTACTGAGCATATTGTCATCTGTACCCCTCTTGTCTTCGTATGAAACCTGAAGCATTGCTTCTTTCCATTGTCGTTCAGTCGCTATTTCAGGAGAGCATTCATACACTGAGGTGGCAAAAGTTATGGGATTACCATATTTAAATATAGAGATGGTAACAGAGTCAGGTACAAAATGTAGGGGAGACCAGGGCTAGTAGGCGAAGGGGTAAGTGTACGAATGTTAAATAATTTTCTCGTTTTTGATTTGACAGCTCTGAGTGAGCTGCCACGTACTCACGTAGATGCCTCGCTACTGTCAGTGTATTTTCAGTGAAATCTACCAAACCAAACATGTTGCACTAGAGAAAGTTGTTTCTCCGTGGTGTTAAGTAATTTTTTTCATCTTTAGTTATTTTCTTATAAAACGTATAATAATCGAGTAATTTACCAAAGCTTATTAATATTGAATAGCGCATGCTTTTACTCAACAAATGACGTATTATTCGGATTATTTAATGAAACCATCTTTGAACCAGTGTAACTTGATTTCAATACGGCGAGTTGGGGCTAGTTAGCGAACATTTTTCGGATTAAGTGTGTAAATTCGCATACTTGCCCCAAGTTAAGTTTTTAGAGTCAAAACTTTAAACAATTGAAATTTAAGTTCTGTAAATTGTCAATTTAATGAAATAATTGCATTAGTTACACTATTCTTGAGATTATTATTTATTATAGACCTGCTTATATAATTGTCAATATACGTGCTCTTAAAATAAGGAAAAAAAACGTCAGAAAAACACAAATTCGCAGATAACTGCAGACACGTGTTTCGGCGTTACAGGGAATGTCTTTTTCAATGCAAAAAGTAATGAGCTTATGGAGGAAAAGACATCCGACAAAAGCTTTTGTCGGATGTCTTTTCATCCATAAGCTCAAGCAAGTTTATAAGAGTCTACGTGGCCCATTGAAAAATTATGTTAGTTCCACCTGTGATTCTTGGATGGTGAATAATCCAGGAAAGTCAATGACGATTTACGACGTATCAACGGTGGTAACAGTTGCTTTTCCGCAAGAAGCAAGCCCCATAAATATAATGAATGGTTTCAAAAGAACTGGTGTGTGTTCCCTGCAATTCAAACGTTTTTTTAGAACTGACTTTATGCGAAGTTATATCACTGATCGCCCAGACGCCCAATTTCCTGGATCTATGAGTGAATCTGTTTGTCTCTGCAGGGCAACCATGTTGGGGGAAAGTAATAAAACTGGATGTACCTGTCCTAGAGCAGGTTCAGTTATTTCTTCATCCAATAATTCAGATTTCGTGTTTCTTACTGAAGATGGTGCTATGTCTCAGCTAAACCCACATACGTCTATGAGCATAACTTCAGCTCATCTACGACCTTATCCTAAAGCTGGAGAGGGTCAGACCAAAAAAGGATGGAAACGAAAGATGTCTGCACAGCAATACCATTCAATACTCCTGTCAAAAAGGCTCTTCAGGAAGAAATAATCTTAGCAGAAAAACGCAAATCATCACCAAAAGTCCCCAAAACATACAAGAAATCTCTGAATCCAAGAAAAAAAGGAATGTAAACCCATAAAAAAGAAGAACGGAGGCAAATAAAATACTTCGTTTCAAATAATGTTAGCATTTTTCAGCATTTACTTCTAAAATGAGTTAAAACTTTTGAATGGTGTTACATATCTAATTTTAAAGCAATTACAATACTAATTTCGCTTTTTTTTTTCATTCATTGGTAAGTTTTACTTGCTTATTTAAAGCATCATTGAGGTTTTATGTGAAATGTTCTGTGTCTCTTATGAGTTTTTCTCAATTCGCTAACTTACCCCATACGGCTCGCCAACTTACCCCGTGACGGGGCAAATGTGCGAACTCTGCGAAGGTTCACAAAAAATTATGTAAAAAATAGATAAAGCATAGTACTGTCAAAACAAAAATACGACTTAACTGTTGATACCATATAGATTATCCAAGCAATAAAAAAAAATTCAACCTTTAAAAAAATAAAGTTTAAAAAGTTCGCCAACTATCCCCGGTCTCCCCTATATATTGGCAGTTTAATGTCAGGATTTTCATTTGTATTCAAGTGATTCATGTGAAACGGTTTCGAACCTGATCATGGCCACTCGACCGAAATTAAGAATTTGAACCAAGATTGGCAGATGGATCTATACGCAGAGAATTTTCCGTTTCGGAATCCGTTAAGGAATTCAACATTTTGAGGTTCTCAATGTCTGAGGTTAATATAAACGCAACCAAAAGTTGAAAAATTGCCCGCGAAAAGATTATTGGCGAGATTACTATGGTCTCGCAAAAGTTAAAGCCATGCGAAAATAAATATGCTTTTACAGTACTCAGTTTGTGTAAAATCAAGAGCATAACTCTGCTTTTCATCGACCAGAATGGTTGTAAACATAAGTAAAGTTAGTACGTTACAGTTCCTTCCAGAAAAAGAGGAACTTAGAAGTTACGCGAGGACACAAGCACCTTTTTCTTTTTCAAAAACTTTTACTTTCAGTTATTTTAACATACTACGCAAGGACGGTATGTATTTTGTTAGGCTCAGAGCAATCCATAAGCCAAAAGCACCTCATTTTAACGAAGTTATGTAGTTTACAAAGATTTCCGGATGTGTAATTTGACATATTTATCTCTTTCACTCCTCATTTTTATCCTTTTTTTTTTCAGGTAAACGAGCTTGCACGGGAGAGCCTTTAGTCATGATGGAATCCTTCCTATTTTTAACCACTATCGTGCAGAATTTCCGCATTGCAGAAACAACTAATCCCAAGAGCATGGCATCCGTCTTTTTGATGACGGGCAACATGGAACTACAATTCTATCCCCGTTCTGGGAAATAACTCGTCTATAGATTTAAAATACTTCTGAAAAGAGGACATACTGTAAATAAAGGTTGCAATGAGCTTGGATTAGAAGTGTTACTTTTCTGGCAAACCTGAAAACCCAAAAATATACATGCTGCTTAAAAAGCCTTTCACTATAATAAAGAAAATTTTCTTGAAAAACTATTTAAGATTATTTTTTATTTTGGTCCTTATTTTATCAAGTTTTGCCCCCATTTGTACAATTTTAATTAAAAGCATGTCAGGGGCACTAACATCAAAAATTGAAAATGCATCTATGAAAGAAAAACTCTCGGGGGCAGCGCGAGGGAGATTTTGAGGGTACCCCCAAAAACCTTTGGTTTTGACACATATTTTCAATTCTAATATGACAGTTTATATCCGAAAAGAACTGTTTTAGGTTTAACCAAGCCCCTACACCCTAGAAACGCCATTTCAACATTCTCCAGTAGGGGGGGGGGGCAAAGGGTTTTTATTAAATGCCTTTTATAGGGAAAAAAACCATAAAAAACATGCAAAATGCATAATTACATTTTATTGTTGAAATCCAAGAGGGGGGGGGGGCTAACGCCCAAATGACGGGCCTGCCTAGAAGGTAAATTCTGGCTTCACTAGTGCCTAGCACTTACCAAAATTTAAAATGGAGCTAACCAGGTTTGTTGTACAATAGGTACGAGGCACTCTCCTTTGTTTTTGGGCAAGAGAGTAGTCCTGAAAAGTGGTGCTATACGTTACACATCATGATTTAGAAAATATTTTTAATGAGAGCTTATCTAAGATCTGAACTTTAAATGTGCTTTACTCAAGGAGTTAAATCGTCCACTTACATTCTTTTACAACTATTTTCCTATCTCTTACAATTCTACAAGAATAAATGTAACAGGAAAATAGTTACAAAGTACGTTTTCAGTTCAAACTTGGTCGCAACTACTGTTTTGCTTAATATCTAATATGGTTCAAGTAAGAATCAATGGGAGTGTATTTTACTGCAAAGTAATACGAACGCTTTAGTTCGTCTTCAGGGGAAAGGGCACAGACAATTCTTACAGTTATGACTCCTGTAATATTGCTTATTGTATTAGTATTTTGTTTAGCAATTGACTTATTGTCCGAAGATCCTATAATAGGTTTACAATACGTTACTTCACATCTGATCTTTAATTAAAGCGTCTTTTCAATAAATTTTCACAGAACCCGATTCAAAAGAAAAAACTTAAAAGCTACTTGTTAAACAACAAGGAAAAAAAGAAATTGCTCAAAGTCAATTTCTACTTAGAGCAATTTAGTAATTAAAATTTATTAATTTATTTACACTTGAAAGATTTGTACATCAAGTGCCATCCCCTACAAGTTTTAAAAAATGTGTTTAAGCTTGAATGGATGAATAAAAAGTATTTCATAAACGATTGAAAATTTGAATGTTTACAGAGAGAGTGTGAACTAATAATAAGGATTTAAAAAACCATTTGGATATTTAGAAAGAACGTGACATTTTAGCTTTATCTCTGTTATTTAACTGTTAAATTAACATATTATGCCACTAAAATGTAGACAAAGATTCCAGTTGTTGTGAAGTGCACTTCTTCTGTGTAAAATAAAATGGCATATTATTTGATGCACATTTTTAAGCTGTTTTTTGTGGGTTTGGAGAATACAGAGAGTCAAATCCCGTCGTTGCCAAATTAACATATTTTTAAAAATTGTTCTCAAACAGAGTTCATTAGCAAAGTGGGAAATATGCATCAATCTGCATCTAAAACACTTTGGAGCAGGACACAGAACTAATTCCAGTGACTCGAAAAAAAGGTGGTCCGCGAGCCTGATTTCTCTTACAATGAAAGTTTAAGTTATTTTCTTGTGATTAAAATATGTTTTTCACCATCTAACCAACTTTATGTATGTATGATTGTCTACATTTAAAATCAAATTAAGATCTCTTATTTCTTGGAATTCCAAGTATCAGAGTTG
Source organism: Uloborus diversus (assembly GCF_026930045.1). Taxonomy (NCBI): domain Eukaryota; kingdom Metazoa; phylum Arthropoda; class Arachnida; order Araneae; family Uloboridae; genus Uloborus; species Uloborus diversus. Next base: position 143,148,917 of record NC_072734.1, on the reverse strand, counting down.
GATAGTTTTAGACTAGACATACCCTGAGGAGTTTTTTAGTACACCTCTGACTCTGGTTTTGTTTTGAAGTTTGAACTTTTTACTCTGACCAATAAAAGTTTCTTACAATTCCAAGCGCATATCCAAAAATTCTTTTTAGTCTCTACTCGTGTCTGGTTCAAATGGTTGGTTATTAATCATCTCATTTTCAGCACTAAGATATGTTTTTCTTGACATGATTGCCACTAATAATAATCTGTTTTTAAATAAATCAATTGAAGTTATGTTGCAGTTTTTATACCATTGATTTCCATGAATGTAGGATAGACTTCGATAAAAGCAGAAAATTTTAGGAGGAAGGTGATTTCCTATGTGTTATTTCCACTTGATCGTACTTCAACTTTTTTTTTTTTTTTTTTTTTTTTTTTGCATTCTACTTAGTTACAAGAAATTAATTATTTTCGGGGTTTTTTTATAAAAAAAATATTTGAATAGAGTGTTTTCAAAAAAAAAAAAAAAAAAAATGTTGGGTGAATTATATTAAATTATAATTAGAGTTTCCAATCCCGCACAAATTTCACTCCCACGGGATTTCAGGATTGTAAGGATCCAATCCCGAGGGACTTTTTTCTTCTAAAAATTAAATTTTTATATCAAATAGAAAAATTTGCTTTTCAGGCAGGACTGCTTTTGTTACATAAATTAGTAGTTCTGCACACGAATTGAGTGAGTGGCAGGAAAAACTCTGTATGTTGGTTTTCAACAATTAAATTTCTCATCCAGCATTTTTCATAAAGTTATAACTTTATCAAGGGAGATTTTACGCATGCTGTTGAATAAAACCACATTTTCACTGATCACATTTTGTCAGTTTCAATTTTTATACATAATTTGTTCGAAAACTTTTTCGTCATGAAAGCTTTTTTCCCCCATTTTAATTGAGCAATCAGGAATTGCTTACATTGCTTTTCATAAAGTTATAACTGAATGAAAAACGCTGGTGGAAAAATTTTGCGCATAGTGTTGAATAAAACCATATTTCCATTGTTCACATTTTGTTAATTTTCATACACATTTTCTAAAAACCTTTTCGTTTTAAAAGCTCTCCCCCCCCCCCCCCGTTTTAATTGAGCAATCGCGAATTGCTTATTATCCTCACTTGACTAAAATTGATGTTGCTCTGATTTTTCAGATTACCATGACGACGGTCGTTTTAGAGCGAATTAGTATTGAGAAACTTAAATCTTCGTCGTCATAGTTACAAATCGTCAACAGTTTGATTCTATTCATATTTTATTCAGCGCTTAACCCAAGCAGATTTTACATTTAAAAAAGGATTTTCTGTCTAAAATTACGTTTTTTCAGGAAAAAATCAACATAGATGAACTTAAAAAGCAAGACTTTATCTAAATACAAAATTCAGAGATTACTAATTCCCAGCATTTAAGATTGATAAGAAATGAAATTAGGATATGCTTCGAATTAACTATTCTAGAAAATCACCAGTCATAATAGGAGGGGCGCAAAGTTTTGGAGATTTCCGTTCACATTCCATTTGTACATTTGTAGAAACAAGAAACCCAATGAGCAGGGTCCTATCGCATTTCATGATTGCAAAAAACACAATTTGAATTCAAGACGGTAAAATTCAAATGAATGCCAGATGTGTTTTTTTTTTTTTTTTTTTTGAGCAATAACGGTTGCTAATTGTTTACATTTGACCGTCCTTGATGTCCGGTTCCTTTTTCAACCCCACCGCCCTCTGCAGGCGTGACTCCTCCCGGTAGCCGCCTACACACACATACACACATACCAACGTGCATGCACACATGTCTACGCACACATACACAACTATACACACGTAACCGCCCATGAGTAGGGACTGGAACCGTTTCTAAAAACAAGCGAGTAGGGTAGTAACCAATGAGTAGGGTCCTGTCGCAACTCGTGATTGCGACAAACATAATTTGAATTCAAAATTTCAGAATTTAAATTAATTTTGAAAATTCAATTTTTTTTTTTTTTTTTTTTTTTTTTTTTTTTTTTTTTTGCGAGCAGTCAAGATATCATTGCCTCAGAGCAACAGTATGATATCTTATTGTTATTCCTGGGATAATACAGGCATGTCTTATTGTTGCTTTGATGCTTCGATATATTAAGCAAAAGTCATCTTTGTGATTAGTAGATACGATTCACATGATCCATTTTAATTTCTTAGAAAAACTTCTACGCAAATAGTCATTAATCCTAAATTTATGTGTTAAAGTTCATCAGAAGTTCAACCTCATTTCCAGCAAAAAAAAAGATTTTGAAATTTTGAAAGTGTTCTAGACAGGCAGCATTATCTAATGGATAGTTCTGAAAGTATTGCGACTGAGCCTACGTTCCCTTGTGACAAACTATCCCCGGTTTAAGCTATTTCAATTATTTCGAACGAATTTAAACTTCATGTTTAGAGTTAGTGAAACCTCAGAATAAGTGAAACCTCAAACAAAAAATTAACAAAGATTATGTTTAATGTATACAAATTTTTCAATTTTTAAAGTGGAAATTTCACATTACTACGGACCCAAACTTTCATTCATTTAAAATGTAAACTCAAATTCAACACGGTAATAGAATTTTGTCAAAATTCTCGAAGAATTTTTGAATTAAAACTTGTAGTTATGCATTTAATCCTTATCATTTGTAAACTAACTTCTTCATACTAATATAAATGACTAGAAAATCGCCCGTCAAGGTATGACGGGTGAAAATTGCTTTCTACATTTGAACGAAGCAATTGCCTGTTAGGTGATATTTTGATAGTTGAAATTTTAACCCTAACTCCAGTGGATTAACCCTAAACTCTAGTAGATAGCACTAAATGTGGACCACTTTTTCGTTTCTTCATTCTCTTAAAATTACAGTCTTTCTAGTAAAACAGTTAAGTTACCGAATCCAGTTCAGCCTTGTCAAAATAAAGCATTTTCCTGCATGTCAAACATTAACCAAAAAATATTATCAAACTACGGCGCGAGTTTCATTTATGATAACATCAGAGCGTAAATCGATCAGTGAATTCACTATTATATATTTGAGATTTAAAAATTTTTAATAAAAGTAAAATAAATAAGAATACATGATAATTTCAGATAGAATTTCTAATCGTTTCAAATTTATATTTTCTTTGTAAATTTCCCGAAGATATTTTTTATGTTAGTCAGATTTGTTGTAAATTTATGCTAGTTACGTTTCATTTAAGCCAGGTTTGGCCAGGTTTTAGGGTATTTTTTTAATGGTAATTCGGTAACTTTAGATTAGGTAGAAAGTTCACACATGCTGAGGACAACAGTATTTCTATGTTATATGAAAAAATACTTCGAATATAATTAATTTCTAATTAGTTTGCATATTTAGCAACTATATTAAAAGTTATATTTAAATATAAGGTTATCTAAATAGAAGATATACATTGTTGGAGAGTTTTATAAGTTTAGATTTGGTGGTCGAGAATAAGTAGTAAACATCAAAGATGTTCCTTTCTTCCTTTCTTTCTTTTTTTTTCAAATTTCTTTAAAACTGACATTGTTAAAATCTTATTTCAAAAAGGATGGATTCAGATATTGATTAAAACTTTAATTGATATCAATTACACGTTCATTCATAAAAATAAAAATTTCGCTGTGCGATTTAAAATAATTTATTTCTTCTCGTCAGTTTTTTCTTTTTTTTCTTCTTTCTGTACTGGTATGGATGTGGTAACTTTTGGACTTGAAGGAACATTTTGCACTTGGATCGGTATAGCTCGTTCGTTGGGACCTAAAGCTTGCTGTGGCCTTTTTCTGAAAAGAAAACAATGAATTTCTTCAAAATATAATAGAATATTTTACGTATTGCTGATAAATTTGATTTTATTCTACTACTCTCAATAGTTCAAGGGTTACGCTCATTCTCAATACATGGTCCCTGTTATAAAAGCAGGGTTCGTAATTTGTTTTGTTTTTTTTTTTTTTTTATCAAAAAAGTCGGAATTTTTTTATTTAATTCGGATTTTTTTTTTATTTAAATCAGATTTTTTTTTTTAATCTTCAAAATGTGTAGTTATTAAGTACTTTGCATTTATAAACATAATATATTTCACACAGTAGGTGAATCCATACAGCTTACTTTTAAAATTAAATAAGTTCTCTAACTATTTAATACATTTTTAAGATATAAATTCGTTATATTATAAGATAAGAAATGTTTCTTTTTATGCTTTGCTTTAAAATAAGGTTTCCATCATCATGTACGTTTTAGTGCAAAAAATATGTTGAGCAATTACTTTTCTTAACTATATTAATGATGTGGTATCAGAAAACTGCAACTTTTTATTTGGTTCTGTATGAATTGAACAATTGAATTTTGTCGTTGAAGCAATATTGCAAGAGTTAAAATCTTGTTTCACACAGAAAGCGGGATGTATGTTGTTTTGCCTCTTGAAGTTAAGATTGTATTATGCAATGAAGTTAAATTTATAGCAGCACATTTTAAAAATGCAAAATTAATTTATCAAAATAAAATGAAGGGAATTTAATTAATGATTTTGTTTGAAAATCACTTGATTCAAATCAATTGATTTAAACCAATGCTTTTTTTTTAAATCACTTGATTTAAATCACGATTTTAATCATGATTTAAATCAAGCTGATTTAAATCAACGAACCCAGCATAAAAATACCTAAAGGGGTGATTCTCGAAAAAATTTCCCGTGAGTACGCTAAGTTTTTATTTTATTCAAGTAACTATGAATTAAATATGGGATTAACTGTTATGATTTGATAGTATATTAAAGCATGCATTCATTATTCCCCAATAGCATTATTTTTTTGAAGGCTTTGGTTATCTGGAAAAAATAAAAAACTTAGCGTTACGCAGGGGACATTTTTTCGAGAATCACCCTAAAAATACTTTGATTTCTTTTTTTAATATTCGTGTTCATACAGATGAACCTCGTTTATCTGGTTCTCGGGATCAAATTTGTAGTTTTACAGAAAAAAAAGGAAAGAAAAAAAAACCGTTATGTTTATATTAGATAGTTTTAAAATACGATAGCAACAATGTAACTATAAGTATGCTGAACATTTACTTTTTATTTTGATTAACTGAAAATCTCCTGCACAGGTTGTACAGTAAATTATGGTAATCTTACATCTATTCAAACGACGCAATATGATTGAACGAAAGGACAATGGCCCTAATATTTGTTAAGAAGCTATGAAAAAAAAAAAAGTTTTGATACATTTTTTTAAATGTCTTTTAAACAGTTCAGTGTAATTTTGCAGCATTTTTTTTTTTTTTTTGTCTGTTTAAAGGGGTCCAAAACACAAAAATCGTTATATTTTGCTTTTTTTTTATCATATAAAAAAAAATTCCTTTTTTTTTTTTTTGCTTAAAAAAAAGTTTGAATTTTGTTTCTATCTTAATTAGAACGAAAAATCTAGTTTTTTTTTTTTTTTTTTGCCTGTGTTTAACTAATATTATATTTAACATTAAAACTTTAAACGCGTTTTTTCCATTATGCAATTTTTCCCGCTTTTTGAATTCAAACTCTTATAAGTCAAGAACTGATGAAAGTAACGTAATGAAATTTAGAGCATATCTTTTTCAAACAGTTTACTTTAATTTTTATTCGGAAAATTTGAGAAAAATGTTTACTTCAAAAAAAAAGATTTTTTTTTTTTTTTACATCTTTGAATTTTTCGAAAATTTTCTTCAAATATTTTCTATTTTTTATTGAATTAATATTTTTTAAATCGCCTTATAAAAAATAAAACTTGAACATTTGGGCATAATTTTTTGAAAAAAATTTGAAAATTGACCAAGAAAGTTTTGAGTTATAGCGATTTAAAACAACCCCATTTAAAAAAAAATTAATTGAAAAAAAAATTTTTTATTTATATTATGATTTTTCTTATTAAAGAAATGGTGAATCAGTGCAAACAATTTCGAAACTAAATATTTTAATAAGTTTTTTTTTCAAAATGTGTCCCGGACCGCTTAATGAGCGGAGCGGTTAGTCTGCTCATTTAAGAATTCGCTTTGTTCATCCCCATACTACCCGGATTTTTTGTCATCGAAATAGACTTCGGTCCTAATTAGTCCCATTGGAATAAAAGGTGAAGAGAGTGAAGCCTTTAGTTTTTGACGCAAAGATCCCAATTCATGTGATATATTTGAACGTAAAGCAATCGAAAAAATCGGGTTTCTCCCACTCGTTTCACGCAAACCTTGAAATACTAATTTAAGAAAGTTAAAATAACTTTCCTATTTCAAAATGAACACATTGGAAATTTGTTCTGTAAATTACAGTACATAAAGAAACAATGTATTTTTTGATAAAACTTGCATTGAAACATAATTTTCTATTTTAGGCAATAAATTTGTATTTTCCAAAAAAGTGCAAATTTTTCACTTCTTTTTCATGAGGCAAAATGAAAAATAAAGAAATACTTTCCATTTTATTATTAAGGAAATTTTGACCAAATGAATGAATAAATAAAAGAATTAATAAATAAATGAATAGGTAATTAAGCAATAAATGAAAAAATTAATAAATCAATGCGTAAATTAGTGTATGAGGAAAATAAATGAGTGAATGATATAGTGAATTAATGAGAAAATAAGTAAATGAATGAGAAAATAAGTAAATGAATAAGAAAATAAGTGAATGAATGAATAAATATATAAGTGAATTCTTAAATGAAGGAATATAAATGACTTAATTAGTGAATGAATACGTAAGTACTTTAATAAACGTTTGAATATGTGAACGAAATTAACTATTTTACTTTGCCCAATCCACTTGCTCCGCGTACGTTTAAGTAATTGCGCAAAACATTTAAAATAAAAATCAACTTAATGTTAAGTAATAAATACTGCACCGAATATTTTTAGGCCTCAGTTAGTATTTAAATATCAATAACAAGAACTTTATCTTTTATGACAACAAAAATATTTTTTACTTGCAACAAAATATTACAGTATCAGTATCAATTTTTGAAAATTGCTGGAATTATTCTATTCTTTGATCTTCAAAGTTAATTTTTCTTGATTGTACTATATGTATATTCTACAATATAGTTAAACTATTACCAGATAGGGGATGCAAAAAAAAAACCGAGTAACTATTTCACATATGAGAAAGTGAGAAGCAAAGGGAGGTAAGTGGATATTTTCATGTTTTGAGTAAAATGCATTTAAAAATAACGTCCTAAGTCGACTTTCATTGATTTTTTAAAAATCACGCTGTACAGCAGGCCCTACCAGGGCTACTAATTCTATCTCTTGCCCCAAGACAGACGAGAGGTTCCCCTACCATTTTTTACTGGTTATCTCCAAATTTTTAATTTAGCCACTTACATCCCTTTGTTTCTCATTCCCTCATATTACTTTGCCCCACATTCCCGTACAATACTCATTCCCAACAAAACAAATTGCATTTGAACTTTGTTGATAATGCGTCTACTACAATACAAAAAAAAAAAACTCAAAATATAATATCTTTAAATATATTGAGGAGGGATGGTAAACGAAACGAGCAGGTGGCGGAGCCCATAAGTTACAATAATACAAAGTTAATACAAAATGTAATAGTGCTTTTTTAATAACCAAACGTCAATGAATAAAAGTCTCACAATTTGACAGATAAAGGCTTGTGAATAAATATTGAACTGAATTAATGTTGAATAAAAGGATGTTGAATCTGTTGTACATAACCAATTTAGCTCCTGTAGTTGTCAAAAGAGTTCTGTTTTTAGACAAACAAGTAGGTTTAAATTATCTTTACTCTAATAATAGAGCTGTAAGTCTGTGTCTCTGGATGTCTGGCTGTCTGTTTCGCGATCATTCGGCCGATTTTCCTGAAATTGGGCACATAATTTGTTTGTAGCATAGGAATGAGCACCTCGAAGCGATTTTTCGAAAATTCGATTTTGTTCTTTTTCTTCTCTAATTTTAAGAACATTTTATCGAGCAAATTATCATAACATGGACGAGTAAATTATCATAACGTTGTCGAGTAAATTATCATAACGTGGGCTAGCAAATGAACATAGAAAATTGGCGAGAAATTCATCATCCATTATTTGTAAATATACAGGCGAAGCAAAATATTTTTTAATTTCTACTACGGGCAAAGCAGTGCGGGTACCGCTAGTTGACAATAAATCATTTCAAGCATGAAATTTTGGTTTTTACCTGGGGGCTTCTATGAGAAGAACACCATCAGCACTGAGGGTGGATGTTACTTTTTCTGGTTCGACACCTTCGGGTAGGTGGTATCGTCTTGTGAATTGTCGTGAGATGAGCCCGTGTTCGTCCACTTTTTCTTCGTGACAGGCTGTTACTACAACTTGGTCATCGACAGTCTTCACAGTGATTTCTTCTGGAGCGAAATGGCCAACGTCCAAGCGTACCTAAAAAGAAATATTAATACTGTATTGCCTATAGGTAGCAATTCAAAACAAGGTGCCCCCTTCCCTCACAAGTTCAATGGCTCAAATTCTGCCCCAAAATTGTTCTCAACCCTCTTTTCCTTTTTTGTTTTTTATTTTGTTTGCTCTCTTTTTTATTCATTTATTTTTTAAACATTTTTATGTATTTATTTAATTTTTAATAATATTACTATTATTATTATTATTATTTATTATTATTACTATTATTATAATTATTATTCTTATTATTATATTAGAAAGATTCTGTGATACGCCTATGACATATACACACACAAGCACTAACTAAATAAGTAAATGAAATAAAATATAAACAGAATAAAATAAAATAAATAATTTAAATAAAAATAAAACAATAAATAAATTCAAATAAATAATAAAAATATTTTAAAAATCCCCAATCCCCCCAAAAAAATTGATGGCGCCAATTTGCGCCATCGCTGTAATCCCCCCCCCCCCCCTGTGGGCACTCGTGATTCTAAATAAGTTTTACTACTCTGAACAGACTAGAGCAGGGATTCTCGAAGTGGCTGCCGCGACACACTCGGGTGCCACAGGAAAAGGCGTGGGGAACCGTGAAGTGTCCACAATATCAATATGTATAATGTAATAAATATAGATTAGGGTGTTGAGAGGAAATTTTAACTTTTCAAAGGATGCCGCGAATCGGAAAAGTTTGGGAACCCCAGGACTAGAGAAACATGAACTGGTACAATATATTCTTGCATTAACTTATTTGACGTTTTACGCTTTTTTTCTGCATTGTTAACATTTTCCTCGTTGGCAAGGTAAAAAAAAGTTCAAATGAATTGATGGAATAGTTTTTATTTATTGTTTATAGGTTGGCGGAGGTAATGATTTTTGCGATTTGTGTAACATGTGAAAAAGCATAAAAATAAATGTCTCTTTTTTAAAAAAAGTTTCAGATTCGAGTAACATAAAAAAACAATGTTTTTGTAATGGAATTCTATATTGTTGAATGGATTTTAAATTTGGGGTTTGAATTGAGAGTGCGTTGCTTTTTTTACGTAGTTTTATTTTATTACTTTGTTGTTATTATCCTACTTATTATTTCTAAACGGTATTTTTTGTAGTAGCGCAATGACTTCTTCAAATATTTATCAAACTTCGAAAGTTTTTTTTTCACCGCTTTCGACGAAAAACAAACAAACAGTTTTTTGAAAAAATCGATTTATTTATTTTTTTTAATTAAGCATTGCTCCAATGTATAGCATAGCGTGATGGAGGCATAACTAGCTCAATCGTATGGAGCGCCGTGCGAATAATACGAAGGTCATGGGTTCGATACCCCTTGGCCCAGAAGATGTAGCCTTTTAATGGACTTCAAAAAGGAGGCGGCCATCAGTTCATACCGTATGTTTTTTTTTTTTTGTCCACTTACAGCGTCTCATTTAGTGAACCAATTTTGCTGACTCTTTGAATCTTAGGGGATTTGCGTTGTTGCACAAAAACCAGAAAGAAGAACGTTTATATTGGCATGATATATCGCAGTATCATAAATCATATTTCTTAAATCTTCTTCTCCCTTTTTTTTTGAAAGCGGGGGGGGGGGGGGGTTAGTCCTAAATAAGTAAGGCGTCATTTTAAAAGTTTTTTTTTTTTTTTCCTTTTTTTGTTTTTAAAGCCTTCAGCGAAAAATACACAAGTGGTTCAGATTTTAGCTGTTTTTTTTTAATTACCCATACAAAATTTGAATTCTTTTAACTACCGCTGTTAAGCGTGAATACATCACATGGGCCAGTTAGTTTTATTTATTTAAATATTTTTACTTATTTTAATTTTTATTTATTTATCCGTTTATTTACTTATTTTTATTCATTTATTGATTTATTTACAAATAAGTGCATTATTGTGATTCTTTTTCTGGTGAAAGTGTCAAAATAAAACGTTTTTGAGTGTATCGTTCGTCTAGCATTCGAACAATAACCACCCGATTGAAACTCAAAGAAAATTTGTGACCAAGGACAAGTTAAACACGATGTACCCAAGGACAATAAAAAAATGTCCAATAACAAATTTTTACCAATAAAAATTTGCCAAACTCACATTGCGTCAAAGTTTTAAATGCCCCAAATGGCCCAAATTTCAAAGTTAATCTGGAATGGCCGTAAGCGAGCTGAATACATTTTTCTCACAAGAGTGAGAAGTCTGCATTTATGGAACTTGTAATGATTCAGGAAACTTCCTCGCAGGTATGCTCGTTTTTGTCAGGAAACTAGTGGAAACATGAGCAATCCCGGATCGTGAGTGACGTTTCAGAACTTTTTTACAGTGCATTGATAAAATAAACAGTATTTACGCTCCAGAGCCCATTTCCCTCTTTTCTGTAACACTTTATGATCTATTTCAGCCACGTTCAAGCTTTTGTTACAGGACATGTGCAGGGACGGACTGTCCCGCTTATACGCCATCATTGCGCCTTCAAACTTGACACTTTTTTATTTTTTTTTTTTCAGTTGTTGAATTTCCCCTAGCTTTTGATCCCCCCCTCCCTTTTTTTCTTGTTTTTTTTTTTTTTTTTGCCCCTTTTTCTTCCTTTTTGCACTTTTTTCCCTTTTTGCATCTTTTTCTTCCTTTTCGCACTTTTTTTCCCCTTTTGCAGCTTTTTCTTTTTTTTTTTTTTTTTTTGCACCTCTTTTTTTTCCTAGGTTGGTGCCCTCTCGAGGGACCCAGTCCGCCCCCTGGACATGTGAAAAACAAAATAGGTTCTGCAATCCGGACTACTTGATACTCCGACCCCCCCCCCCCCCCCCCCCCCCCCCCCAGATTCCAATTACTTCGGATTAAGAAGGTTAAACTGATTTAAATAACATTAACTCACCTGAAATTTGTCTGGATCGGCTCTAAGTTCAGATGTTCCACCACTACTGAGCTGTCTCTGCGGCCTCAAGTAGTAGCCTCTGTAAAAGGAAGAGGGACAATCCAAATCCAGTTCGGAAAGTCCGGCTCCGAAATGCTGGTCTCGGATCCGGGACGGGACCAGGTCCCAATCGTCCCCAAACCAATTTCTTCGCACGAGGGAGGATCGAGTATAGGACATCTTGCTTCTCAAAGAGTTTGAGTGGGGAAAAAGAACGAAACTAGCGTGGAGTCAGTTTTTATAATGCAGGTAAAGATGGTGGGCGATACTGGCGAGTCGTGCAGGCGCCATTGTTGGTCACTTTCTTTCGAATTATTTGAAACCAATCAACGTTCAAAATATAACAGCTAAAAAAGGCCTCACTGATGCCACAGAATATAGTAGAGCAAAAGAAATAAAAAAAAATTAAATTAAAATTTAAAAAAACAGAAAAAACACCCATACTGTAAGGCATTATAATTATTTTCTAACTGGACATTCGTCTATTATGGAGCTTGAACGCTGACCTAGAAATAGTTCAAGTCTAACATATAAAACTTGTTACACTTCAGTTGAAAATGAAATTGCATTTTTTTTTCTCATATACTTGCACGTCTGTTTACTGTGAACGGATATATGGCATTTTTCATATAAAAATAATAAAAAAAAATATTATTATTATCATTTTTTGCACTTGTAGTCGCTGGCCTCCCCCGCCGCACCCGCTTAAAAAAATTTTTTCATTCATCTATTCTTTTTCTTATGTCTTTAAATGGCACAAAGCTACATAAATTTTACAGTAAGTGAATTCCAGGAAAAAGGAGACATGATACCTGAATTTCGAAAATTAATATTCTATCACTTGCCACATACCATTCTCTTCAGAAATAAATGAATTTCTTGAATCTTAGCCTGTTTTCCCCCCATAGTTTGCTGACTTTCAGAAAATCAAGGGGAAAATCAAGTTTTCTCTTTGTGTTTTTACTGAGCAAAAAATCTCTTTTTTGTTACATATTGTAATTTCAATACACTTGTTATCAGAATGTAATATTTAGGTTAACTTTTATCTTTTGAATGTCTGGTTAAACTTTCTGTTAAGTAATTTAAAATTTCTTTATGTTTCAACCATGAAATGGGTCTATTTCTAAGGTGACAATTTGATGTCTTTCCATTACCAAAATATTACATCTCAGTTAGTTCACCATGAACCTAATGGGTATAGAAACTAATGTTTTTTATGCAAAGCAGAATTATTTCCCTTGTCAATGAGGCATAGTTATAATTTTAATAGCTATATAATTTATATGTTTTTTAATGTAACGGAAGGACAAAAACATACGGTAACGGAAAGAAATTTATCTATAAACTGACATAGGGTAAAATTTTAGAATGCTAGTCGAAAACAAACTATTGTTTAAAGTTAGTAGTCACATTTAAAGCATATATAAGTAATATTCGCGCAAAAAATATGTGTATTTTCATTTAAAAAAAAACTTTTTATTTATTTATTTTTTTAATGTTTTGTGATTTTATTTCTTCTATTGTATGTGATTAAAATCATGAAAACTGCACTTAAAAGTTCCTGAACATGTAAAAATCATTTTGGTATGACACGTTTGTGATTTGACAAGCCAATTTAAGCAGAAACAATTACTTTAAAAAAAATGATATTTATATTGGAACAATACAATATTGAAACTACTTTCAGATTTGTTGCCACAAGTCACGGGAAAGAACGTTTAGAGCATTGGTTTAACCGTTAAACTTACTGCTCAAAGATCAGTAAATTCAACGATCAATTTTCAAAAAGATGGAGTAATTCATTCAATTCATTCTTATCCTGACACACAAAATGTGCACTATTTGAACCCTGTAACTAGTTATGTTGTTGAATAAAGTGAGTATTTCAATAAATCGAGGGAGATTTAACTTCAAAGTCAACAGACTGACAGTTATAAATATAAATAATATTAAAAAGAAGTTACAGCTGAATCAAAAACAGAAAATCGTGAGAATAAGCCAAGGATTCATAGCATTTGGATAAGTTTTGTTAGTTGAATGGAAGGGAAAGAAATTAAAAAAGAGCAATGTTGAACAGGTACTTCATACGGATTCTGATAGAATTACTGAATATTTCAAGAATTCAGAAATGTAACAGATGGCTCAGGTATTAGATGTCATTGTTTCAGGCTGCTGTATTAGCTGAATAAATGTCTGTAAGTTGAATTTACCAAGTTAAATTGTTTTCGACTTATTGTCCTTCCGTTACTGTCCTTCCTTTACCCTTAACAAATACATAACTTATATGCTTAGAATAATTATTTTTTAAAACTAGAGGTGAAATTGTAATGATTGAACACTCATGTATGTAATTTTTATAAGATTTTCCCATTTATAGTTTGGCTGAACTTTTGGGGAGAACATGATTGCGTGAAAATCATGTCGCAAAAATGTCCTTCCATTACCGCTTTTTAAATTTCATTTTTAAAAAAAAGTTACTGGCAAAGCATTCCGGACTTTGGCTTTTTTAGCAACTTACTATAATGTGGATAAAAGTCCATGCATCATTTTTTGAACAAATATATATTTTGATATGCTCACAGACAGAAATACATCAATTTTTTGTTCAAACTGTCCTTCCGTTGCCGCTAGAATTCACCAGTAACCATTGATATTCATTTAAATAAAAATATAATATTTAAAATCAATAAAGTTTCAAATATGATGCACAATTACACCGTCCAAAATATTTACAGTAAAAAAAAAACGGACGAAACGGCAATGTGGCACATTTGTTTGAAGCATTTTACTCGTATTATACATTACACTCTGTGAATCTACTTTAGACTAGTTCACTCACGTATGCGTGTTGTGTTCAATTTTCTTTTTGCACTATTCAAGAAACTTTTAGTTCAAATGCGGTTGTGAGAAGCACTAATGAAATATGATACAATTTTTTCGGAAACGTTTTGGCGGAGGATTTTAAGAGCATGATAAAATGGTATTAATTTTTATTGGTATATTTATCTTCTAGAAACCTGCTGGACCCACGTCAATGTCCCGTCGTTTTGTTATCACCACTTAATGGTTCTCCCATCTACTACCTCTTTATCATCATGATCAGATTCCTATAAGGAAGTCTTCTAGTCTATCAAAAACATTGATAAGTTTACATTTCAAGTTGAATTTAGCTTATGTTTGTTCATTCCATTTCGAATAGGACTGAACCAATTCGAGCAATGCAAAAAGGAAATAATTATTAAGAATTTGAAAGAAGAAATAGGTGGCATACAGCTATGTACGAATATCTTTTACAGTAGATATTTCTTCTCTAAAATGTTTAGTTTAACTTTATTGGCTGCTTTAGAATAAACATAAACATGAAGATATAAAAATCAAGTTCTGTTCTTGAGTGTTGCAATCAAGAAATCATGTAGGGGAAGCTGCTGTACCCAAGGACAAAATTTACTTTTCAATTTTTGCTGATCTCTGGGAATGGATAATCGATCGGAAAAAAATTCTGCCAGAATTTACAACTTATCATCTAATTTGGCAATTTTTGTCAGGTGAAAATACTGAATACATTTTCAAAAGCCATTTTATATTGAAATACTTCAAACATCCATTGAAAATAACATTAAATAAAATCTCCAACAGAAATTTTAAACTTTGAAATTTTCAAAGTTTAAAATTTCTGTTGAATGAACCGAAGGTTTTTTCCCCTTTTTTTTTTAATTTTCTTAATCTTTAACATCAGTGAACTCTTTAAAAAAGTTATTAGTCTTAAGAGGGTTAATGATGCTATGAATAATTAATATGTTTTTGAACAAAAAAAATAACTAGTTTCATGATAGTATGACTCTTTATGTATCTACATAATAACTTCAATTTATATGCAAATTGAAACCTTTAACCGAAATTAACCCACTACAAAAAAAAACTCAGTTTAGATTAAACAAACAAAAATCTAGAAAAGTTGACTTCAAATGAAAACAGGTAGGATTGACGGCCTGTTAGATGTTACAACAGGTGGGGGTTACTTCAACACTATAACTTCAAGCCCTACTTCTAATTCATCATCATTGTTGAAAGCAAATTTTGGATGTTGATGACAAGGCATTATTTTGAGGTACTTCACATTGTAAGAAGACTCATGTGTGACCCACGGAGACTAAAAATTGCTGTCCATGGGTACACATGGTTGTGTGTCCTTGGGTACAAAGGTATGCCATTTTGGTTTCGCAAGGCAGTCACATCGACAAGACAACAGTTTTACAACATTAAAAACTAGAAACAAAACCTTCAAAATATAGGAAATCATGATACCTACAACAAAAATGAATAATACAATCCACGACGGACGAAAAAAAAAAGAAATTTCTCTTTTTTTTTTACTTAGACCCTACTAAAACCAAAAAAATGTGATAGAATCTTAAATGTTCGTTTGATGGCGTTGAAACTTCCTGGGGTACTGGAGAGAGCTGTGACACACACGTTGAACCCCAATTAGGATCTCTCTCGACGATACCCGGAATTTCCTGAGCAACGTCCATAGGTACAACCGTCCGTGGGTACAGCATCTTCCTCTACTTATTTTATTTCAGACTTTTTAGTGCGGACTAAGCTTATAGAATTTAAAAACTTCCCTTTAAAATTAAAAAACATTTTTATATATTTTAAGTTTATTTAATTTTAATCTAGATGAACATAACGCTCTTGTTTTCCTACTTAAGTTCTTAACCAAGCTCTACATTTAGGAGGGTCAGGACAAAGTATTTGCCCCCTGGCTTTGAGAAATTAATGCATTTTTATATATGTGGGAGTGGTTTTTGTTAGTTTCCGACTTAATATAAATTGAGCGCATAACCTTCGACCCCCCCCCTCCCCGGAAAAATATTAAATGTCGGGTCGTACCCTAACGATAATAATAATAATAATAAATACTATAATAATAGTAAATATAATAATAGTAATAATAATAATAGCAAATATAATAATAATAATAGCAAATATAATGATAATAATAATAATTCTATAATAATAACAAATATAATAATAATAACAATAATAATAATTAAAATAATAATAATAACAACAATAGTAATAACGATAAGAATAATAATAACAATTTATATAATAATAATAACAAAATTAATAAGGATTTTGATTACAACAACTGAGACATTTTTGAACAATGAAAAGGCGAAAGTTTCATTGTTCCCAATACCCAATAACAAAACAATTCATTCGTGAGGTGGACAGCAATGGTTGCCGCGGACCATAGTTCAGTGTTTACATTTTTTTTTTCCACCCTCAGAAAGAAAAGCGGAGCAATAACACATTTCAATCACGACCTTTCAGAGAGAGTGGGTGTGCAGACGTCACGGGACCTCGTCTTTTGGCCCAAAGATGGCCATAAAGTGAGAGGCGACGGATGCCACTCATCCCCGACCTTCGCCACATTTTTCCCCCCTTGCCAACAGGGTCTCCCAAAGAAACAAACATAAAACTGCAAGAAAGGGCGTTTTTCTAGATTACTAATCGCTAAGAAACTTTGATTTTTCTCGTTCGAAACGTTCTATTTCTTTCTCAGACCAGCCCCCGCTGAAAAAATTACTTCGTTCAATATCGTACCATATGTGGTCCTATAGAGGAAATAGTGAAACCGTATTACACTTTCTTGATTAGGAATAAGAATTTTTTGGTTATAATTGGATGAATATTTCTTAAAGTTGTACAAATAAACCAACAACTCTTTCTTTGCTACCTTAAAATGCCCAAAGGCGCCAAGCAAGTCTTTTGGCCTAGTAGAGAGAGGAGGGGGAGACTGGATTTTAGAAACATAATGATATATGGCATTTTCGTACCTACTTTCTGTTCTTTCCCCATAAGATTCATTGAACAAAAACTCTTGCCAATGGGGAGAGCAAGGGGTGGGCCTGAATTTGTTGTCCCTATAGACCACAGAGGAGGTAAAAGAAAAAGAAAGGAAAGAAAAAAAAGGAGTCTGGTTTTACGGCACTTCATTTTAAAGTTTTCCAGGAGGAGTGGCGAAAGTTATATGCTAAATGCATATTACAGCCAAAAAACAACAAAATGCTTACACAAATATTACATGTTTCTGAGTTCCAGAAGAGAGCAATAGAGTTCTCCCCCCCGTTCACCCAAATGGAGGATAATTCGTTTCCGCTATTACTAGTTTCAGTGATAAAATTAGAAATCAGTCCGTTTCATTCAATCAAACTTTGATTAAATTAATGATGGTAATGCTCAAGAAACTTCATGCTAAAAAATGAAAAAAGCGTCACATAAAACGAATTATTTTTTCATATAATGACATGCACAAAAATATGATTTGAACAAAAAAAAAAAAACGCGTGCTAATATTTTATATAAAGCAAATAACACGCAAAAAAATCGAAACAAAACGCGTTGAACAAAATTCTACGCTTAAAATTTGTTAGTCATTAAAAAAATATTTAAAAAAATTTATCCGATACAAGAACGTTTTCCCACTATCATTCATCAATACCATACAAACATCAAAACTGTTGTTTACAAGGAGCCATTCCGACATTTCATCATCATTTTTACCAAAAAATTTAAGTTTTAAACCCTTCGTATATTTTAACCCCTAAACCTGTCAACAAATTTGAGCAACCAAAAATAACTTTCTTAAGGAACTAGTTTTCACCTACCAAAATTTATTTCGCATCTACCGTGTTCTTAGTTGCATTTTCTTAAAATTGGTCTGATTTTTCTTAAATTGATTTCGATTGTTATTGTTTTTGATTGATTATTTAATTTTTTTTCTTTTTTTTTTCTTTTGCTGTGACTAAGTTTTGTTTTGATAGGTTTTTTGTTTGGGGCAATTTTCGGTTAACTGATTTTACTGCCTGATTTTAAAACAATTAAGAATTTTTTATTGTTTTCAATCTATTGAATTCAAACTTCCTGTGTTCCGACGATTTTTCATTGATTTTTTTTTAATTTCACAATATTCACAATATAGTCGAGTTTTGAAAACAAAACATTTGATAATTCAAATGAATCCAGAAAACTCGGCCACATTTTAGTCCACACTAGGTCGAGTTTTTGAACCTCTACTGTACGTATTATATATGTATAATGAACCAGTTCAATATTAAGATATTTTAAATATTGCTTTTTTGAGAAAAGCGCACTTGAACATTCATTCTTTGCGCTATAAATCCGGAAATGCGACAAGGAGAACAAAGTTAAAGTGTGAACAAATTAAGTATAACCTATCTGAAAATGGAACTAGATAAAGCATAAACCACTCTAAACGTTTTTATAGACATTTTAAAATCACTTTTTTTAGATGTCTTAATGTTGAGATATGTAGTAAGCAGTCGCTAAGTTAGGTCAAAGACAGAACTACAAAAAATACAACATCCAGGTTTTAACATTATAACATACAATCATAATGTTACTGATAATGACATGTATCATAACCGAGCTGTTGGTATTTTGTCTGTAGTTTTAATATTGGGCCAGAGCAGCAATGTGTGTGTGTGCAGTAAAAAATCAAGAATGCCATTCATAATTTAATTAAATAACACTTTAAATATTGCAATCATACTCGTAAGACATCGTAAGACATCGTTATTTTGACAACCTTGATTTTTAATGAAATTACAGCACCAGGTTTCAAACCGCACGATCTGATCGGTAACATATGGCTTGATCTTCCGAAGCTGAACGTATGAAATCGGTATATTTGCTTATTCTTGAAAACACGGCTGGGCCGAAAAATGATCCACAAGGCATAAGACTGTTTACATAGGAGGCAAGACCAACTTGCACAGGTTCCCCTGTAGCATTGTAAACCAAAGGTCCTCCAGAATCTCCCTATTAAAACACAACAATGAAATATTAAGAACACTATTCAGACAAATCTTTTGACGAAAATTTCATTTTGAGTGTTCATAAACTGACTTCTGAAGAACTGTATTAATAAACTGTAATGGCACAACAGGTGTATATTTGGCATCTACCGTTAATTTATTAACGGTAGATGCCAAACTACCATTAACTTGCATTAACATTGCTAATTAACTTGCTAAATTAATTAACTTGCTAAAATTAATTTGTATTCTACACATTTGTATTTTTCAAAAATATATTATTACCTACAGTTAACGGACAGTTATAATTTATTACTATTAACTGTGATTTATTAATATTCAACAATTTAAACTTTTAATGAACAATTGATAAACATAAAGAATTTAAAAAAATGATAAACCCTAGTTAGGCAAAAAAAAATTTAAGGGGTCACAGTACCTTTAATTTTTTTTTTTTTTAATTTAAGTAAATTTTATATTTCTTTGAAATCATAACATGTATACTTATTTCGAAATCAATAATTTATTTCCAAAATTTAAAAATATTGCCCACTTTTTTTAAAATTTTAAAGAATTGAGAAAATTTTCAATTTTTTAAAATCCCTAAGACTTTTTTTATTTTTGCACTAATTAAAAAAAATGTTTTTTGCTAAACGATCATTATAATCATCTCTAAAAATCTGTTGCATTCATTTGCTTATGAGTTTATTAGAAAATTTTCTGTGATTAATTATGTAAAAAATCAAAGTTTTTTTTTTTACAAAAAAATTGGTTTTTAAAGGTTTTTTAACATTCTCTAAACATTTGAGTAATTTATAAAATGCTTATCCAATGCACAGTTTTGTCAAATATGTTATCCCAATTGCAAAAAGTATTACTTTAAAGCTGTATCTTTAATAGAAAAATATCCTTAGGGATTCTAATAACATGAAAACACAAAAAAAAAAAAACATCATCGAGAAAAAGCAATTTAAAGTTTTTCTTTTGCATAAGAACATGGCCTAAAACCACTCATAACTTTTTAAATATTTGAACAAAAGCAATGAAACTTTCCTCCTGTGTTCAGAATAGTTTTTAATTTTGAAATAAGCAATAAATTTTTTTTTGATCGTTTCATCATTTTTGAGGTACCCTTAACTTGTGACCCCCTACCCGACTATCTCCGATTTGGAGGATATTTCATATGAGTGTAGACAATAGGCATCCCTTTACAACTAACAATGTACATGAATGTACTGTTGATGATCATATAGTTGAAGTTAAATTAGAAAGTATTGAGAAGTTGGTTACAGTAACAAAATGCCTGCAGATATATCGAACCGTAAAAAAAAAAACAATTTTTTTTTCCGGATTAGTTCCGGTTTTCATTCCGACCGAAATAGCGGTTTTTTCCGGATTTGCAATCCTTTACTCTTCTACTAGGAAATCCCTTTTCTTACTAAGCTTAAAGTTCTAAGCTAAGCCTAGCGTTCCCTAATGGCTTTCTAATTGCGGTGGACATTTTTTGATGATAGTGAATTATCGAGTAAGATTTGAACCTATTTGTTATAGTTCTTACCTTACAAATTCCTCCAGTTCCATGCCCATGTGCACACAGGGTATGTGAATTGATTGTCCATGACGAAAGAGCACATTGTGTTTTTGGAACCACTCTTTGCTCTGTATACTGAAGAATTTCCATGGAAGCTAGAAAAAAAAAACAGAAAAACATTTCTTCTAATTACTAAGAAAGTTTACTGGGGAAACAGCAAATGTAAATATAATCTGCTGTCTTTGCTCAGTATATAAATAAATTTAAAAAAAAATTTACGTTTCACCCACACTTTTAGGGAAATTTTTATTTTACTGCTGCTAGCAATATGGTTTGTTATTTTAGTTGATTTTCGTTTTTAAATCAAAACTGATAATTTACTGTGAGTTTATTTTTACTAGCATTGAAGTAAGTAATGATATCAAGGAAAACGATATGTTATTTCAAAAAAAAAATAAAAATAAAGAAAAAATAAGAATTGAAATGAAAAAATCATGAGCTCATCGAACTCTAGTTTTGTAAACAATAATAGTAGTGACATTCACAAATTTTGATTCGGTCATTTTAACGAAAGTGCTATTGCTCAGGTACTTCTCAAGTTTTATTCTTTAGTGTAAAGGCAACACAATTTCCTAAACTCTACAACAGGGATTCCCAAAGTTTTCCGATTTGCTACATCCTTTGTAGAGTTGGAATTTTCTCTCGGGATCCTAGTCTGTCTTTATTACATATGGATGTATTGAAACCATGGACACTTCGCGGCACTCCTCGCCTCTCCTTTCGGCACCGCAGGGTGCGACGGCACCCACTTTGGGAGCTACAAAATTAGGTGAAACTTTTTATCCTCGCAATTTTGCTTCAGCTTTGAGATTTTTCTAAGTCGCAATTATTTAATTGAATTACAAAGAAATCTAAATATGAAAATCAAGTCCTTTTTTTTCTAAATTTTCTCGAAGTATGCTAAATAAGTGCTTTCTTGTAAGAAAATGTCTCTCTACTAAAAGGAGGAATAACAAACTGATAATACTAAAAAGAAGAAGAATAAACTGGTAATACGCAGTTGCACATTCTCAAATAGCTGACTAGTTGCATTATTCCTACGAGGAAGAGATATAGCATTCAAAATAAAGTTTCATTCGCGTCTACTTCTCACACAAAAACAACTTTCCGTGAGAAAATTTTGGATTTATTAATTCTCATGTAAATAATCAATAATCCTGAACTGGGTTCCAAAATCGTTCCTAAGCTTCTAATAATACTGCATTTCCTAGTTGAGTATAAATGATGGCAAGTTTTCAACTATACTTGGGGCAAGGCTCACTTGCTAGCGAACATAATGGGGAGATCAGGCTCTTTGCAGATATCACATCTTCACAACGCTGCCAAGTTAGCTTCGCAACAACTATAGATGGTGATCTGCGTGTACCTTTTCCACACAGAATGCCAGGATTTCTTTAAAATTATAGTTGAGGCAAGCCTAACATGGCAGCGTGCAAAATAGAGTGATTAGGATCTGTGTAGTCTTCATAGCTTTCAAGTTAGCTTTGTCCCAACTATACATGGTGATCTGCAATTATCTTCCCCGCAAAAATACCTTGTATTTCAATAAAACTATACTTGGGCTAAACTAACCTGACAGCGAATAAAATAAGTGTGATTCGGATTTGCTTAGCCTTCACAATGCTGCCAAACTAGCTTTGCCCCAGTTATAAATGGTGATCTGCTCTTCATCGCACAGAATACCTTGGATTTCTTTAAAACATTAGTTGTGGTAATAAAAACCGAACATGACAGTTTACATATTAAATCGTGAATATAATCTGCGTAGCCTTCACAATCCTGCCAAGTTAGCTTTGTCCCACTATAGATGCTAAACTGCAAATATCTTCCCCGCGTAAGATACCTTAGATTTCTTTGAAGCTATAGTTGGGCAAATCTAACCTGACAGCGTGCATATTAGTGTGATTAGGATCAGCTTAGCCTTCACAATGCTGCCAAGTACGCTTTGCCTTAACTACAGATTGGCGTCACCATCAGCGATTCTTCGCTGCAAAACACTCCCTAAGTTAAATTTAGTCAACAGTGCAGCATAGCAAGTAACAAAGTCAACAGAATGCTTGGGTTTATCAATAGATCTATTTCAAATAAATCCAAGAAGGTTCTTCTGTCTTTATATAGGAGTTTAGTAAGACCCCATTTGGAGTATGCTGTGCAGTTTTGGTCGCCTTATCTGAAGAAAGATACTTGTGTATTAGAGCGGGTTCAAAGAAGGGTAACTAGACTAGTAAGGGGACTTTCAGATTTAGATTATGATACCAGACTTAATAGGCTTAATGTGTATAGCCTGGAGCAAAGGAGGATCAGAGGGAACATGATTCAGTTGTTTAAATTTATCAAAATGAATGATGTTAATGGAGTAAAGTTTTGCACCGAAAGCAGGACGAGGGGTCATTGTTTTAAGCTATTCATATCTCAGGCTAACCTGGAAATAAGGAAAAACTACTACTTAAGTAGGGTTTTGGGTACTTGGAACAGCGTACCGGAAGAGGTGGTAATGAGCAAGGGGGTGGATAGCTTTAAGAAGGCCATTAATCTTCATTGTGGACTAATAACTTGAGTAGGACCAGCCTAGCTGGGCTAAGAGCCTGTTGCTGTCGTCACATTTGTATTTGTATTGAGTGTGTATTTGTATTGAATTTGTAATTGTATTAACAGTTCTTATTCGCACTTACTTCGATTTCCTCCAGATGCTCCCCATCCCATGGAAGTGACTTTCTTCCTAATTATATTTGGAAATTCCTCCCCGGCTAAGCATATGGGTTGAATCTTTTCTTGTTCAGGGATTTCTCCATTAATCTTAAGGAGCGCCACATCGTGGTCGAGATTGTCATAGTCCGGATGAACGATGATTTTTTTAAACCTGATGTGGTTCGATGAACTCCGGTTCACACTTCCAACTGCACCGAAGAAATCTTCTGGTGATTCAGGGATGCCGTTACTAAGAAACAAAACGTCATTTGAAATTATGAATTGAATTTATCAATACAGTCAACTCTCGATAACTAGTACTCCCAAGAAACCGGCTAAAACGACCCAGTTATTGGTAGTTCGAGTTATGGGAAGTTTCCACAACAGTTTCAAGAGTTTGGACCCGATGAAAACTTCGAGATAAACGAATACAGTAAAACCTGTAAAGTTGACCACCCTTGTAAGTTGACCGCTATTTTCAGGCACAGAAACAGATCTATATCGAATATTTCATTCTCTATAAGTTGACCACCTGTTTAAGTTAACCGCAACAATTAGTGCACCGCAAGTGGTCAACTTACACAGGTTTCACTGTATTCGAGTTTTAAGCTTCAAGTTATCGAGATTAGACTGTATTAGGTTCTTTCAGTAAAAATAATGCTCTGTCTGACCAACCAAAGATGAGATGGAAAAGCTAACATCCGGTTTACAGGCCGAAATGAACGCATCTAATAGTTTTCAGGGATGCCGCCACTCGCAGATGTATGTTAACCTCTAAATTGAAGCGGAGTCACACTGAAATGAACGATACACGTCCATCAAATTTTTACTTTTCCCCTTCATTCAGATATAATGGTCTTAACTAGACGTTAGCCTATTCTATAGAAACCTATAAAATCCCAATTTTGGCACATACGAGATTGCTATAAGCTGTATAAAGTTTAAATAGGTTTTAGCTTTATAATATATAAGTCAAAATAATTATAGTTTTTAGATATAAAAAAATTATAAAATATAAGTTTCTTATAACCCTTTCAAAACAAAAACGCAGCGACTTTGAAAAGGACTGTTGAAGAAACATAAAAAGTTTTATTATACTTTTCTGTTTTTTTTTTAGAAATATACACTTGTTAAAAAACATTTTAAATTTATTTTTATGTTGATAAACAATGGATTTACTTCATTATTAAACTTTTATTTTTAAAATCTGAAATATTCGTTTATTGTTTTAGCTGAAAATTTTGAAAGGAATGGTATAAGATTCTGGACTCAGTAGATGCTAATTGCGTAATATTTAAATCAGTGAAACTCACTGCAAATGTGTAGATTAAGTGCTGTTATAAGGAGGATATTGACCATTAAATAAGGATTAATTATATTAAATTTGAGTAAAACTGAAAGACTTTCGGCACTTTGGTCAAAATAATGTTGTTTGCTTATGAGAGCTTTTAGTTTTTAGTAAGCGAAACAAAGATTAAAAGTATAGTCTGCTAATATAGCTCACGCTATAACATATTCTGAGTTGACTCTCAAGCTAATAATATACACTTGTTTTAAATTAAAAATACATTTAGTTTAAGTTTTCAGAAATTTGTATTTTTAACAATCACGTTGTGAGCGAATATTAGAAATGCTCAAACAGATCAAGAAGATTCGAGTTTTGTTCGGAAAAGCACAAAAATACTCACAATACAACACAGTGCGCAGATGTCAAAACCGTGTTATTTGAAAGGAGGGTACCACCACAAACAAATTTATTTTTGAAATGCAAAGCAACCTGTAAAACAAGTAAACTAATTTAGCTGCGTTAATATTTTCAATCAAATATTTTAAATCAGCATCAAATAGTAATCATCGTGCGAAATAACTTAAAAGTCTTGGTTTCATTTAATGAACGGTAACGGAAAGGTATGCATACAAAATAATTACTGATACGAGGTGAACGAAACATTAAGAATGAGATATAATGGGGTTGTTTCCGAAATTTTAAAAGTATTTTTTTCTGAAAGAGCATGCTTAAAAATATTGGACTTTACCATTTTTAAATAATTTGAAAAAGTTTTTAATTTTTTAACAATAATTTTAATCGGTGCGCAGACTGAAATTCATTTTTTACGCTTCTGCACATAACATCACAAGTGATGAAATGCCATTCACTGATGCCATTAGCGCATAGTGCAAATTATCATAACCTGGCAACGCGGTTGATAGAAAGCCTAAACACTGAGGCAGCAATGGAGTAGCGCGCCAAAGATCACTTATGGCGCCATAAAGATCACGTTTTTTTTTTTCCAAAATCGGACATTTAAAAAAATTAAATAAAAAATAACTGCTGGAGAAATAAAAAAAATTCTGGTTGTATGTTATTGTTATTATTTTTTTTTTTTTTTTTTTTTGCTTATTCTATCAATTTCAGTGATTACAAGTAGTACTTTTGACTGAAGGAAACAAACCCAAAAAAGATCACCTTTAAATTATCATGCCATTTTGATTTTGATGCACAGTGGAATCTCGACTTACGTGAGGGATGCGCTCCAAGATCCCACGGGTAAGTCGAAATTACGCGTATGGTAAAGGGTATGCATACGACTTTTTAATAAACATGCAATATTATTTTAGGTACTTGTAAATATTGTAAACAACCCGTCAAACTATCTTAAACCATTCCTTACAAAAACCGTCGAATGGAGTGGCTTTATGCTTGGAGTGAGATTGTTTCACATCATATGTGCCAATACCAAAACAAAGAGCTTGAATTAAGCTAGTCGGAAGGAAAAGCTGAGTACAGCACATTTCAAACCTCTGATTTGTTATAAAACTGCATCCTACCTCTTATAGTTACGCTACAATTTATGTGGCACAATCTAAAATCTAACCCCTGCTGTCACAAAGTCACCCAATATTACAGGGCTTTTTTTTACATCTTCAAGTATTAATTTACAATCTATTGTTACAAAAAAAAGCGTTATTCAGCATAAAATAGTGTTACGTTACACAAAATCAATGATAGAGAGAAACATAAAAGTGCAGTACTGTACATTACATCAGGCAATAATAAGAATGAAATGCAGCACTATGATACTACTGTACAATAGAAAAAGTAATAGTTATTATAACTAAAAAAATGAAGATGAGTGTTTTTGGTGTTGTGCAGCTGATCAGATCATTATCTCTGCTCTTCTTCATATCGATCGAGGATCTTCACCTTTTTTCCTTGATTGTAAGAAACTTTCTCTTCCTTAGCTTTAAGTAGCAAATAAGTTTTTACACTTAGAAGGGAAAAAATGAATGGAATTACGGAATGATTATTCGTACTCACTAACAAAGGAAGGTTATGACGTACAGTGTGGTACGAAGGTTATGACGTACCTTCAGGAGCGACTCTAGTTGTTTTGCCGCCCCAGGCTATGTTGACAAGTGCCGCCCCACGTCTTAAAAATATATATTATTTTTTTATTTTCTTTAAATCATCAAGCATACTCTCACGTATTGCTGCAATTTAACCCGCAAAGAAAAGAATTAAGGGACAAATTTAGGTTTTTCGTTTTTTTCTTCTATTTTTTTGCCTTCTTACGTTTTGCCTTCATCAAATGTGCCGCCCCTAAAATCTGTCGCCCTAGGCAGGCGGTGACCCAGTTAACCTACCTCAGGAGCCAGACTAGCGATTCTTTCGCCTTCAGTATGTTAAATGGGTAAAAGTACATTCACGTAGCCAATATTCAGAAGCCAATACTAAAGCCCCGCGCATTGCTTCAAAAGAATTTCGCGTTTTTTTGCGAGGAATACGTACAGACTCCGAGATGCGTAAATTGTGAAAGACTCGCGTTATATCCATTTCGCGTAAGTTTAATCGCGTTGTAGCGAGAGTCCACTGAAATTCGTGAGGATTTTAAATAGATACTAAAAAAAATCAAGAGAAGACGAGTACTTCACCATGTAAGGAAACATTCCATCTGAAGCATCTTGGCCCTTCACAATTCGTGCGAAAGAATGGTTTTTGTGAGTATCTGCATCTGTAAAAGACATTGTTAAAATTATGTTATGATACTTAATATCGCGTTTTACCAAGCTACAATTGCAGCAGTTTTATAAATTTTCAGAAACGCAAACGTTTTCTACCTCATTTTTCGCAGCTAAAAAGGCAAAATTATTTAAAATTATGCGATATGGCGCAAGTAATAAAAAAGTGAGTGACGTGCAAACCAAAGATGTAGTATTGACTAAATCCCTGAATTGTAGAATAAGTAGCCACACATCCGCCATCTTGGGTCTAAACGATGCTTTCTCCCTTATCTGTTATGGTGAACAACGTGTTTTGCTTCTTGATTGTAATTTCTTATTAACTCCATATTAATCCATAATCAAGATACACATCCACAAGAAGCATCCTAATTAAGAAGCAAAACACGTTACTTCATTTCAGTAGACATAGGAAGAAAGCAGCATTTAGCCTCCTAAGTGGTGGACGTGCCGCTATGTAAAACTACCTATTCAGGGCTTTAGTATTACACAACGTGAAACCGGTTCCAGGGCAATCTGAGACCATCAAGTAAACGGGCAAGCGTCTGAAGAGCGCATGGGCGTGGCTTAGCGCATGTGCGCAAACTTTTTTTGCCGTAGCCTACGAGGATGCAAACAGCATCTTCGTCACTCATCCTCGTATTTTACGTTTTTGCCCGTTTACTTCAAGATTCGCACGTTTAATGTCGGTAAGTAGTTGCCGCTATGGAGTTGTGTATCTAGTTATACAACATCCATGGTCTCAAACCGACGATCAAATCAAATCGAAAACAGAAAAATCATGAGGATAAACATTGTATCCAAAGTTTCGGAACGACAACAAATTCGATCATGTACTTTAAATATTAACTAAATTTGACTTTCTCAATAATTTATAATCGCAATTCTACAATTTTAAACTAAAACTGAAAAAAAAAAAATCCAAAACCGATTTTTAGTTTTAGCTACTAGCAGTTTAGAAATTACGAAAAACTATTATTCGTGTTCAAGCTTTTAACTCAATCAGTTTCTCGTTCTGTGTAAATTTAACACAATAAATTTACTAATTAAAAACATACTTATATGAGAATAATTGTAACCTTAACATGCATTCCATGCTTTCTTTTATTAGGTAGAAAATTTAGAATAATTACCTGTTATTGGTGGTATAGATGTTGTTGGTTTCGCCTGTTGAGAAAAAGAGATATGCAATAATTTTGCTTGAAATTACTAAAACATTTCTCAATCTATTTACACAGCATGCAGTACCATTTTAGCTAGCATAAAACGATTCAGTTATGATAAATTTTAAACCATTTTTACGAGTAGAATTTGCAGTTATAGTTTGCAAGGGATGAGTTAAAATGAACTGTTATTACAATTAATGTAGATATTAGCCAGCTCGAAATACTGGTATTAGCCAATAGATTAATTTTCCAAACTTAAACCAGTTTTTTGCTTTTGAATTTTTGAAGCAAAACTTAAAATTTTGAAAACCCTTTATCTTACATTCAAACAGTTTTTAAAAACACCATCCAATTAACGACGCTCGTTAATGGATATTAAGCTATTATAAGGCCAGTGTACGAGCCGAAAGCAAAAATACGAGCTTCTGTTGATTAAGTTCAGCCCGAGAATTATGATTTGTTAATTAGACCTGTTGCGTAGGATTTCTGCTACGATCGCATTTTTCACAAAATGCGAAAAGATCTGGATAACGAAAATGAAGCAAAGCATCTTCGTTTTTTTTTTTTTTGGATGAAATATATATACCGTAAACCGGGGCTACTTGAGCCTCCAGGGGCTACTTGAACCACGGAGAAAAAAGTTTAAAATCCATCCTAGTCCTATAAAACTCAATGTATACACTTAGTTGACCTTCTCCCTGACAGGTAGCAGAGTACAAGGCGGAGGCTCGTGCATGGAACAAAGTATCTGCTATTCCTGCCTTTTTCTGATTGAAACTATGAGTGCAAGTTGTCTAAACAGTTGTTTTTAGTGTCTGCAAACTTCCACATGTAAGTTCAAGGAAACATCTGATATCATCAAGGTAAAGTTGGTTTTATGTTTGCATTCTATTTCTTAATAAAATAACAGTGTTTTATGTATATAGCTATAAAGTTCACACGGTAACTAAAATAGGTTAGTAAACGTGAACTGGTTGCCTTAAAATGGGGCTACTTGAACCCGAGTTCAAGTAGTCACCGACCATATTTCATTACTAAATTATGTTAAGTAAGGTTTGTAATCTTTTAAATAAAGAGGTTAGTTTCTATTTATACACGTTTATCTGCAGATCTGGGGAAAGAAGTGACCGAAAGTGAAAGAGAACCCCTGGAAGTGAGAAATATGCGGATTAATCGGAGGGAAAATTACAATTGTGTCTAGATTCAATTAACTCCGAAGACATGTCTCAGAGAGTGGCATCAGAACCAATTTGATTTAAGTAAATCTGCTCTAAAAAGGAAATTATACGATTTCTTACAAAACAAGCCTGGTCACCCTGTAGTAATTAGTAGCGAGGAAGAGCAGACGTTAAATAGATGCCTCAATTGCCAAATCGATTAACTCCATTTCTGCTTTAATAGTGCTTTATAAATGCTTAGCATGTGAATTTATGTATTAAAGTTTTGCTTCAGTACATTTTTGACCCTGTGATGGCAGGAAATGTAACACGAGGGCCTATTTACTCCTACGAATAACACCATCTTCCTCATAACTTTTCTCTACTTTTTGTTTTATGGAGTTAGTCGATATGGCAAGTGAAGCACATAAATAATATCAGAGAAAATAAATCCACCAAAGCTATAAAAGAGAGGAGTTTTTATTCTTTCGAATGTTTAAACAATGAGCATTTCAATTGGTTTAAGCTGTAGTTTGATTATATTCCTATTTGGACCAAGTAGCCCTAATGATGGGCTAATTGAACTCAATATTTTAAATAGAATATATATATATATATATATATATATATATATATATATATATATATATATATATATATATATATATATATATATATATATATATATATATATATATATATATATATATATATATATATATATATATATATATATATATATATATATATATGGTAACAGAACATCTGAAAATAGGTAAAAACAAGGATATCAGTGCATATTAACTGTTTAATCAACAACTAAAGTATAAAACTCGCAAAAAATATGAATTTTCGGGTCCAAGTAGCCCTAGTTTACGTTACCGAGGAAAACAATTTATACAGTCAACGGAGTTAAGAGCTCTCTTCAAAAAGGGCGAAATGAAGAAAAGAAGAAGAAAGAGATATTAGAGAGAGCTTTTTACCTGTGTTCCATACTGTGATAACGTCAAAAGAAGAACGAACGGAACAAGTAACATCATTTTGAAAATGGCTTTTTTGTAAATGTATTCTTTGGATTAGTTTTATACAAACTAAGGTCAATTAAATACAGCTGTGAAACTAGTACAGGTGGGAACATAAACTTTCGTCTATTTCGCTTTTTTAAACGTAATGAGATGTATCAATTAGAATGTAGAAATTTATTACCAGTCTTGGAAACGGTCTGTTGCTGTAGAACTTTTCTACGTACACATGAGAATAATTAGTATTTAAGATTAACGATATCAGCTCGTTTTGTAGGATAAATTACTTTAAAATCACAATGAAAATACCTATAAAAGACTAAAAAATTAGAACGATGCTTCAACTTTTCAAATTAGTTTAGCTTCTAATAAACTGACTCAAGTGCAATTGATAAAAGACTTTTTAAAAAAATTATATATATAATACAGTAAAACCCCTCCTAACGGACACATCTCTTATGCGGAAATTTTTATGGGTCTTAGACATCTTATTGTTGCTCTGAGGCGACTATAAAAAGAAGCAAAATGTATTTAAGTAAAATGTATTTAAGAAATGCTTTGATTTTTTTTATTTATCTGTCTATTTACTTATCGCTTCTTTTTTTTAAATAATTTTTATGGTATGTATCTATTTAACTATTTATTTATTTATTTATTAACTTTTTTAATGAGCAATCACGAATTGCTTATTGTTTTCACTTGACCTTTGATTTACGTCCTTTCATGATGTAGGTGCTGGTTCTCCACCAGCAGCACTGACCAACGGAATCTGCTCCTCCTGGGCGGTTGTGTCCATATCCTACTCATACACAATAAATACACACACGCGTGCGCAAGCGTGTGTGTATGTATGCGTGTGTGTGTAGTGGTGTGTGTGCAGGAGCGTGTTGGGTGTAGGCGTGTGTGATTGTATGTGCAGGCGTGTGTTTATGAAGGCGTACGTGTCTAGGCATGTGTGTGGTGTGTGTAGGATATGTACACAACCGCCCAGGAGGGGGTGCGCGCACACATTCCTACTCACACATGCTCCTGCACACACTCACGTGTAAATGAAAACACGAGAAGAACATGAAAGAGAACACGAGAGAACACGTCAGTTCTCTCGCAACTTCTGGTTGTGTTGGTGAGTTTTTTGCACTGATGAAGAGGCTGCATTGTAGCCTTGAAATAGCTATATGCTCTATTTTCTCCAATATTTGTGCTTTATTTATGTTGTTTTTTTCACCTTAATCATATTGTAGCACAAAGCTTATATGGCAATTATTCATTTAAATAAATAAATACTTTTATTATTATTATTTATCTATTCAATTATTTCCGACTATAAAGTACCACTGTCGTCGTAAGTGTTAGCTTTATTTTTATTTTTGCTGCATAACTTTATCTCATCTTATACAAATGTATTTCTTGTGATTCCTTTTTTTTTTTTTTTTTGATCGATTCATTCATAGCAGAATGCGAATTTAGCTGGAAAGTTAAGATTTTAAAAACTTGTTACATTAGAACCTAATTTAAAAGTAAGAGTTTTTTTTTTTTTTTTCTTTGAGGGGGGATAGCGCTGTTATTTAGCTTGTGGGTGAGGACCTCTATTTTAAACGGAGCTATTATCCAACTCTTGTGCCAATGGTACGTAAATTATGACACGGCAGTTGGTAAAAAAGATAGATTTTTGTAAATAATGGAACATTATGAGGTCGAAGAGTGAATTTTTTGAAAATCTGACATGGGTCACATGATATGAAATAGTGTCCTTTAAAACGTGGTGCTGCCATCTTTTGGTGTACATCAAAGGTAAAACTTACAAGTTCATTTTACTAAAAATACTTTTCTAGCAAAAATTGGAATCAGCAAATCTAAAACATATCTTGTTTTATATCTCAAGCAATACGATTTTTCAAAGCATTTAGCCAATAAAATAACCTTCGAAAATTCTTTTATTTACTGTCGGAAAGCAGGTACTGACTCGGATACCAAGTTTGAAGTACATAATCAATAGAAAGTACCTCTAAAGATCCTTTTCATTTTTTCCTTTCACCGATTCTCAGACATATCCTGCTGTTGCAGTAAAGCATCAGTCATTATTATAAGTTGTTTTCTTAACTGCCGGAACTATTCCTACTCCATTTTAAAGTAAAAATGCATTGTTTATTACAAGTCTCAAAATAAGTCATACATAGATTTCCCCTCCCTGAAATTCAATAGCATTTGTAAACTTCAGTGCACACCTCCCCCCCCCCCCGCCATAAGATTTTTTTTTTCTTTAAACTTAACAAAGTTACATTTTTTCAGAGCGTGCACCCTCATACCTCTTATGCTACCGTGCGATTGTTTGTTGCTATTATTATCTTGCTACATAAACTACAATTGAGGCAGTGAGAAGCAAAGGTATGTAAGTGGAAAGTTTCAACTTTTGAGTAAAACGCGTTTAAATATAACGTCCTACGTAGACTTTCATTCAATGTTTTTCTAAATCATGCTGTACAGCAGCAGGGTAGTCCGAGGCGAGCGGGGCAATCGCCCCGGGCGCCATCATAGGTGCATCATCATAGATGCACAAAATAATCATTGCAATAATTCTCAATTTTTCCCCTAGGGTATGAAAATAGTCCTCTCTCTCCATCTCCAAAACATTCGTTTTATTTATATTCCCCCGTTCTAATTCCCACGAAATTTCTTGGAATTCTGCCCCTGCGTGCAGTGACGTAACCAGAAAAATGTTTTAGGAGGGAACATTGAAAAAACAAGTTTTTTTTTTTTTTTTTGATCTGGTAGGAAAGAGAGGGGTTTAGATGGGTCTCGGCGGAAATTTCTAGAAATTGAAGCCTTAAAAACGCGATTCAAGGCCATGTTTATTGACGTTAGGGTAAGGGAGGAAGCTCAGAGACTGTTTCCGATCGATTTTTTTTCTTTTTTTTTTTTTTTATGAATTGAAATCAATTTCTTCTCCCCCCCGCAAGTGTTCGAAATTGAAATTTCAAAAACTTTAAACAAACTTTGAAGATTTTATGAAAAGGAGGGTTTGGAGTCTCCCCCGAAGAAAAATTTTCAAAATTACGGTTCAAAAACTGAAGCAACGTCTTACCTTAGTGTGTTATACATTCAGGGGCTATTTTAAGTGTCGTTCAAAAAAAACATTGCTTGTGATATTAAAGAAATGCGGTAGGGGGGAATTTTGCCCAAATATTTTCTTTAACTCAAGTCTTAAAATGCAATTTTGTTAAATGCCATATTTTGTAATATCAAGGCCAGTAATGTTTCGAAATTAAAGCTCCAAAAACGCAATTTTGAGCGATTTTTGATGTTGTTGAGTATTTGGGGGCTTTCTCATAAAACTTACAACTATGAAAGCTGGTATTAAATTGGTACAAGTTAAACTAAAAACTCTTGAAAAGAATCATTGGATGAGTCCGGATCGAAATTAAATTTTGATGTAATTTACTTCGGGGATAAATACAATTTCTATTTATATTATTAATTATTTATTCCTGTTCCTAGTTTGGTCAGTATGAGTAACTAATTCAATTTAATTGTTATTTTTTTATCTTGTGGGATAACATTTTACTACATAAATATTTGGATTTTGATCATTTCCATTTTTCGAACTTTTTTGGATTATTAAAGTTTTATAAATATTAGAAACAAATTTATTACTCATGTTTTAATTTGTATTATGCCTAGTCGTCTGATTTTTCTGTCAGTTAATATGTAGAAAATGCAAGTACGCGTTCACATGTATGATGCACTGATATTATAACTAACTTGATTTTTCTGTTTGCATGGGGGGGGGGGGCACCAGGAAACAGTTGGTCCGGGCGCCGTTAGCTCTTCGGACGGCCCTGTACAGCAGCACCTACCAGGGCTACTAGTACTATCTCTTGTCCCAAGACAGAGGGGAGGTTTCCCTACTACTCGTGCTGGTTCTCTCCAAATTTTTAATTTTGCCACTTACATTCCTTTGCCTCAATTTACTACGAGCTTTATTGTAGAAACAGGGAAGAAGGACTGGCAATGCAAAAAATATCACAGAAAGTACGAACAAATCAATTATTTTAGAAAATTTTGTGTGAAACTTGGCAGTGTGAGGTATACGCAATAAAATAAAAAAAAAAAAAAAAATAAATAAATAAAAACAGCGAAATTAAATCATGCAGCTTAATTTGCCTTATATGTAAATAGCAATTCATGAAATTTGTGCAGAAATTTCTCTTGGTAAAAATTACTTTTTGTGTTATAATTAGAGTTAATTATAGGCGTTTCTAACACTTGTGCCAATATGCGCATTTTATTCTGCGCTTATAGCATAAAAACAAAAAAAAAAAAAAAAAAAAAAAATTCAGCAATCAAACGATTAATGTACTCAGTATATTCTAATAAAACAGCAGAGCTCGTAGTCCTTTTCAAGAAGATCGAAATTTAAAGACCTTTGAAGTTTAACTGGAAGAAATAATATGAGAGTTTTCTGAAAGGTATTTTTAAGGATCATTCTTTAATTGACCTATGATTTAGTGATAAGATAAATGTACCTCTGTGCCAGAAAAGGACACTGTAAATTTCATTACCTTTTGTACAATTTTTTGTATGTGAAGAAGAGTTTTCATGATAGAGATTTACTGAAGCAAGTTGAACGTTAAACCTAACGTAAGATTGAAACTGTCAGATATTTGAGCCAAACTTGGAGTGTCTTTTTTTCCACAAATCTCTCATTTAAAAAAATTCTTAGTTGACTGAAGCTAAACAAGGAATAATCACTGGTTTTAGTTTTTGGTGAATTTATTTTGCATTCATTTATTAGCTATTATTTTATTTAGGCAATATTTGTAATTCTATAGTTTGCAATATTGTTTTTCTTATAAACTATGGAGCAGCATCAAACTAAAAAAATCTCCCAAATTTTATAGTGTGTGTGTGGTAGCGTTTTTTTTTTTTTTTTTGCTTGTTACTTATTACTTAGTACCCAAGGGGTTCGCTGACTTCTTTCGGATTTCGGAAGGGACTCGCAAGGGGAAAAGGGTTGGGAACTGCTACTTTACAATATACAAAAAGAGAACTAGGAACAAATTTTTAACACATTTTTTACACCTTTAATCCTTCTATTTTTTTCAAAAAAGCACTTTTTGTTTATTTCTGGTTTTGAAGAAATCTGAAGGAGGAGAACGCTTCTATGACCTGTTGCAGAAGTAAATGAATTATTTGATTCATTCCTACACATAAAAGCTCAGAACTCTGAAACTGGTACAATAGTTGAGGAAGATTCATCTAAAGTAGACTTTATTTATTTACTTATTTTTTTTGGTGGTTTCCAAAACACTAACTGAAGCAAAATTAGTAACAGCAGAAGTAGTAAAATTATTTGATCCACTTGTAACACAAGAAAGCTCTGAACTCCTCGAAGCTGGCACAATACTTGAGGAAGAGGCATCTAATATATATATATATATATATATACAGGGCTCATAGCAAGTGGAAAAAAATATATAGGAGTTTGAAAGGAAAAATATAGGAGTATGGTAGCAAAATATATAGGAGTTTAAAAGGAAAAATATATAGGAGTTATTTAGAAAATATATAGGAATTTCGAAAAAGTATAGAATCTATTATGTTTGAAGCACCGAACGAAAAAAAAAAACTGAGCGCCATTATCAATACAATTGTATAATGCATGAAGTCATAGTAATGTGAAGAGTAACAGATGTGAGAGCAAATGAATTTTTGTACCCACGGCCACTTATATAAATCATGTTTGTTTCAAACAATTTAGATTCAATTAAGTAAAATTGTGTGTGCATTTTTTCTTTTATTTTAAAACGTAGAATTCTACATACAATTTAAGAGAACTTAAATTAAGTTTTTAGTCAAACGAGATATCATTAGAAGTATACTACTCAGTCACAATATTCATTCGCTGATTATTTAAAGAATTTTAGTGCAAAACAGTATGAAAAAGCAATTACAAAATTTAGATTTTAACTTATGTGCTTCGAAAAATGCATCTCTTATTGATTGCTAGAACTAGGTGAGAATTAACTTGGACATTTTTTTTTAACGTCATAAATCTACCCTTAGTCGTCGGTATTTGTACCTTATTGCTTCAATGCTAACACTAACAATGAGAAAGCCGAGAGCACAAGTCCCATCGACTCCACGTCTCACTAGTTTTGTTGGACTTTTCCCGAGAAAACCATTACAAAAAGTGTGCAACACTCTGCCTCCCCTTCATTGCACTAGTTAGAGAAAAAAAAACTAATTTTACTAAATGAAGCCAAAGAAAAAAAGACTGCGCTAATGCATCACGTTTGCAGGAAATGGTCAGTCTCATATGCTTGATTCATTAAAGTGCCATGTTTGATTCAAATATTCAGCAATTTTTCAATGTTGAAACTGGATTTTGCATTGTTTTTGAGGATTTGATCCATTAAAGTAGCTGGTTCAATTACCCGGCACTCATTGTAATGGCATTATAACGATTCCTGAAATTCTCGAAAAATCTACACACAAAAAAAGAACAAACTTGAAAAAAGCAGACAAAATCCTATAAAATGGCTTTGTTCATCGAGATAGTTACATTTTTTTTTATCCAGCTACAAGCTTTGAAACATTGGAAGTACTCAAAGTTGAGTTGGTATCAAATCTGTACACAGCATTTTCAAAAACAATCCTTAGAGCCACCACCATTCATTTGAACTACATGTAAGATTATATGAGACAAAATAAAAACCTTTCACAATCTTTACAACCGTAAACTTAAAGTTAACATGACTTACTATTACAATTAAAGTTAACTCATTAAAAGGAAAAAATAATTGAAAACAAGTTAAAAGTTGCAAGCAAAATCATCTATATTTTGTATATTTCATAAAAATAAAATTAATTAAACAG
Organism: Uloborus diversus; assembly: GCF_026930045.1. NCBI lineage: Eukaryota > Metazoa > Arthropoda > Arachnida > Araneae > Uloboridae > Uloborus > Uloborus diversus. Next base: position 143,111,216 of record NC_072734.1, on the reverse strand, counting down.
AAGTTTAGTACATATGCCAACATCGACAAAGCAGAGGAGAAAGTAGAAAAAATGGATCAAAGGTTTTTGCATTTTTGGGTAGCATTTAACATCTGACGAAAAAAATATAGGAGTTAGTGAGAAAATATAGGAGAATATCTGACAAATTGTGAAAATATAGGAGATATAGGAGGACTATGAGCCCTGTATATAGTGGTTTCCAAAATACTAACTGAAGCAGATTCAGTAACAGTAGAAGAGGAAGTTGAAGCAGATATGGTGGTATTCTTGTAGATAAGAGAAACTTGATAGACAGACCAACTATTTACTAAGTTGTCTCGTAACTTTTTGCTCAGATATTCCTTTGTAGGGTTTTTAGAAAAGAAGTTCTTTCAATAGAAGGTAAAGAGTATTTCATAGTTTGGATGGAATCTAAAATATCACAATTCAGGGATGTACAAGATGCAGTGATTATATCATTCATGAAATTGAAAGTGCCCTCAACAGTTGGCCCATGAAAACATGTTAATACTGCCTTAACTAGTTTAGACAGAACCAATATTTTTTTTATCACCAACCCTTCCATATTAAATACAGTGGTCCAGAATTGAAGATTTTCCCTGTTTTCAGAAGACTCTGTTGATAAATTAGCAACCACTTGGTAATTTCTGATCTCTTGATCTAATTCATCAAGTTCATTGCCATCGACAACAGTTGGCAAATAGTCAGCCAGTCATCAGTGGCTAAAATGTTGTTGTTTCTCCCCGTAAAGCTAGATTCATAAAAGTCTGTAAATTTAACAAAGAATTTTTTAATGCCAGTTTTTTAATCATGTACCTTGTACACTTAACATAGCTTTGTTTGTAAACAGATATAGCTTCTTGCAAAAAGGGATTAGTTTTTACCAGACCATGAAGAATTTGAGAAGCATCCCCCATCAACAAAAATTAATTTATCAGGCAAATGACACTCTGTATCATTAACATTAATTTTCAATATTCAATCATACGTTGCCAATTTGGCTACCACTTCATGCTTCGTAAAATAAACTAAAAATTGTGTTATTAGTTCGAACAATTGAACATAAAGCAAATGAACCAAACTCTCCCTGCTCTGAAACAATTTAATATATTTGTTCAAAAGAGGGAGAGCTGCATTAAAATATTAAAATCCAATGTAGAGTAGCATTTTTTTTTTTTTTTGGTGCACCAAGAGCTTTTTTACAATTCTCTCTTTTCTTATTTTTCCTTTCAGCTGTCAAAGGTTCAATAGATGACTGATATTATATATGCATGTGCCGTGTATAGTGGCACCCCGATTTAACAAACACCTATTTAACGAATTTTTCTTTTCCCTCGATTAAAATGAAGGCAAAACCCCCTATTTACCGAATAATAAACCCTGAATAAACGAATTATTTTAACAGCCGAAAAAAAAAACTTTGTTAATTTGAGTTAGGAAATATTGGATTGTTTTCCAAATGATCAATCTTGTAAAAAGCAGAAAAATACTTTTCTTGAAGCAGAGCTCTTCTTGGAATGAGCACCTAAGAATTAAATGCGTCTGAAAATTACACTCATGTTTGGAGCAAATATGAGTATGTAATTTTCTGACACATTGTAAAATGTAATGTATTCTATTGCTATTGCCTTCTTTTCATGCTGTAAAAAGCAAGCTTATATCTGAACATTTTACCCAGAGAGAAACAAGACACAGAAAGCTAAGCACAACAATGTATTCATAAAATCATTTTAATGATTATAGCCCAGTAAATGCACTATACACTTTACAAATGAAAATGATACAATACATTAAATGTACAAATGAACAAATATGCAATTCATGATTTTAAGACTAGAAGTCAAGATGACAAAACAACGATCTTTGATCAATGATTAGACAAACTCAAACCTTTACTTACAAATTCTCTCTTTACAATAGGAACTCACTTTCAATTATCTACATTCTACAATGGATAGCATTAAAATCGGAACTTGCTCCCATAGTTATCACCTTTACTTCAGCAGCACAATCAAAACACTAAAAGTTTGGTTCAAAAGAAAATTGTTAAAAAACGACATTGTAGTTGGGGAGGAACACCATCTTTCTAGATATCTGGTTCACAAGGGGAACCTGTCTAGAAGGGGGAGGGGTCATTGAAATTTTTAGGAAGGGTTGTTTTGAGGAGTAAGTTTCTTTTTTGGGTGGCCTTTTTCTTTTTTTTTTGAGAGGGAGGGGCTGTCTTTGCAGTATTTATGGGGGGAGGGATGCGCCCTTGCTCCTAAGTGGGTGGGAACCCCTGGATTAACTATTGTAAAATTACAGTACAGAACTTCTACTTCAAACCAACTTATAAAAAATTGTCTAGCTTTTGAATTAAAAACAGCTTAGGTAATGTAAACTGCATATTTTTCGGTCTAAAAAGCATCCCCTCCCAAATATTTTTTTTTCAACTACAGCACTGGATGTTACTGAAAAATAAATATTAATATACAGTAAACTCAGGGGCAAAAGTTTCAAAAATTCTCAAGACGGAAATTTTTCAAATCCTAAATTTACTTTTTAATAAGTAAAAAGGATTGCACTTATTACTTAAAAAATAAAAACTAATTTCACCCAAAAGTATTCAAAATCAGAAAATATTAACAAACATTGAAGAATTATGATTTTTAAAAAAAATAAAATTTCACTTTGTTTAAGAATAATTTATTTTTCATCATTCAGTAACGAGTAGCAATTTCTCTTAAATATGATCATAATATACAAGTTAAATAAAAACAAAATTCTAAACTTCCCTTATTTATCTCACTCAATGAATATTTATTACCTTTCAACTCCTTTTGTTCAGTCTCATTAAGTTTCGATTTTTATTTTTAAACAGCAATCCATCAGAAGACTGAAAACTTTCACCCCTGAGTAAACTCCTAATGATCTGCTTCATGAGTCATCCACTGTCATTCACAATATCTTTTGTTAGAATGATAATTTGTGGAGATCAGAAAAATAAATACACAAACTTGTTGGAAGTATTTACCAACAAGTATACACCTGTAACGTTTAGAAAGCACAGAATCTATGTTTTAGATAACAACCTAGTCAATATGCAGAGGCGTAGGCTGATTTATCTCTTTTTTAGAAAAACTGCAATTAAAAACAAATCAATTTTCATGTTAAAACTTAAGTTGATGATATATCTTATTCGGCAGCTATTATACAGTTGATAACAGTTGATTAGCTATTTTTGCAGAGTTCTCATAGTAAGAAAAAACTTAAATATTAGAAGCAAATGCTACAAAAATTGCAAATAAAGCTCACAAACTATAAAACAAATTTAATATACATTATTAAATCGATTTGATTTGAATATCTTTTGCTTCTTCAGAATGACACAAATCTACTTCATCCTACAGAAATATTCTTCTAGAAAAGCTGCATTTGTTATTTGCGTCCATATACTTTAAATAGGCACATTGTTAATGACTAAGCTTGGGTTTTATCACTCTGGAGAACAGAATCTCTCCTTTAAAAAAGTACAACTTTAATTGTTTTGCTTGCATTAGGAAGTTTTGTAACTTCCTTTTTTAAAAAATACATCAACTTGATTTAGAAAAATTATGAAATTTTTAACCACATCGGAACTTAGAACATCTACAAAACAATTCTGGTAAAGTTGTAATTGCTCTCTGAATCTACGTTTTTATTAAATGCAGGAGTACAGCAAAAACATTGGGGGGGGGGGGGGGGGGGAGAAAAAAATAAGATAAAAAAGGGGGGGTTAGCATTGAATTTATTACTTAAAATGAAGTCAAAAATCTGACAGCTGCAATTAAAACTAATGAGTGTAGGTGGTAATAAAATTGTTTAAAAATCGTAAAAGTCGGTGGCAAATTTTAGCAAATTTCCCCGCAACTTAAATGGAAATATTCATAAAAATTAAAAACTGTATTATTTTTCGAAAAAAAAAGTAAATATAATATTTAAGTACAATATTATAATAACTGATCAGTTAAAAATTATATTCACCAAATAATTAATATGGTTATAACTCTTAGGATTCAAAATTTCAAGTGAAAATAATTTTAAGGGCAGTTCTGTAATGTCAGAGTCATCTGGAAGACTTATTTTGTGGCAGTTAAGCATGGTTACAAAGCTACAATTGGCATTAATAAAAACAAAAATCACATCATTTCTTCCTCATACATAGAAATGAGCAGCATTATTAAGATTCCACTTAAAATTCCTAAATTTTTCACTAAAAGTATTTTAAAAGGTGAACCTTGGCCTTGCTCACGTAATTCTGGTATCTAGAAAAGAAAAGAAAAAAATAAATATATTAAATACTACTTTGCAAATATTTTTTTAGAGTCTTACCCGTTTACAGCAAAGTTGTAATAAAAATTTCATTACAAACGTAATTTCATCATAAAAAGTTGCACAATACAAAAGTGGCGAGAACGACAGGCTCTGGGCACAGCTAGGCTGGTCCTAGTCGATTTATCAATCCCCAATGAAGGTCAAGATCTATTCACCCCAATGCAAGTAACAACTCTTCTGGTAAATTATTCCAAATACCTACTAGCCTGTTGTACTGTTACATGAAGTAGAAAGAAAGGCTATCATTATACAATGTTTCACTACAAACAGGAGACTGCCTTTGACTTATAAAAAATATTTTGCTTCAACACATCAAAAAGGTTGGAATTATTCGAAATAATTTAAAATTTATAAATCAATTAAAATAAAGAAATAAAATCAATGAATTGAAATGAAATAATACTTATGAAGAACATATCATGTACCTCTTGGAAGATTCCAAGAAATAAATATACTGTATAATCAAAAGTCGACACACACATTCAATATGACTGGCATTATTTTTTTTTTTCCAACTTGCATTATATACAACTTGCATTCTGAAACTTTGGTCATATAAAGGGGTGTGGTTCAGATTAGCGTTTCCAGAAAAATGTTGTCTTGCATGCATTAAAGGAATACCAAACATGAAGAATACTGAACACAAAAAACTTTTTGAACAAAAAAGAATTGGAATGTTGACATGCAAACTTTTAAATAATTTATTTTTGTGCCCGAAATTTTTAAATTTTCAATTTTCCTAGACTAGAAATAAACTTCCTAGGCAAAAAACAAAAAAAAAAAGTTTCCCTGAAATTTCCATTTTTTTTCTTTTCTTTTTTTTTTAACAATTGTTTCCCATCTCTAGACATGAGAGCAAAAAGTATTTTTATTTTGAAGATTTCACCTGATCGAAATTGTGCATGGAATAATACATTCTAGTTCAATACAATACACCTTTAGAAAATAACAATAGAGTATGCAGTCACATATTTTACAACATGTTATTTTATATTTACCATTTCTCCAAGAGCAACATAGAGAAATATGCCAGCAGTAACGGCCATGATCCACTTCCTTGCGATTTCATTATCACCTATGTATATTCCAATATAAAGCCCAGCAAAACAGGTCAGTCCACTTAGAAAATTTATAACCAAAGCTTTGGAAAATGAGAGTCCAGTTGAAAGAAGAACAACAAAATCTCCTAGAAAAATATAAAATGCATTAAATGCATGTTCATAATTGCTATTGAAGAAATATATTTTTAAATAATAAAATTAACAGGTTTTGAATCATCAGTTATTACATATTATAAAACTGTACGTTTTTCCTCTTTTATTTATTGAAAAAAAAAGTTACATCAAAGGGATTGTGAAATTCTATCTGTGGCGAGCCTGTCTCCAGGAGACCAATAGCCAGACTTGGATAAAATGAAAAGCTTTCTGCGAACACAAATCCTAACTGGAAAATTTTCTGCAAACAATTAATTTGCCTAATTCATCCTTAATTTGTATTAAAATATGAACAAGGCAAGAAAAAAAAACTTTTAAATCTTTTTTTTAAACAGTAACATATATAGTTCACGCTTACTTTTCACCAACTGAAGAAAACTGCCTTAACCATTATTTTTTGCCCAATATCAATCACATAATTATTGCTATTATTTTCATTTTATAGTGAAAAAGTTCATGTAGATCTGATAAAACATGAGCTACCTGCTTTTTATTTGAAAATTTTATGAAGATATTTGATTTTGCAAACAAATCGACAAAAATTACCTTTTTGTTTAAAATTAAGTATTTCTGCAAAAATAAATACCGTATTTTTCTGCATATTATCTGTTTAAAAGTTTTAAATTACTGAAGTGCAGATTATACGCTGCTGCGGATTATCTGTACTTCTAATTTTCTCTCTTTCTCAACGCCAACGCAATGAAACTCAATTTACAGCACTTTATTTTACATAGCTTGAATTTCCTCTTAAGCGATTCAGGTTGTGTAAAATAAAAAATCATACAGTCATAGTAGAAGCAGTCTCCATTTGCAACTGTTTACTACTTTGTTTTTAAGTAATTAGCGTACTATGGTCATGATTTCAAGAAGAAATCATTATTGTTTAGGTTAATGTTGCACAAGATTCAGAAGAAAAAAAATAGTGTTTTTTTTTCTATTTCTTCTTTTTTTTTTAACACTAGAAAGACGGCGTTATGCGTATACCTAGAAAGACTAGCAGCGGTCACTTTGACAGCTATACTTAAAAGATTCGAAATTTCCCCCTTTCGAGATTTTTAACCATAGAAAAGATTTGTTTCAACATGTCAGAGTTTAATTTAACAATTTAATCATAATATAGTCTGCAAGTAAGTCTCAGATAGCTTTTTTTTAAATTTTATGTTTGATCAAGTGAATTACACATGCTTTACACAACTGGCATTGAGAAAGAACAAATTCGCACAAAAAAGAAGAAATTTTCTTAGCATGTAATAACTAACAAGTACTATTATCAACCATGCATGTGTTTGGTTTAAAAAATATCTAAATATCGCAAGATATCGTACATTAATATCTTTTACAGTATTTCAAAATACTTATGTTATCACGTCACTGGTACATTAGCGATTAACAGTTTTTTTTCTTGGCAATCAGAACAAATGCTCGTAGATTTATTTCCGCATAGTTTAATTTCACACTATTTTAATCTTTTTCCTGAGGTAGATATTTATATGCAGCAAAATTGATCAGTGAAGGTGACTTGGAGGAAATTGGAGAAATAGGCGTTCTATTTTTGAAATTTTCCCCTTTTTTTTCGGCGTTGGACCCTTTTTCCTTTTTCTTTCACTGCTTTTTATATTTTGAGCATCAGTTTTTATTAGCGAGGTTTCTTCTGATTCTAACTCAGAAGAACAGTCCTTTTCTGCAAATCTAGGCTCCGAAAAATATTTGCAATAATCTCATGAAAGCAAACTTTTCCCATTGCTAGGAATATACAGTATTTCTCTTCAGATAAGTCAGACTGTTCATTTGAACCATAATCTGTTTTAGATAAATATGTAACAGCTTCAGGAATTAATGTTCCTATAAGTTTTGCTTGTCAACAGTTCTTCTCGACATCATGAAGATAATTAAGTGACTGAGCACTTCATGATCATCGAAGAAAATAAACGTCAATGCTTCAAGCAAAGCACATGTTTTGGTGCACAAAAGAGTTCTAGAAAACATTTTTGGAATTTACCTGTTTATGTTTACTTCTTTTTAGACCCAAAGTAATTTCACGTGTGCAGTCACATGTTTTTCAAATTTACCTTTCTCAACTTTGCCCCCCGTACAGAAAGCAGAAAACTGAAACCATGCAACTAGCAGGTGTTTTGCATTTTCCTAACAGTTCAAAGAATTAAACCTCACTAGCAGGTACTACTCAAGCTCAAAAGAACATTATTCACCCAGACAACTAACAATAGTCCATAGTACACACAACTGATAAGGGAAAAAAGAAGAAAACGGATGCATAAAGAAAGGTTCACTTAGTGGTCAAAATGACCGTAGTCAGTCTTTCTAAGTATAAACATTTATAGCGACTATAATAATAATCTTAAAGAAAAAAAGTTACTATTGTAAGATCTTAATAGATAGTTAAGAAAAGTCAATGAAGGAAAAACAGTTTGAAAATTAAACGCAGCAAATATGAACATTTGAAAACCGTTTGTGGTCAAAATGACTGCTTCCGTCTTTCTAGTGTTAAATTAGCGTTAGTAGTTTTAAAAAAAATTTTCTGCAGAGCCAAAAATTTTCTGCAATCGCCGTTCGCACGTATGTCTATATTATGCAAGACTGCCCATAGCACCTACAGCCTTGAAATTTCGTACAAAATTGCTTCAAGCCCCAAGAGTTTGCACCTGGGGTCTGTTGTTTTAAACTTCAAATTAGTTTTTTAAGCTAACATTTCATATAAATTGCCTATTGCAAGGATCAAAAATTTCCTACATTCCTTAACATTCCCTTAGCATTAGATTGAGCATGTTCCAATCAACCAGAACAGCACATATTTTTCCATCAACCAGAACTTTTCAATTAACCAGAACAGCACATATAAGGATTTCTAATCAAGAGAAAGTTCTATGCATTCTTGATTTAATGCAAAAGCTAAAAAGCAAAATATTACTAGAGACCACGAATTTGAAAGCAACTTTTCAAACGTTCAAAATGATTTTGTTATACATATTTTTATCAAGTTCTGTTTGTTTGAGGTTGGAGTAGGATTTTAATATGCTTCTAAATTTAATGAGCTCTTTGCTAAGTTCTGTTTTGTATTGAAAGAGGAGAGCAATTTTTATTTTGTTTTAATGATAATGTGAATTTTAATCTGTTTTTTCTTAAAAGGGGCTTTAAATCCCTGCAAACCAAATAAGATTGTGAAGCAATCTTTGAGGGTTGGTGAGTGGCAGTGAGCAAGGCGAAGAGCCCCTAAATTTTTTTTGAAGGATAAACTCTAGGACAGGCATTTTGGGGATGTAGTTCTAGGTCTATGGGGGTGATGGAAGTTACCTTAATGGGGTGGTACCAGCTAGGGTACCAAGGAGCAATAGCATTATTATATGCAGTATAATATCCATTTGTATCGACTTGTTATGAGAACAAGGAGGACTGTGACCACAACAAAATTTAGGTGCACCAGTCACCATCAACAAAGGATCTGTTGACTGCTGGTATTCAACCTGAAACTCTCTTTAGGATTACATTGCCTTAATGAACAGGCTAAATGCCAAAAAAAGTCAAATAGCTAAAAAATATTTAGTTCTTTGTATGTTAAATGATTGCTTTTCATGTATCATAAAAATTAAAGGTTGAAGGAAAAACTAGTAAAATTTCAAAATATCATTATTATCCTTGTTGACAAGCTTACAAAATATGTCTTCAATACTCACCAAATTCATGGGGAAGCTCATGACAGAAAACAGCAATGGCAGTAGAGAGACCTCCACGAACACCAGTGGAAAAAGCAGCCCCTATAGCCAGCCCATCCCCAAAATTGTGAATAGAGTCCCCCAGAGTGACAACTAAAGCCATAGAAGTCAGTCCTATAAAAAGAAAAGCAAGTTATTATATGTCACACCATATTAAAAGGGATACATTTAGAAGGAAAACAAATTACAGTTGATTCCAGTTAACCAGATCAAATTGGGACGTTTTGGTCCTAATAACTGGCTGGTCTGATTGAGATTAGGCGAACAGGACTTGTGTAAAATGCCTGAACACATACAATACATGAAGCATTTAAATGCGACTATGATTATCGAGAGGCACCCCTATATGATGAGAATACAAAGAAGAAATAATGCTGTTTGCTAAATTTTTTCATTGAGGAATCAATTAAAGTGAACCAAATATATATATTTTTTTACTTGTTCAATAACATGTTCAGTTTGATACGGTTTTAGACATTCCTTTCAGTTCGTTCAGTATCAATTCAATAACTAGAAGTAACCAAAAATGTGAGAGTGAAAAAATGGGTTTTAAAAAGTACTATTCACCTGTTAAAACTTTCAATGAAACGTAAATTATGTATTATATAACCAATTTTTTTTCCTTGAAAAATTTACATTTTAATGACAGAGAAATCAACTGAATAAATTTATAAGTTTACTGATTTTTTTTTTTTTTTTTTTTTTGACCTCTGCTGGAAGAGTGCCGCCATTCAGTATGAGTTTTATTAAGCAGTACCACTAACCAACCTTTTTTTTTTCACTGTAACGATATTTTCATTGTGATGGAACTAAAACAATGTAGTAGCAATTTAAGCGGCATTCAGCATTTATTTTGCAGATAACAGATATTTCATTGTGATGGTGTTGTTTGCTGTAATGAAATTTTACTGTATTTGAAATTTATAAATGTTGGCCAAAATAAATCTGTTAACTGAATTGCATACTTCCATTTTAAGTCTATTGAGTGATATGAAATTCAAGTAGAAGACATATGGGATACTTATTTGTAAAATAAACAAAGTTATGAATCTAAAATTGTTTACCACAGAATAAAGGCTTGGCAACCATCAAATTTGGTGGCTTTTTAATGGAATCCATATCAACGATTTCTGTATCTAAGGACGAACTCGACTGGTCTCTCGAAACAGGCTGGAAAAGAAAATACAAGCTCAGTTTTCAGAAAAAACTCAGAACATTCTTTTATCAAATCATGAAATTAAAGTGAAAGAAATAAATGAAAAATTATGAACCAGTTTATGCTTGAATAATTGAAACTTTTCTGAACTAATAGGAAATTAAGTAGAAATTGCTTCTATAAAATATTTTGAAACACTTCAAATTCAGGACATTGATTGCTGGTTGATAACGTATTCTTTGGCCTCACGTGAAAGGAACAGAGGCACAATGCCTATTTAATATTATTAAATTATAAGGTAAGATATGACAGACCTGATTCAAATATTGCTACAATCTGGAAAATAAAGAAAAAATACATACACAAAAAAATGGTAGCACTCTTAAGAAAAATCAGGCAAAAGAAAGAGGGGAAAAGATTAGGATGTGGAAGCTTCATCAGATTTTACTATCTTTAAAGAAAATTGAAACACTAAAATTCAAATATATAAATGTTTCCTCTTAAAATGAGTCTGTATTTGAGATTATCTCATTTCTCTCCAGATTATACATAGTTCAAAATTAACTTTTGGTAAGCAAAAAGTTTCATCTCTTTTCTTACCAGCTGTGTTTCTGATTTACTTTTGACAGAAATCAAAGTTGGCAATTGATCTGCAATATGAACATGACTGTGACCATGACTTTTATTGTCCTATAAAATAAAAATGTACAAATAATACACAAATTCTAAACAACTATGCAAGAGTACTGAAATTGCATAGATAAAAAAAAGAGTTTAAAAAAAATATTGTCACCAATACAAACCTCCTTTAATATTTTTTATTAATTGATTGATACCTTCAATGAAATTTTTATGCTTTTAACAAATCAAAAGGGGAATGATAAAAGTTTGAAAATCTTGAGAAAAGTGTTTTTATAAGCCAGCAGTGGTGCACAAAAGGGGGTGTCCAGGTTTTCGAGACGCCTCCCCCTATCACCCTTGATCTGTTATCAAGTGTCTATAATCCCATTTATATCATAGCCATTTCACTATGTGTACTAGAAATTCCACGTATTGACAGAGAAAAAATTTCATTCATTATGTTCATTTCATGATTCTACATGACTAAGTAGCGCAGGTATTCTTTCAATGCAGCATAAATCCACTTAGATTTTTAGTTGTAAAATGTGATTTTAAAATTTTATTGCAAAAATTAATGATCAAAATTATAGTGTGACTTTTTTGTTTTTATAATCTCTTGTGATAAATGTACATGAAGATGAAAAACAAAATATTCAGGAGGTAATGGAAGATTCTTAGTACCGCAAATGAGTTTCCTTTTTTTTCTTTCTGAATTATGGAAAAAGTAAATACATAATTTAATTACCAGAAAACACAATAACTTAAGTGCTAGTTATAATTTATTTGGTTAATTAATGCTAAATAATGTATTAAATATATTTTTTTTAAATACATTTTCCCCCCAAAATTTGAAAAAATCAAAAGAATTTGTTTGGCGGCGTATTGGGGTAGTATGATATGAGAATGGTGAACTTTAGACTCTGGAGCATTCCCTTGAAAATTTCCTGTGTGCGTGCACCACTGGCAATCAGCATAATTAAGCCAACTGAAATATATTGAGCCATTCCATGGAAAACAGTAATTTTGACCTGCATGTGATGCTTCAGACATTTCATCAAAAATAAGTTTGAAAAGATAATGAACAAAATTTTGTTGCTTAAGAAATCACAAACGTATGCGGAACTTAAGCAAAAAGTTTCGTTGTCACCTTTTAGAATTATTTCTTTTTTATGAAACACAGGAACCGTCATGTGTGGGACAAAATGACCGTGTTCAGTGGAATGGCCATATACATATTTGTTTTTACGGTTAAAAATATTATTTCTCAACATAGGTATTTTTTCCTTTAAGTTGGAGCCTTAGCTTTCAAAACCTACAATTTGTTTTGTCACTGCTGTATTAATAGAGCAAAAAAATGAGAAATTAAAATAGTAAACTACAAGAAGTTGATATGGATATCCCGCAAGTGACACATGCAAATAAATTAAAATTTAAGTAACAAAGTTATTTAATAAAAATAATACTGTATCAGGAGTATCTTTGTAATGAATGTAAAGATGTGCTTACTCCTGTTTAATTAAAATATTAAGATCTGTAACAAAATGTTTGTGAAATTATAGAGTTGGTTTGTCCCGCACGTGATGGTGAAATGACCCTATCGTAGCTTTCACCTCAAGAGGACCAAATATTTGAACTCCTACTTTAAAAGAAGGAAGATCTTAAGAAAAATAAGGCTGTAGGTGACTGCAGTAGCAAAAGGGATAACATTAATGATAAAAACAATTTTTCTCTTACTTGACTAGAATTATGTCCATTGGAAGAAAAAGCACAAAGTATAGCCTCAAAAAGAAAGAGTCCATAGATGGTGAAGAAAACTCCAAGTTGCAGCTGAGTATACGGCTCAAGGAATGAACCATCATGAGAATGTTCATGGGAACCACCTGACCCATGCATATGGAGACCTAAAAACTGAAAATATACATGAAATTAAAACATTTCTTTGCACAAAGTATCAGTAAGACATTTTAATGATTGACAATAAAAAACAAAATAGATTAAAGAATACTAACTTAAGAGACATTAAACCAACAGTACTCAATCTTTTTCTCTTGAATCATGTAAACAAGATAATTAACAGGAAGGGGGGGGGGACATAATCATAAAGAAAATCAATGTTTATTTCTTTTGTTGAACATGCCAATCAAAGTTTTATCAATGCCCAACCAAACTAAGAATGCTTGATATACTGGAAAAGTGCTTTTTTAGGAAGAGTTTGTTCAAAGTAATTACATATCATAACGTGTCAAATTTTTGACAGCCTTTACCTTCCCTCACAAAAGCTCATAAGGATTAAAAATTTAACTAAGATGTCAGTAAAAAGAAATATATTTTGCCAAGTTACATTTACTAATATTTAAAATATTCCTGTTAATTACAAATTAATTAAAATTTGTTTTTACATACCTGTGGCATGAGGTGCAATAAGGCATCTCCAGCAAGTGTACTAAAGGCAAGACCATAAAACCCAGCAATGATGTAATTGTATGCACGCTTTGTCATGACGGGCAGTAAAAGAACTCCGGCTAGAGAAGTCAAGCTGATCACCAGAACTGACAGCGATCCATAACCATAAACTATTTCAGAAAGTTCATAATTGCAATTAGACTAAAATTCAATCATAACTTTTATAGTAAAACTTATTAACAATAATTTAGGGTAAAATCACACTGGATCTAATTTGAGCTTTTGAGGTTTTGTAATGTATGTTCTGTAGCATAACATACATGTTTACACTTCACGATATACAGTAAACTTTCGATTATTGGCGGTCAGGTTATCCCTGGTTCAGGTTATCCACGGGTCTTTTCACCATTTTTTTCAACAATCATTAAATGTTTTTTAAACTTATGACTGTTATTGTTCGTATTAGCTTCTGCATACAGGTAGCTATCAAAATAATGGAAACACTCTGTGACAAGTGTATTGGGAATCACTACTCTGTCATAAATGTTCTGTTGATAAAGGTGCCTTCTGACACTAATCACTCGCACTGATGAATCCAGATGGTGATTGAGTTCTCTGGTCTTTTTTGCTGATATTGTTCGCTTTTTAGACATTACAATCCTCTTCAATACCGTCGGTTTCCTTTACTAAGCTTCTCTTTCCATCCACTATTTCCCTTTGCCGAGCATGTCTTACCACGCTGCGTGTATGCTGTCATGACTTTAGATACTGTACCTCTAGAAACACCAAATGTTTCAGTTACACTTGCTTCAGCTAGACGCGCTCCAACAATTTGTCTTCTTTTTTAAAATTAGAGGGGTCTGATATTTCACGTGCTTGAAAAAAATCCAAGACATCCAGAACTTTAGTTAATCCACCATATACTACCAGAATATGTACATTGCTATTTATATAAAAAAAAAACAAATATCTAGTTTTATTCTTTATTATGTACAAAGCACATTCAAAAATGTCACTTTTATTCACAGGTGTTTCCATTATTTTTATAACTACCAGTATGTATCTTTTTTACGTTCAATGTTAATATATGGAATGTATGATGTTTTTAGCCGTAATTTAAATGTATGTGTGAATGATATTCATATTTTTTAGCTATTGTATACAGTAGCATCGTTTTTTACCTATTATTCGGATTATCTGTGGTTTTCACTTATCCACGGTTACCGTGCCACCTTATGCCGCGGATAATCGGGAGTTTACTGTAGTATTTTCTCATAACAAAATAATAGACACAAATAAAAGTAAATACAAAAGCAAACCAATAATATTAAAGGTAAAATTTCTATTGAATAAATGGTCATTTGGTAACTTTTAAAATCAAGCAAAACAAAATTCGATAAAAAAATGCAATATTCATACATTAAACTCTATGATTCCATTAATTTTCCTAAGTTTCTTTAAGGATTCATAGATGTAGTTAGAAGCGCCACTTCATGGTTGTTAGAAGCTGCATATAAAACACACTTAAAACTACTTGAAGTAACCTAAATTTCTTAAACACAAAAGGATATGTCGAACACTTTATAACATAATAATAAATTCACTATCAATTATTAATTTTTGACAACAGAAGTAAAACAGTGCAAAGCTGTTAAAATTAACAGAACTACAAAGTTGACCATGCAATAATGCAACTTATTACTCTCCTTCAGAGAAGACCTAACGCGACTTTGGCCCCGAGGATTGAGGTTCATTTGGCTTAGCGGTAAAGCATTGGCTGAGCATAATAAAGGTCAGCAAATCAAATTTTAGTATGATCTCTAAAACCACTAGCACAGCCGTCCAAATACACACATCTGTACCCTACAAAGTTATTAATTTCATAAACCTCATAGGACTTAATTTTTCTCATCAATCAAATTATGCTGATAGCAAGCTAGCAGAAACAAAAGTTAATCTATTAAAATCTACTGTTTAAACTGTTTCAGTTTCTCATAATATTATAATGCTGGATCATTACACTTTTTCGTATATTTTAATCTTAATTATTTATTCATTTCTGATTCTAAAAAAACTAAACAGAAGGAGCAACATAGTTTAGTGACAGAACCCGGCACTAAATCATATTTAGGAAAGAATATTTAAATTTAATACAAGATTTGAATAATTTTTTCACTTATTAAAGAATGATTTTAAGCCAATAAAAGTCACTTAATTTTCCTGAAGCGAAAAATAATTCATCAAAAGGGAACTCATTATTAGAATTTAAAATACATATATATATATACACATGTACATTTAAAACAAAATATAAAAGTTTCTCTCATTAAAAAAAAAAAGAGTTAGAATTTCAATATGTAGCACTAACCAATACTATTTCATACAACAAACATCAACCATTGCAAGACAGAAGATAACAAATTTGTCAGCATAGTACCTTCTGCACGAGATGGAGCAGGAGCAGGGGGAGGAGCAGGTTCAGTGCAGACACCACTAACTATCTGCTGAATAAGAGCAGGGCACAAATCGAGGAAATCTCCTTTACTAAGTGAACTGTTTTGTTGATGGCCAAATTTTAAAATTAAATCTTCAACACTCAGACACTAGAAACAAAGAATTTTCTGTTAAATCTGTTCAAGTTTGAATCTTTAAATATATTTTTAGTTTTACTTACACAATGAGCTTCCTAATTGCTGAAAGAAATTGAATAATTTAACAACACCCAAAATATATTTAAATAATCTTGTTTACATCAAAAACGAATTTTATTAAATAGTTTAAAAACTAGAAGAAAAAACACATGAGCATGATTTAAATTTGTATCATTTCTAAATGAACAAAAGTTGATTAAAATGATAAAGTGTGAAGACAACTTAGGAATTCAGGATAACTTGCATATACTAGCTTTCTTTATAAAAAGGATACATTAAAATAAAATTTTAAAAAATAAAAAAAGGGTATTGCACACATTTTTGACATCCAACAATAATGTTGAGGGATTTCACTTTCCCAATTAACACATTGGGTATAAATAAGAATATTATTTATCCAGTTACTTACTGTTATCTCAATGTTGCTACTTTTTTTTCTTTTGCTCACTTAAAAGCATAAAGCTTATAAGATTTTTTTTTTTTTTTTTTTGCAATAAAAGATATTTGCACAAAAGAAGTCTGAGTAGGATATGAAATGCAAAACTAAACAACATTTGAGTCGAAAAACCGAAGAAAGCAATTTTTCTCATAACAAAATAATAGACACAAATAAAAGTAAATACAAAAGCAAACCAATAATATAAAAGGTAAAATTTCTATTGAATAAAAGGTCATTTGGTAACTTTTAAAATCAAGCAAAACAAAATTCGACAAAAAAATGCAATGTACATACATTAAACTCCATGATCCCATTAATTTTCCTAAGTTTCTTTAAGGATTCATAGATGTAACAATGAAATTTTAATGGAGGAAAATTAAAAAAAAATTACCTTTGTTGCTAAACTAGCAAATTTGTCATTTAACTGTAAAGTAGAATCTGTTTGCCTTTCATTTTCCCCATTACGAAGCAAATAGACCTTCTTCACATCATCCGACTGCTGATATGTTTCATCTTTTTCTTTCTGCCTTTCAACCTGATGGAAGAAATCACTTTTCAAGGATGAAGATGGGACATTAAAATCCCCACTTTCAGCTGTTAGATCTTTAGAAACAGTAGGATCCCTATCCTCTGATGCTGATCTCTGAAATCTAGAACTAACAGCTGATGAAGCCGCTGTAGACATCCAATCAATATTTTCCTTTGTGGTTATTGGCTCAGAGCTCCCAATACCAATGGTAGATTCATAATGCAGCATGTGATGTCCATCTGCATGTGAAGCATTGTAAATGCTAATGTTAGAGACAGGTTGTAAGTCTATTTCCTCAGGCACTGGTGAAGTATCTTTATTGCCTTCAGCTTCTGCACTGGAGTTCATACTCTCAGCTTTATTTCGAAGCACATGGTCGGAATGTTCTTTGTGATTATGCTCCTCTTGATGGTCAGAATGTTTTTTGTGATTATGCTCCTCTTGATGGTCAGAATGTTCTTTGTGGTTATGCTCCTCTTGATGTATAGTATCAGTAAGATTCTGAATAACCATATTGCTTGGAGTAGAGCTTTCATGGTCATGTTCAGAGTTGATTAAATGGTCATCATGTTCATGCTCATTATAGACATGCTGACTACTGTGGCTATCATCATCACCATGGCTGTGTATAAGACGGTCATGTTTGATAGAATGATCGTGATCATGGCCGGAGTGGTCATGATCATGATCGTGGTCTGTGTGATCATCATGATCATGATGTTTGTGGCTGGCAAATCTTCCACCACTTGCACTGTTCTGGTTATCCGAATGGCTATGATGATCATGATTATGGTAAAGTGAAAACAGTTCATTGGAATGATGACATTCATTATGGTGCTCATGTTCATGAGGATCTTTGCTATGATCATGAGAATGATGGGTGTGATCATGATCGTGACTGCGATCATGATCATGGCTGTGGCCAGCGTTTTGAAGGTCATGAATCATTCTTTTAAGCCCTAAAATAGTAATAATAATGTTTTAAACAAGAAATTTATTTTTCAAGAAAAAATGATTTCTGAAAGAGAGGAAAGAAACCATTTACAATGAAACATATCTCAATTGATTTAGTATTTTTGTAATTAATTGACAAACAAACCATTTTAAAACAAATTTTAGATATCTTTTCTTGCTCTTTTTTAAATATATTTTTAAATGAACAAAGCCATCATAATGTTTGCTTCTTGTTGTCATTAGAGGTATACAGAGCATTTGCCCATTATCTCTCTTGTTTCACAGAAGTAAATGTTGGAATTTGCATTTTTGAGGCTCATCCAAGGCTCATAGTCCCAAGTTTCAGTCTTAGTTTTCGTCAATCAAAACATTTCTTTTTTTTAATTTCAACTTTTTGTTATTTTACTTTTCACATTGCTGATGCATTTTTTTTTTCAATGATCCCCTTTTGTTTAATTATTTTCTGTCCAAAGTCCTAATTTATTTTTATTATTTAAACTTTGGATACAAATACAAAAGGGACAACTAGAAGCAGGCTCTAGTCAATTTATCAATTGCCCTCTTAAAACTATTCATCCCACTACAAGTAACAGCTGCTTCTGGTAAACTATTCCAAACACCTACAACCCTATAGAAGTAGTAATTTTCCCTGAATTCAAGATTAGTTTGAGATTTGAAAAGCTTAAAGCAATGACCCCTGATTCTGCCATCTGTGCAATAATTCAGTCCAGAAACGTTATCCATTTATTAAACTTAAATAACAGGACCATGTCCCATCTAAACTCTACTTTGCTCAAGACTATACATATTAGGAATTCTAAATCTGGAATCATAATCTAAAATAGAAAGCTCATTTACTAATCGTATAGTCCTCCTTTGATATGTTTAAGATAAGGAGACCAAAACTGAACAGCATTTTTTAAATGAGGTCTTAGCAAACTTCTGTACAATGGGGGGGGGGGGAGTCGTTTAGAATTTTGTGAAATAGACATATTGATAAAACCCTGATGCTTTGTCCACCCTGTACCGTTTCCACCTCTTGTGTAAAGATGAAAAGAGAATGCATGGACTTATAGAGACGTTTAATGCGATCAATATTTACAGCTATGTTACAAATTACAGATTATTTAATGTTACAAAGATATTTTGAACTACGAGAGCCATAGTCCGTGACTCCCAGCTCTTTGCTCTCCGAGTGTCTCCCCTTTGACCTATTTATTTTCTCTTATATACCGGTATTCGTTTGGCGGGGAATGCACCCCTGTTTACAACAGTCAGATGATGTTGACAAAAATGCTTAAAGATCTTTTCCTTCTGCTGTCTGAGGTTTCAACTGCATTGACAGTGTGGTTGAAAAATGTTCCCTATAGTGTCACAGACATATCACACCAAACGGAGAAATTTTATGTTCACAACAAATGTCCAGCTCCGGATAAAATTCAGCTACTTTGAAGATCTCCTTTCAAACATTTCTTAGAAAAGGTGAGCAAAGGCCGTATTTACGTGTGGTCTTATACTTATCCAGCTCCCATTCTGGTGACAGATATAAAACACCAGTGTAACATGTTTTTCTCACGATGAGTGTGGTCTGAGAAAGAATTTTTAGACCGATCCCACACACTGAATCGAAATAGCAAACTGGAGGAATCGCATCGGTATAACCCTGTTGGCTTTGTCCCTTGTCCAGTTGCTTTGTTAATGCACTACTGATAAAACTAAAGGTCTGGACTGATTGAAAGACCCAGATCTACAAAATTTCTTCTTCCCCCAAGATAGATCCCTGAAAATACAAGTTTGCATTCTCAATTCAATGAAGCACTTGACATTTTTCAACATTGAACCACATACTCCACTTAACTGCACAGTGAGATATTGATCTAAATCCTCTTGTATAGGCTGGGTAGATTTCTGAAAAGTTCAACCAGGACACCAGAATGCCCCCCCCCCCTCCCCCGAATCGCAAGTATTCAAAAGAGTACACACTCCTATGGTTACTAATTTTGAGCCTAAACCACATGCAATAATATATGACACAAGCAGATAAATTTGAGCATTTCTTTTCTTACATTCAAAAATTTATAAGTTATACTTTAGTAAGAAGAAACACTTTGAATGAGAAATAAACATTTGAACAATATTTTGCCTTTATTATTGCTGTAAAATGCCTTACAATCGAATTCTATAATAATTTTCTCAATCATGGTTTCATATGACAAAATAAATATATTAAATAATCCTTCACAATTAATTATTTTCAGACTTTTCTGGTTATCTGCACCCAAACTTATTTTTTACCGGGATGAGAAGTAAACTGGCCGAGACAACGGGATTTTGTCTGAAAACCGTTACTGTCCCGGTCAAATTGGGATGTCTCGCAAGTCTACTTTTGTATAGCATCTTAGGAAAAACTATTCTCTAAGCAAAATTTCCAAAAAACTAAATTGACTTGAATAAGAAAGTAATTGAAATATGAAACAAATACCTTTGAGGTTCATGTAAGGGGTACAAGAGTCCCCATAGTGGTGGAAGATGTCATCTAAAAAGTCTGTCACTGATTCATCAGCCTCTATACAATGACCTAGTAAATAAAAAAAAAAGTCAATCAATTTTTAAGTTCAATATACGAGGGGGGACCCAAAAATAACCAATTTTTTTTCTAAGATATTTCTATATTAATTTATTCACAAAATTTCTTTAGTCTCCTTCAAAGTGTTCACCCTTAGATGCAATACACTTGTTAATTCTTTTTTTCCACTGTTAGAAGCCCATTGCGAAGCAGTTTTTACAACCTCTACATCATAAAAACGCTTCACTTTCAGAATTTTTTTCATCCTCGGGAACAGAAAAAGATCACGGGGGGTAGGTCTGGAGAATACAGGGATCAAGGAACGACTAGCCACCCGTGCCAAGTAGTGGTTAATAGTGAATGCCGAGTGAACGGCAGCGTTATCATGGTAAAAGAACCATTATTCTGATTGCCTGCGCGAGCTCCAACTCACTCTTGTTTCTTATAAGTTTCCTCAATCATAAAATGACGACTCTTGTTGATTTTTTGGGGGATTTTTTTCAACGTTTTCATCATTTCAAAACGTTGAAGGGCACTCAGAACAATCATGATCTTCAACAGCTCATGCTACCACGTTTAAAATGCCCAAACCACTTGAAAACTTGTGTACGGCTCATAGCATCGTTCTTGAAAGCTTGTTGTAACATTTGGTAAGCTATTCCGTTGCAGACATTTCAAGCAGGAAGCAAAATTTCATGCTTACAGTTTGTTCTTTTAAATCTGCCATAATGAGTTCGCAGACAGAAAGCAACACTATGATCAGAAGTTATCAACTACACTGACGCCACTTGCACAGCTGGTTAGTGAAGGTCTGTACCTGAGCCATCTAGCTGGGCAACACTACTACATCTAAGATTGGCATTGCACTATTAATCGGATTTCTTTTGGGTCCCCCCCCCCCATAGGTAGAAGAAATAAACAGAGAGAGACAGGAATTTCAATTAGGGGGATCAGCGGGCGTCAATTGCTCCCCCCTCCTCACCTTTGAAAAAAAATGCTTTCACATATATGTTGACTTGGTTTTTGTTATTTTCCCACAAAAGTTGCATTGAGGATTCATCTTTTGCCCCTAACCGTCACCCCTACCCCACGTTTGCAAAATTCGAATAAGACACGACTGGAGAAAAAGAAAATGTTTTTTCAAACAAATAGTGATATCGGGTAGGGGCCGCTTAATGTGATCACTTTGGGACAAATACAATTTGATAACAATAACCGACTGATAACAATAACCGAAAAGAATCCAGGTGACACAAAATAATGATTTTTTTTCCAATTAAGGTGCATTTATTTTGGCAACCTCAAAATAAAATCACAATGACTCCACTGAACGCAGTTTAAAATTATAAATTATTAAACTAACAAAATGGAAATATCTGAATTATAAAAAGTTGAAGCGAAATTATGCAATTTTTAATCACATAGTAATAGGTGAAGTAAAATATGACCGTTATCCCTGACATTCGTAAACCAGTTTCAAAGCACATTCAGCTTTTCTATCTTTCCCAGCATGGTTTTGCTTGTTTAGATTTTAATTTAACTTCCCTTTGTTTTCAATCGCGACACAGTTATTTAATAGTTTACAAAGTAATGGCAACAATGGAGATCCTACATCAATGCCTGCAACATGTCCAGCAACTGAATTTTTTTAGGTGCAAAAGAAAGTTTTCTTAGGGGGAGTCTGTGGTCACTCGGGGCGAACTTTCTGTAGCTCCATTCCTAGAAAAATTTTGAACTGCTATTGAAAACCACAAAATGCTACACAGAAAGTTAGTCTCGTCAGGGTTTGCCCATGTATTTCTGTTAATTGAGGACCAAAAACGGGGAAAAAAATTGAAAGTTTATGAAAAAGTGATAACAATAAACGAAGATGCTGATTACAATATCCGACTTTTTTAACGTGTGTTAACATACAAGTGTTCCTGAACTTTGTGATTCTGATAACGAAGCGAATGATAACATTAACCATGATCACATTAAGCAGCGCCGAATGTAGATAGATATAGATTGATTAATACTGCCATCAAATTTATTTCAACAGTAATCTTGAACGCGTAAACCTTGGCATAATATAATATTGTAACGGATCCGGTGGGACTTCCAACTTTCTTGAAAGGACGACACAGTTCTTGATTAAAAATACAGGAAATTTATTTACACTATGTACAGGAAAGATCGTCAACAACTGCTAAATTAATCATCAGCAATTAAGCAAATATCACACAACACCGTAAACTCAACGGTTACACACGTATTTACTTCCAAATATGAAAAACAACACAGCAAAATGCCTTGCAATAAACAGAGCTAACAGTACAAATTCTCAATCAAAACTCAACTTTTTATCATGCATAACGCTTTTTATACACACCGAAAGAGAACTCTCAAATATTCCACAAGATTCCAAATGCTTCTTGAAAATATTCTTTTTATTCATTCACGAATCTTATCAATGAAAAATAGGGGATCGTATCCTTCAGCCGAACGTATAGGGGCTGTATATTTATTACGGGAAACTATTTACAGGTTACGTTACTACAATAATTACTATTTATAGAATTTGTAACATTATTAGAGAAAATATTTTGAACAAATCCAACGCTTTTACCTTGAAATATTTTGCCCATCAGTACTCTCAACACCTGGCGCACTTCCTCTTTTTGTGTAGCAACTTCATTTAAAGATGAAATTTCTAAGATTTGCTCAGCATTGAAACACTAGAAAACAGAAAAAAAAAATCAATATGACATGTTTTTAGAGCGTAACTGCTGACTTACATTCACTCTTGACGAATAAAATACCAAATCAACAGGTAATTGATCAGCTCTGCTGCTAAATGCTTTCAAACATTTTGTCAAGCAAAACTTGAAATTACAAAAGTTGCCTAACTAAATTGGGAGATTATACATATATACAGTGTACCTCCAAAGTACTGCTCCCCACTTTGCTTAGAAATTTGTATGCTATGAAAAAGATAAAATCATAGAAAACAGTGTCAAACAAACACAGTTTAGTACAATAAACTAAATTTAAGTAACAATATCAGGAAGGTGAGTTTTTAACCTAAAGACATGTAACAGTACATTGTACTTTGAAAACAGTATATTTTACACCAGTACAGGGTGGCGACAGGAACTGTGAAAAAAAGTTCCCTGACTTTTCCCTGATTTACGTTACCAATGATAATGGTTTTCTTTCTCTGCTCTACTTGAAATCCATTGTATGTTTGTATAAAATGCAGTATTTTAAAGTTGTGTAAAGTTGTTGAACTAAAGATATATTTCAAAAAGATGCTACTTTTTTAATAAAATGGTTAAAAAAACATATCAAGCCAATTTGGGGGGGGGGGGCTACAAAATAGTATATTAAATTTTTCTACAATGGAAAGATTATAGAAATTAAAAAAAAATAATACTTTACTTCCAGAAACCACTTAGCATAAGAATTTTAAGAAACTATTAAAATTAATCTTAAAAACATATATGTATTCATGATAGAACTAAAAAGTAATTGAAATTATTTTGAACTAAATTTTCAAAGAGTATAATAATTGTTGCAAGAATAACAAGTAATAGTGAAAGAATAGAAGTAATGTAGTTATTCTTATATAGCTAATTGACATATTTATTCAAAAAAAATGAAACCATTTGACATCCATTCATAGGGAGCTTTTCTTTACTCAAGAACATAGATTTAAATGAATGAATACAGCATTTTAACAATAAAAAAATAAATATATTTACTTAAGTACACAAATTAACTCTATTTCAAATGATTTCAGCATGTATCGAAAAAAATCTTAGATTGCTTTTGTAATGAAAGAAAAAAAAGAAATAAAAAAGCAATTAGTTAATTTCAAAATATATAAAAGAAGAATACAACTTGGATATAAAATAAAAGAATTACTTAAGTCTGAAGAAAAGAAAACCTTTATAATCTGCGGTGACAACAAATAGTATAACGGTAAAAACAAAGTTTTTTTTATTGAAAGTTCAATTTTAGCAATTAAATTAAAAACGTGAAGAAGTAATAACTTTTAAGCTTTTATAATATTAACCCAAAAACCAAAGATTTCTTCTTGAAATTGTGATTACAGTATGCTAATTACTTCGAGACAATTGAATAAAGGCAAAGGCGTTAAGGTATTAAGGCTTCCTCTTTGCCTGTATGGTTGTTTATTTTACGTAGCATTGAAAGCGTAAAGGGAAATTTCAAGCTAGGTAAAATAAACAACCTAACAGACACAAAAGCAATCTTAGGAAGTTCATCCTGTGGGGAATAAGTAAGATTCAAAACTTTGACGTTGAGGAAAAAAGATGCACAACTATGCGGCAGTGTATAATCCTACCTCATTAATTTTACTTTTTTTTTCAACAGATAATTGGCGGAAAATGCGTAGGGAATTAGAGTACTTAATTTTGTAAAGCAAAAAAAAAAAAATTTTTTTCTTCATAAAATTGATTTTCCCTGATTTTTTGTTATTTTTTCAAAATTCCCTGATATTTCCCTGACTTTTCCCTGATTAATAAAGTTCCCTGACTTTTCCATGATCTCCCTGATCTGTCGCCACCCTGCAGTAAGCAGGAGAAAAAACAGCAGACTTTCACATTGAAAAGGCTTTTAAAATTTGCTTTCATTCAAAATTTTGACAGAATTTCGGTTGAAAATTTCCGAATCAAGGTTTTAAATAAAAGAGACAAAAATTAAAAAAAAAAAATCCTTTAAAGCAGCTGTTCTCAAACTTGAATCCCTTGTGAACCATTTCCAAAATTCACATGAAGTTTTACATTAAATGACAAAAATGATTTTCTTTTTTTAGTTAGAGAAACAATAAGTCATAACAAGAACAAAAATAAGTGCAAAATATCAAACAGTGCTACAAACTAAAATGATTGCAAAACAAATTTAATCAACAACGCAATCTTAGCAATACTAGTTCTTTCTTGAAGTTTCAGTCAACTTTTAAAAAATAATAATAATAGGACAAATCTGTACCTCAGACTTAAGTTCAAAAATTGCGATTTTCCGATCATTAGTGCATTGTATACAAAAGCTTATTCCGGATGACGCCATGTGAACGTAATTGTTTTTTTAAAATTCCTTTCAATTTTTTTACCAGGGTTAAAAGAGCACGCGTCCCATCCTTTGTATGTGCCAGAAAAAAAGTTTTTCCTTAAAGAATTGTATTTTAATGGGACCATGTTAATAATTACTAACATGATTGTTTTAAACTTTTGGGCAAATTAAAAAAATATGAAAAGAAAAATATCTAACTTCAGATAATTTTTTCAAATTTTATCATTTTCACTCTTGCTTGTTCTTTTGATGGTTTTGTAGCAATTTTTTAAAACAACTTTACAATTTTTTTAACAAGTGGAAAAACGATGCGGAAATCGGGAGACAGGATAAAAACACGGGAAGCTCCCATAAAAAACCAGATTCGGCAAATATGCTGTAAGGAATGGCTAAATTCAGATGTTTTGTTGTTGTAAGCAGTTACAATCTTCTTTAAGAACTAATACTGGAACTTTTTGATCATCTCATTGAAGAAAACTGAAAGTCCTTGAAACAAGCAATTATCTACGCAATAATCATGACGACGAAACCGATTTCCGGAAGTCGCAAGTGCGGAAGTTCAAAACTTTTCGCATTGAAAGAAACATTTCTTCCAACCCCCAAAATACATGCATGCATTTTTTTTTTTTTTTTCTTGCAATGTGAGATTTAATAACACTAACTTTCTTATTCATAGCGAGTTATTCTTTGAAATTAACTTAACGAAAATATTGCTTTTTGTTTTTTTAAGAAGAGGGAAGAATAAATTTTCATTTATGTTATTGTTTCAGGGTTCCTACCAAAGAAGTGAATACCTACAGGGTCAAATTTCTCAATAAGCAGAGTAGGCAGCTGCCAAGGACGGCAAATGTTGCTTTAATAATATTTTTTTTTAAGTTATTATTTTTGAAAGTGATATATTAGCATTCTTTCATTTTCCACAGCTACATCCTTTTTTTTTTTTTTTTGTTTTAATAATATTTACTTTCACACTTCTTGTGAAAGCGGGCATCGATTGAAAAGCAGGTGTCACTGCGTTTGGCCAGAAGTCGCAACAAAATTGGAGTTTGACTAGGTAACATTTTTGGTGCCATACTAAAGTTTATTTAATTGTGGTTTCTTGAATGATTGACGTTTATTTTCTCCTGTACATTACTAAAATTAAAAAATTGTAATAAATTAAGGACAGACACGCTCATCCATACATGTTCATAACATCCAATGAGCAGGAACATTAGGCGTCATTAAAAAAAAACAATTTCAGAAATGTTAAAAGAATCTCAATGTTGGTCTATTATCTCTATATTTGCCAACTCGTCAGCGAAATTTGCCAAATTAGGACCTTTTTGGATGGTCACAGTGACCTCCCATCGGGGGGGGGGGGGCAACCTTGAATGTAAAGCGTCATCATTTCCTCATTAGCTTGACAGTTTAAACTTCGGGAACACTTTTCTACATAAGTACCAATTTGCATTTCCGTTATACCCACTCACCCCCTCAAAGCGCAGCAACATTTCTGGGCAACCCCCAATGCGTGTTTTATCAGAGTAATTTATCAAAAGGGAACATATCCACTTTTTGGAAAAATTCATTTTATGACATGTTCTAAATCTTTCAGATGACCTTTATCAAATCACTTACTCTCAAGAAATCCAAACGGGGAAAATCCTCTTTTATTTAAGGGTAACGTGTGGCTTTTTGATCAAAAGATAACAAATCCGTCCTCTCCACATTTTAATTTGAACAAAAAGGGACATATCCTGAAAGAATCCGTAGTACGAAGACTTTTAGATCCAAAGGAATACATGTCCAAAATCTTGTAATTTCAATCCACTACTTTTAGGTTCATGTACTTCGATAAGAGAATATGAGACGGTGAAATATTAGAGTTTTGGTGAAATTGGAATTTTCAAGGGCACATATCCAAAATTAAGATGGCGATATCTCTCTCTCTCTTTTTTTTTTTTTTAACAAACATTTCTTACTTTGGGCAATGATTTGCCGTGATTTTGTGTTCAATTCTAATCGCAGAGAAGTTAATAAAAATGTTTTGCTTTAAATCGAATTTGTTTTTCTCACCTTCTGAACATTTTTGGAAAATAGATATGTTCCCTTTTGATAAATTAGTCCTCAGTTGACAACGTGGCATCATTGTTTTCCGAACGCATCATTCTTTTTACTTTCTCATACATAGATATAAAACAACGCACGAAAATAATTATTTGCATGTCCTAATAATGCTTCCTTTCACATGCGGGTTATATCATTTATCCTCGTTTCCGAAGAATCATAGGTCACAGCCTCATAAACAAATTCTCGCTTTCACTCTCGTAGGCTATTTGAATACGGCCGGTTTTCGCAAAACTCATTGTGAAACAACTGAAGATTGATGACGAATAGTTTCAGATTTATGACGGGCATCAGTGTTAAGGCATAAGCGGTCATCAATCGCATTTTGGAAACAAAAACTTTATTTTAACGCCCAGACTTCCAAACATAGGAACAAATTGACAACTAAAATTTTGGGTCTGATCACCCCCCCCCCCCTTCATTACTTGTACTGTTTAAGTGTTATTTCTATGCAATGGATTTTTTCAAGAACTCCTTTGATTTGTACCCTTTACATATTTGCCCTCGAAGCCAAGAAAATTTTTCCTAGGCATCCTCGTAACAACTATAGTTGGGGCAAACCTAACCTGGCAGCGTTGTGAAGGCTACACAGATCCTAATCAGAGTATCATTATGACACTGCCAGGTTAGGTTTGCCATAACTATAGATTTGAATACTTTTTTTCTGACACTGGGGGTAGCTACGATCGGTTCCGTTATCTTCAATGTAGTGAACTTTTCAATTTAACAATGTTTAAATTTTATTTCTTTCAAACTAAGGAGAAAACCAAAAACTGTCATGGTAGAAAAATAGCATTTAATAAAAACATCATGCACAAGCAAAGTCAGCCGAGGATCCAGAGGAGGGGGGTCATGAACTCCCTCTCTCGTGGGTCAGTCGGGGGGGGGGGGAGCTCACCAAAAATAAAAAATGTAGTTTGGAACCCATTGACATTACATTTGCATTATTTTTACAACAAAATTTCAATTACTTCGGGCGGGATGTCTCTCTCCCCCCCCCCCCCCAAATACAGCGCTGGCTGTAGTGGGTATAGTCCGCTTTCACTACTGCCTGCACTCGGCAACCTAAAGAATCATTTTGTATACAAGCCGCTTCAAAAATTATAAACAAACAACGATGCCTCAAAAAGAAAGTTTATTTCGACTCTTTTGTTTGTTTCTATCAGTTGTGTCATCTACTTAATTAGATGAGTCTAAAGACGAATGCCAACAGTCGAAAGCTTCTTCATTAGATCACAAGGTATGTTCGCCCATAGAGCAAACCGGTAGCATCGGTCGATTGATTTTATGACGTCAGTGGTTAGTGCGGTATATGTGCATAGAATATTTTTATTAGTTTTCATCAAGCGGTAGCTCTATTAGAATGCGCCTGGTGGTCACCGGTTAACCGGTTGCTCGATTTGAATGTACTGTACCCATAGGAGCGCAGAAAGAAAAGTTATATCTTTAAAAAAAATGTCACAACCTAAATGCAAGTAAAATAGCATCTTTTTAAGCTCTTAATTTATACTCGGAAATAAAGATGTCTGTTCTGGCAGTTGATTGATTCCAACAATATCAATACGCATGCGCATAAAAACAGCAACAGTTGAGTTCTGAGATCCGTTCGTGATGAGAATCAACATTTACGCATGCGTGCACCGAAATTTCATCACGCAACAACATAACTGGGTTGGTTGTAAAAAAATCACGGAATAAAGAACCGTTATTTTCGCGTTTTAATCAATCCATTTATAATAACACAGATACTGAAAACAAGCGAATCGCTAGAAATTTCAACGACATAAACTAAAAGACCGCATTTACCAAATCGGTTTCCTCACTGAATCGATTTACTGAAACAAAGAGGTACTCCCAGGCACATGCTACTTTCCAATACACGTCAAGAAACCAACATTCGTAAATCATTTTTGCGTTCAAATGAGCGACACATATAATGAACGTGCGTGTCAACTTCGCAGTTTCGCGTGACGAAAACTGACAAACAAATGCGAAGGTAAAAAGCAGCTCCAAGGTCAGTGTGGGGATATTTAGGTACAAACCTTTGCGGCCAGAAATATGAAGGGTAAATAATGTTGTAAGATACAAAATGTGAAGTTCGATTTTCAAAACACGAATATGTCAAAATAAGCTGGAGATATTTTACGATCAACTGAGGACATCTCATAAAAAGGGTAAGGGAATATTCGGGTGTAGAATATTTTAATACTAGCTTATTACCCGGCGTTGCCCGGGTGCTTTTCAATGCAACATATTGTTTGGATAATCAAATGAATGAATTCTATCTAAATGAACGTAAAAAATTATTCACACCGCTTTTAAGGCTCAAATCTTCAAAATACTTTAAATAACACAAAAAATTAAGCATTTGCCGAAAAAGTAACATCAACTTAAAGCAAAAAAGTATAAGGAATATTGTTTGGGCTCTGTAGTGTCCACTGGTACGATGTCTGAGGTTAAATCAGACGGGCAGTAGGTAAATTGTCTTAATGCAAAGACAAATGATTGTCTTATGCACATCTTGTGGGAAAACCTTTTACGTGATGCTTCGAAAGAAAAGCGTTGTGCTGCCTTTGTAGGTTTTGTTTTCCCCAATACATCAAAAAATACAACAGTACTTTTCACATACATTTTATTCGGAAATAAATCATTGAATATTTCCTTAGAAAGAGTCGCGAGCTTACCAAAAAAAAATATTCAATCCCTATTATCAAGCACAAATATATACAAGTCTTCTTGGACACAGTTACAATATTTTCAGATTAATTTAAAATCATCCTCAATATCCAAAAGCTAAACAGATAACCCACCGTACAGAAAATAAAAAATTCAGTCTGTGTTGTTAAAAGACGACG